>NC_060271.1:38130375-38430375 GCF_021613505.1 Equus quagga
CCCCCCCCCCCCCCCCCCCCCCCCCCCCCCCCCCCCCCGGCCGCCCTTCCCAGCACAGGAATTGAGAACTGAGCAGAAACGTAAGAGGCTTTCCCTTTCTGAAAAACAGCTCCCTATCAGAGCCACCAAATGTCACAGTTTCCCCATCAGCAGAGAAGCAAATTGGTCTAATCTCTATCTGTCCCAGCAGCTAAGCCTGCTTATAATGAAGCACAATCCGCGCACTCGCTGGAGAAGGCATTTCAGACACCCAGTGATTTAAACCACCTCTGTTAAGCTCGAACAAACAAAACCTATAAAGAGGGATTTCACTAATTCACTCTAATGACTGGGAGACCCGTCCAAATGCGCTACATTATCAAGGGGACGAGAAAAATAATTAAAAAACGCAGGAGCTGGTAGGCATATAAATTTACTTTATTGAACCAGCAAAGGACTCGCACAGCAAGCCGCAGTTTAACTCAATGCCACGAGTACTTGGCTGTGGTCTGCCAGTGAGGGGGTCAGCCCCAGGCCGAGAAGCCAGAAAGAGCCAGCGGGCAACCCTAAATCTCCCTGGCCTCCGGGGACTCTGACTTCCCCACCGCAGGGAGGAACCGGGCGGACGAGGGGAGTTGGGGTTTTTGCCAGAGTCCAGATGAGTGGCTCTCCAAGTGTGGCCCCCGGGCCAGCAGCACAATAGCATCTGGGAACCTGTAAGAAATTCTCACACCCTGTCCCCCAAGACCTGCTGGGTCAGAAACTCTGGACTGGGGCCCAGCAGTCTTTTTTAACATGCCCTCCAGGTGGTTCTCAGGCTCGTTTGAGAACTACCTGCCTGGGTCAGTTAAGGGCTTACACTTGCTCAACAAAGCTAACAGCTGCCGCTTTCATTACTGCTTCCATCAAAGGCCGGGGTGAGGGGTGGCCTCCTTATCACTGTGGACACAAGGGCAGTGGCAGTCTCTGGAGCGGAGGGACTATTCTCCCAGCCCTTTGCCAACGGGTGGGCGGGCCAGCATGCATGCAGGTGTGAGCGCTTCCGCAAACTTTTAGCCAGAGAGGCGACCTGGGCCTTGAAAGGCCAAACTCTGCAGGTCTTGGAAGCAGCAGAGAGCCACAAAATGACCCCTCTGCAGGGGAGAGGGGCCCAGTGCCTTCCTGGGGAAGCCAGGAGTGGGAGATGCCTTCCCTCAGCCCCTTCTGAGTTCTCTCCCCGGGGCTGATCTGCAGCAAGAGGCCACAGTGAAGACCTCAGGGCACTGAGTTAAACTGTAACTTGCTGGGCACGCACTTCGCCGCCAACGTCTGGAAACATTTTGGTTGGCACAGCTCGGGGTAAAGGACATGCTACCGGCATCTGTGAGTCGAGGCCAGGGATGCTGCTAAACATCCTGCAGGGCACAGGACGGCCTCACGACAGAGACTGGTCCAGCTTCAAAGGCCAATCAGGCTGAGGCTGAGAAAGCCTGATTTAGGTAAAGTGCTCACCTGACTAATATTTACTGAGCATCTACTGTGTCCCCGGTACCACACTGGGTATCATAAGCCTTCACTCATTTAATCCAGAGAACAGATGTCAAAACTGCGTGGGATGCAGCCCACAGATGTGTTGTTTGGCCTGAAGAGTGCTTTTTGTTTTTTAAACAAATATTTAATTAGTTGTTAACATTTAAAACTCAGGCAATTTCATATAAAATCGGGGCTTCTAACTTTTCTGGAAAAATCAGAAGGATCTGGCCACACAAGACCTGCATTCTTGGATGGAAACAGTTGACAGGAGCCGCTGCCTATTTTAGCGGCTCTGAAGTTTGCCACAGTCCCCAACACTCCCCAGGGAGCTGTAGCAGCTGCTGTTTGTCAATGCGCTTGTCACCTCACCTGCCACACCGGCAGGTGTATGAACATGTGACCTCTGCCTCAGAGGCCTCACCCACATTCAAGGTTCCAACCTTCACCCCCACAATGACATGTCACAAACTTGTCTCTGCAACGCTTTTGTTCATCCAAAACCCTATTTCCAATTCCTACTGGAGCTCTCCAGAAAAGAATCTTCCTGTAGATCCATGAATGGACTCATGACTGAACCACCCTCCAAAGAAGAAATTTGGAAAACATGTATGACCTCACCAGCAGCGTCAGCACAATTTCCCTGCTTGTCTGTCAATTTCCCCTGCAATACTGTAAAGTCCATATGGCCCGGTACCCCGTTATTTATCTCCGAGTCGGCAGAACTTCTCAGCCTTGGTGTTACGATATTTGGGTCAGACAATTCTCAGTTGTTGGGGCCGTCCTGTGCATTGCAGATGTTTAGCAGCATCCTTGAGTTCTACTCACTAGATACCAGTAGCATCCCCTCGCTACCAACTGTGACAAACAAAAATGTCTCCAGACATTGTCCTAGGAGGGCAAAATTGCGCCGACTTGAAAATCACTAAGCAGGTGTATGGCCTGGCACATAGACAGCAATGAAATATTTTATGGATGCATGCATGCATGGATGGATGGATGGGTAGATAGCTGGATGGCTGGGTGGATGGATGAACCCACAAATAAATACATGACACCAAGACTAAGGAGGAGGAGGAGGAGGAAGAAGGTAGAAAAATTCAAGCCATAGCCAACTGAAAAATAAGGAAGAGTGACGCTAATACGCTAACTCTGAAAAGGCCATTTTAAATGAGAGCAAATTGGATTAAAATCCCACAGAACTTTTCAGAGATGCTGCTAGTTATTTGAAGTGAAGAACATTTGTCGTAGATTAATAACAGGATCAAAATTGCATGGCTGGGGTAAGTCCTTGCACATAAAGATACAGCTTCCTAAACAGAATTTGTCTTCGGTACTTGGCTTACTGGATTTTTGATTTTTGTTCCTGAAGCTGGCCCTGATTGGTGGCCTGGTGATCTACGCTGTGCAGACCTCATTTCAGTACCAAAATGTCCTGTTCTGTAGGAATTAATTGAAAGCAAACGGGAAGGTGAAGTTTGAGAAACAAATGGTTTCCCTTCTAGGGGGTCTATTTCCATCTCCAAAGAGGTGCCCAGTGTCATTCAAACGACCCCTCTCCGGAGTGAAGCAGCTGAAAAGGCGAGCAGGGTGCTCTGCACTCGCACAGTGGTCCCTTCATCAGGACCACCAGACGTCAGGAGCTACCTCAGGCTTTGTCTGCAGAAGCACTCTTAGTGGGGGGGGGGGGGGGGTGGTAAACTCTGCCCTCCAGGGGTCGCGCATCGCCCCCTCTGATTGCTGGAAGAGGTGAGGAGGAGAAGACTGACTCCTTGCTTGTGAGGCACTCTCCCTGGGTCCCTATTCATTAACAGGAAGACAGATATCCAAGTTAAAGAAAACCTCCCCAGTCATTACCAGCAAACTGACAGGAGGCTCCCACACAGCGCCCCACCGGGGATAAAGGAAGGCTAGGACTTCTGCCACCAAAGCAAGTCTCAATATGTCCTCTAAACTCCGCAGCTAGGGAAAATGACGTTCCATTGTCAACAACAGCTCCTTTCTCGAGGTTCATAAAGCCAAACATGGCAAGCTGAAAGTACAATGAGGAATTATCAGGAAGTGCTTGAGCTCTAATTGTGATCATGCCTAATTCGGTCATTTAAAGAACAAACGATCCTATCTAATGATGCTCTTGGATTTCAAATGTGCTGAATGGGCTTTACTGACTGCTCGAATTTGAAATTCACAGTTGTAGGAAAACCTCCTGGCCTGCAGCGTGGTGGGTGTCCTCTCGCTCTGGCACTTTCCTGCTGCATGTGCGTGGGGAGCATCTGGGGACTGAATGTCAGATTTGTCCTCTCCTTGATTCCCTAAGCCACTTGCCCTCAATCTGGGGGGCCACAGACCCCAAGAGAGGAGAAGGGACCCCTGGTGTTATTTACATGGTCCAAAAACCTATATGTGTACCAAGCACTGTTCTGGGGAGGCTGATCAAGACACCTGCCACGTAAACATGCGCACGGTTGTCAACTGTATGAAGAAGCCACTGATGGGTAAAGGACAAACATTTAAAACATTACTGAATTCATAGTCTTTGTGTCATTAGTGATTTTTATCAGTCAAAAGATGTTAAAAGTGGAGCTACATCCTATGGGATGGGAAGTATTTTGATAACAAAAAAGGTTCTTATGTACAATAAAAGAAAGCACTTCTATTGACTTTTGGTCCTCTTATAATTCTTTAATACATATTTGGTTTAATGTTTCCTTGTAATTTTTACTACATATTTGGCATAATGCTATATGACAATGGATGTCCCACAAAACCTGTTGGCTTACTCTACCACACACACCCACTCACGAATACAGTAATTTCTGTCACTTACTTGCTGTGTGACCCCCGCAAAGTTACTAAACCTCTCTGGGCTTCAGTTTCCTTATCAGTAAAATAGGGGTGATAACAACAGCACTCACCCTCATGGGACAGTTGAGAGGATTAAATGGCATAGAATTTAGGTGCCAAGCCCTGTGCCTGGCACATAGCAGGTTTTTCTACAAATGGTATCTCCCTTCTATTCTCTTTCCTCTAATATCATTCCACCAACTCACCCTACTTTCCAATGTACAAACAAACAGCAATTAGGCCTAAGACATTTCCGGGTTTTATGGGATCATGTCGATCACTAGAGTAAGTTACGTTGAAGAGGGATTTCTGGCTTTTCTCTCCCTCTCAGCTCATCACAGTTTGTGCTGCGTCTTTGTTCCTAACCCCGAGCTAAGAACCGCCCACTGAGAGACTTCCTAATCATCAGGCTTCACTGGCTGCCTTTAGGGTTGGTCTGCTTTAAAGCAGATACCTATGAGAGCAGTGTCTCTGTAAGGTGCCGGCAGGCAAACCCTAAGACCCTCCTTGGGCTGCACATGTTTGTAAACATCTTTGATCACTCTAACAGACAAAATGTGAACTTGGCTTACAGCAACGATCAATCAGGCTCTGGGATGTAAGGTAAATCATCAACAATTTCCCTAAGATGGAGGCCTCTAGAGAACACCGCCTGGGTTAAAATCCCAGCTCTACCAGTTACCTGCTGTGTGACCTTGGGCAAGTCACTTAACTGCTCTGTGCTTCAGTTCCCCATCTATAAAGTGCAAAAAACAACAGTGCCTTCCTCAACTCTTGAAGAATGTAGCACTGTTTTTAACTGGGTCTGGCATACAGTAAGTGCCCTATGAGTGGTCTGAAGACCACGCCTTCTAGAAGGGTCTGAAGCAGAGACTGTGGCGCTCCTTATCCACTGGGCCTAGAGAAGAGGACAAACCTTCACGGGGCTGAAAAACTCGGAGCCTGGCCACCATCGGTGCAACAACGTGCTGCCTGCACCAGGGGAACCCATCTCTGCCTTGTCATGCTCAGATCCAACAGCAAACAAGTCAGGGCCTCCTTCGTTGCTCCAAGGGCTTTGGGAAACCCTTCTAGAAAATCAGAGCGTGTGGACAGAACTGACGAGTTAATTCAAATTCATCCACTGCCAACTTCACAGAACTGGGGGCACCAAACTGCCTATTTTCAATGTGAAGATAGGAACGGAGCTGTCTAAACTCAGGGCGGAACGGCTCCACGCCCGAAAGACTCAAGTTGCTTGAGCCATCTGCAGCTCGCCCAGGGCAAGAGCAGCTCCGGTGGGACACAACTGAGGCGCGCACTTGATGTCAGCAAGCTCCACCACTCTCCCACTTGCACAAGAGGGACTCCTGTTCTCGAACTCCTGTAAACATTCACGAAAGGAAAAACCCTCTGAATCCGGGCCTCCACCCTTGTGTTTAATGAGGGACCTGAAGTTACTGCTCTCTAAGTGTCGCAGTTCCAACGCTCCTTCTCAGAACTCCAAGGGGAAATAGCCAGCCAGCCTCTCCGCAGCCCCAGTCCGCCCCCGACAATCCCATCTAGGAAGTGTGCAGCGGGGGCCAGCCTGGCTCTCCTTTAGGTCGGCGAGGACCAGATGCCCCATCACTGGGCAAGTTAAATAAACCTGCGGGCATCTATCAAAGAACTGATGCTCCCTAAATGTCACTACTGAACTCTCTCCTTTTTTTTATGTTTCTCACTTAGTCTCCAAGTAAGATCTCCTTTAAAACATGTTTTCCATTATAAATTAGTAATAGCATGTTCCCAGCATGAAAAACTTGAAAAATACAAGGAAGTTGATGGGGAAAAAATGACCTCTATTCTCATGCCCAGAGATAACCACTGTCAATATTTTGCCATATTTCCTTCTAGTCTTTTTTCTACGCATAATTTCATTTCCCTCCCAATTTTATTGAGATATAATTGGCGTATAACATCGATTATTTTAAGGTGTACAGTATGATTTGATATATGTGCATACGGCAAAATGATTACCACAATAAGTTTAGTCAATATCTATCACAAACATAGTTACAAGTTTTTTCTTGTGATGAGAATTTTAAGATCGACTCTCTTCACGACTCTCAAATGCACAATATAGCATTGAGACTCTAGTCGCCATGCTGTACATGACATCCCCAGGACGTATCCATCTTATAACAGGAAGTTTGTACCTTTTGGTCACCTTCACCCATTCCCCCCCGCCCCCCGACCCCCTGCCTTTGGCACTCACTAATCTGTTCTGTTTCTATGAGTTTGAAATTTTTCGATTCCACATATAAGAGAGATCACACAGTAGTTGCCTTCCTCTGTCGGACTTACTTCACCTAGCATAACACCCTCAGGGTCCATCCATGTAGTCACAAACAGCAGGATTTCCTTCTTTTCATGACTGAATAATATTCCATTGTACGTGTGTGTGTGTGTGTGTGTGTGTGTGTGTGTATAATCACATTTTCTTTTCCCATACATCCATCAGTGGACACTGGGGTTGTTTCCATAGCTTAGTAACTGTGAATAATGCTGCAATGAACCTGAGAGTGCAGAAGTCTCTTCGAGGCAGTAATTTCATTTCCTTTGGATAAGTACCCAGAAGTGGAATTGCTGGATCGTATGGGAGTTCTATTTTTAGTTTTTTGAAAAACCGTCATACTGTTTTCCATAGTGGCTGCACCAGTTTGCGTTCCCAATTTCTTGGTTGTGATCCCTGCATACATGTGCTCATACTGTCCACACAGCTTTGTACCCTGCTTTCTTCTCTTGGGTTTTTTGGCTTGGACGTGTTTTCTGTGCCTCCGAGATTAGGGTTAAATTGAAACAGTTCCTACAGAGAAGCTCCATCTTAAATTAGGTCAACAATGAGGTGAAGAGACTCATTCTCATCTTGGTTGGGACAGACGGGGCAGCAGAAGACAAGAAAAGGCCAGCTGGGAAGGAAGGACCCATGAGGCCTGGGAGGAGAATGTGAAGTGAACGGGGCTGATGGCGGGGTAGTGACCACACCGAACTTCCCGCCAAGCTTCCCTCTCAGGCTCCTGCAGTTGACCTTCCGCGGGTGGACTGGAGAGAAGTCACAACCACCTGGGCCCCAGACATATTTAGCTTGCAGACTTGTTCTTTTCCATGTGAATTTATTGCAGCATTTACAAATCAGAAGGGGCCAAATAAAGATTCAGGTTTACAGCTTCTATCGAAAACAGACCTAAGATTTGATGACACCAGGCTCAGATTCCCACATGGCAACATCACACAGGTGTGAGAAGGCCCTTCGGTCTTCAGACTGGGCACAGCCCCTCCGACTAGTTCACTGCTGATCCCACCCGGCCTGCTCCACTCTTTACTTACCAGCCCAGAGTCTGCAACACTGGTGTTCACAACCCCATGTCCTACAGTAACTTCTGGTCCTCTCACTGTCCCAATTTTAAGACAAACCAGTAAACTCCACTGCTGGTTCCTGAGTTAAAGAGAACAGACTGGTCCTTCTCTAGCTCCACCTCCTAAGCCACCTTGGAAATAAGTAAAGCCCTTAATGACTGCGTGACCCCTATCCCGGGCTGGGGAGTGTATGAGACAGGAAATGCAGCCTTGCTGCAAAGGTGGCCGGGCGAGGGAAGGTGTGTGGCTTCGCATTTCTTTTCATCACTTTTACATAATTTTGCAATTGGCTGTGGGCTGTTTTGACTATTATTTTTTCATGCAACAGGAAAAACTAGGCCCCAGGGTATGATTACTAAAATATGTTACTCTCCTGTATTTAAAGAGTGGAATGGCTTCTCTGAGCTTTAACATGAGCCAGGGGAAATGCCTATGGCTTACGATGCAGAGTGAACACTCCACCACCTGGAACCAGGAACTGCCTGGGCCTCAGTCTTCCTTTGCCACGTGACAGATGTGGGGACAAAATGGGGTGACACGGGTGTGGAGAGAGGATACGGAGAAGGCGGGGACCTGTGCCTGTGGACGGCTGCCCCAGACTGCAGGAAGCAGAAGCTCACCCAACAGCCTCACGTGCCCTGGGGTGCTGTCCCAGGTGTAACCAAGTACACCTTGCAAGCTCCTGGGCAGCTGTCACAAAAGAGGTAATGTGGACAGAGTGAAAGCAACTGGGTCCCTGAGAGAGGAAACACTCCCCTGGAGGTTGTTTAGTTGTAAGTAACGGGAACACACTCAGACTCGCCCAGGGGTTCTGAACCAGGGCAACCGCGTCCCCGCGACATTTAACAAACTCTGGAGGCACTTTTGGTTGTCACAACTGGGGTTGGGGGAGGCTACTAGCATCCAGTGGGTAGAGGCTAGTGACGCTGTAAACATCCTATAACGCACAGGGCAGCCCCAAATCTGGCCCCAAACGTCAATAGTGCCAGAATTTGAGAAACCTGTCCGAACCCAACAAAGGGAATGTGCTGGAAAATGAGGCGTAGGAGGTCAGACTGCTACTCCCCCCATATCCATGCCCCCTTTTCACCATAGTAACAACGCTTTTCTCAACAAAATTAACTTTTGGGGAGTGTATAATTCTATGAATTTTAACAAACATACTGATTCATGTAACCAGTGCCAGAGTCAGGACACAGAACAGTTATTTCTATCACCTGAAGAACTCTCTAGCATGGTCCCTTATAGTCACACCTTCCCCGACCCCAACCCGCAGCAACCACGAATCTGCTCTCCATCGCTATAGCCTGGTCTTCCAGAGAACGCCCTCTAACTGGAGTCACATGGTATGTGACCTTTGAGACTGTTCCTTTCGCTCAGCATAGTGCCTTTGTGACCCATCCCAGCTGTTTCATGTATCAGTGGTTCATTCCTTTTTCTTACTGGACAGCTCTCCGTTGTATGGATGCACCACAGTCTGTCCATCCACTCATCTGTTGAGGGACATCGGGTCGTTTCCAGTTTGGGGCTCTGACGAACAGAGTGGTCATAAACATTCTTGTACAGGTTTGTGTGTGAAGATAAGTCTTTATTTCTCTGGGATAAGTGTCCAGAGTGAGACTGATGAGTTGTATGGTAGAGATATGTTTAACTTTATAAGAAACTGACACTTCATTTTCTAGAGTGGCTGCGCCGTGTCACATGCTCCTAAGAGATCCAGTTGTGCTGCATCTTTGCCAGCAATTGGTATTGTCTGTCTTTTTAATTTTAGCCATTCTAACAGGTGTACAGTGGTACCTCATTGTGGTTTTAATTTGCATTTCCTTAGTAACAAATGATGGTGGACATCTTTTCATGGGCTTATTTGCTCTCTGTGTATCCTTTTTGGTGAAGTGTCTGTTCAAGTCTTTGGTCCATTTTAGAAACTGGGTTGTTTGTTTTCTGACTGCTGAGTTTTGAGAATTCATTCTATATTCTGGGTACAAGCATTTTGTCAGGTCTGTGACATGCAAACATTTTCTCCCAGTTGGTAGCTTCTTGTTTCATTCTCTTACCAGTGTTTCCCACAGAGGAAAAGTTCTTAATTTTGACAGAGTCTAATTCATCAATTTTGTCTTTGATGTCATGTCCAAGTTTAACAGAACTTCTAAGTGGCTTGTGGCCACACCTAGCCTTTGTTGTAGCTCAGGGGGGCCATGTGACCAAGTTCTGGTCAACAGAACGTGAACAGGGCATCGCGTTCCAGAAACTCCCCTTAAATGTCAGCTGGTGTACCTCCTCTGCTCCTTCTGGCCTCTTCCATCCGGCTTCTTGGAGTGGGGCTGTGAAAGCTGGGCCACCGTCCTGGCCCCTGGGTTGTGGGCCACATCGCAGGGATGGCACGGCGGAAAGCTGGAGACACTGCACACATGAGGACTTTGTGGAGCCGAGCCTCATGCCAGTCCTAGATTGCCCACGTTTGGGCATTTATGGGAAAGAATAATGAATGTCTTTTTCACTTAAACTACCGTTATTTTGGATCTTCTGTCATCCTCAGCCAAATCTACACTGATCTGATGAAGAAAGACACAGGGGGGATAACTGATGAAACTCACCCAGGTGTCCTGTGGAGCTAAACTGGCCATCTGAGCTTTTTGCCTGCCCAGGGTACCTCCTCATTTGGGTATTGATAATCTAAGTGTTCCTCCCAATTCTGGTATTACCGCCCCAGTGTCACTGGGATAAAATCACATGATTTGAGAGGGACTCATTCTACTTCTTAGCTCCTGACCCAGGCCTGGTCAATCAGATTCACAGTGCAATTGCTTCAGTCATGGACAAATGACCCAGGACTTTTGCTGCAACTACTGGGAATAAGGTCCTGTGGTTCATCTGGAGAATGTAAGTTCACAGTTACCCGTAGCCATTTTGCCACTGAAGAGAGAGCCTGCTTGAGAATACAGCCAGCTCAAAGAAAAGTAGAGCCAAGAGATGGATGGAAATGTGCTGGCCAAAGCACAGAGACTCTGAGCAGGGACCCAGGAGCTCAGTGAGCCTTTCCAAAGAGGCACTTAATCTGAGACCTGAAGTAAGAATAGGAGTTAACATGGTAAAGAGGTGGTGGTGAGGATATGGAGAGTGAGAGTAAAGAGTTATCCAGGCAGAGCAAACAGCATGTGCAAAGGCCCAGGGACAGCCTGACGGCAAAGTCAGAGCACAGGTTGCAAAACTTTCTGTTTGGGCTGAGCTTTGCAATGAAAGGGTGGGATCCACACCAAGTTGCAGCTCTCAGGGTTCTTGCCAAGGAGACTGCAAATCACTGGATGAACACTTCTGGAAAGTATTAAGACAAGAAGTTATTAATCACTTAGGGAAATGACACTGTAAATCCAGCATCGAAACCAAGAATAGCAAATCTCTCCAATGGCTGCCCCCTGCTAGTGGCACAGTTAGAGACCACTCTAACTGAACTGAACTGAACCCCTTGCCCCAGTACGTGCCAGCAGGGAAAGGCATGGGCATGTAAGAGGCCTTTAACGGAAGGAGGAAAATCCCAACTTGTCGCCTACCCCACAGCAACAGAACAGAGGTTTATTCCACCTGAGACAGCATCAGGGCACATTCCAGCAGGTCCCAGACGGTTGAAACCTGGCAAACACAAATTAGGCAGCTCATTAGCCCATAATTTTATTAAGCAGCATTTAACATAGTGAATAATTTTGAGCTTTATTATCTAAAATATAAAGGGGTGTTTTTAAACTTAGCTGAGCAGCAGATTGGGTTTTAAAAAATGCTGCTGTTTTAGGCACAACAAACCAAGAGCATTTCTCGAACAACCTTTTGTGGCTTTCCAGCTTCTGAGCTGTGCCTGTGGTTCCTCCCTCTCCACTCGACCTGGGGTGCTTAGCAACCACACAGGTTACAGGGAGAAGTCCCCGGCCATCGCTGCACACCACCTTCTCTCTGCCCTCATAGGGCTGGAGAACTGGGGAGCAGGTAATTATAAATTCTGGAAGCAAGAAAGACTTAAGGCTGATCGATGGGAATGGGAGCCTTACCTCCTTGCCCTGGATGGCTAAAAAAAAAATCATAGGAGATGGGTTTGAGTGTCCAGCGGCCGTATGGATTGGCTGACTCCAGTTTGTCTAGAGGCCTCCTCTCCATGTTGCACACGGAATTAGGAAAGGAGAAACAACTGGGGTTGTAAAGCATCTGAAATCTACAAAGCCCTGGAGAGAGCCCCCATCAGGGACTAAGGAAGGGAGGGAGCCACTCAGTCCCTCACCAGAGCCATGGAAGCCCAGCTCACCCCTAAATGGCCTCCACTCCACAGGGCATTTATACCATCCCAAACAGGCCCATGGCCAGTGTGCCCTACAGGGACAATTTCCAGACACTGAGTTCCACGGGGGATATTTGACCACTGAAAGTGTTGATGTTCAACATTAATTTTTAATGTTTCTGAAAACCATTAAGCTGGTTTGTGTTATGCATCACATTTTTACAGCTGGTCATTTCATTTCCAGCTTGGAAAGCAGCTGGAGGAATCTCAACGGGGATATTTACTAGTTTCTTTGCCTTGCTCAAGGTTTAAAGGCAAGCCCCAAATGCGAGGTCTCTTTCTCTCACTCCATTCTGTCTGTGGGACCCTCTGGGGGACCCGAGCCCTGACTAAGAGAATCAGCTTTTGGGATCCCTGGGTTTAAGGTGGCGTTTGTCCAGCCTTCCAGGCAGAGGGGCCACACAAAGAATTGGCTGAGGAAGGAGCACAAGAGATGAGTTTCAGGGACAGAAGCAGCTCCATGATGGGGAGGAGCACGAGATGATGCTGGAGCAGCAGACTGAGGAGGCTCCTAGGAGGATAACAGGATCCACTGAATGGCCTCAAGCGGAGAAGGAACAAGTTCAGATTTGTCATTTAGAAGATAGGCTGCCTGTTGAAGATGAGGAGGTGGAGTGCGGTGGGGCGAGGCTTGCAGAGTATGGAAGACAGGAGGCAGGGAGACCAGTGGGAGGTTGCTGCTGTTTATGCAGGTGACGGATGACAGTGGCCTGGATTAGGGCCACCTCTGTGGGGACAGAGGACTAGAAGGACGTAAGACCCATTCAAGAGGCACACTCAAGCTCATCCTTCAGGAGAAGACCCATCTCCCTGTTGCCTTGACAACATACAATGATTTTCTACTGTGGGCAGGGTCTTACTTCTACAGGTCTCAAAAGGACAGCTATGTCTTAACACAACCTCAGTTATTTACACACACACATAGTGAGTAAAATAGCATCCCCCAAAATTCACATCCACTGGGAACCTCAGAATGTGAGCTTATTTGGAAAGAGTGTCTTTGCAGATGTTACCAGTTGAGATGAGGTCATAGTGGATTAGAGTGGGCCCTAAATCTAATGACTGGCGTCCGTATAAGAAGAGAATGGACAGACAGACACACAGACCCACAGACCCGCCACGTGAAGACAGAGACAGAGACTGGAGTGACGCTTCTACAAGCCGAGGAACATGAAGGACTGCTGGCAACCACCAGAAGCTAGGAGAGGGGCATGGGACAGATTCTCCCTCAAAGCTTCCAGAAGGAACCAACCCTGCCGACACCCTGATTTTGGACTTCTAGCCTCCAGAACTGTAAGACAATAAACTTCTGTTCTTTGAAGCCACCAGTTTGTAGGAGTTTGTTACAACAGCCCTAAGATACTAACACAAAACTCACACATACACAGGTGTACATATATTCATACCTACACATACACACACTCACATTTACACACGACGGTGGTTCTGAACGCTGGCTGCCCATACAATCACGTGACGAATTAAGAAAAAAAAAGATGCCACGCCAGGCCCCATCCAGTCCTAAGTAAACCAGAACCTTTGGAAGGTGGAACCCAGGTGTCATCCTGTATAAAGCTCCGGGATGACTCTACAGAGAGCCAGCCTCGAGAACGCATGTTGGAAGATCTGTCTGAGGAGGACGGTGCCCACAAGCACAGGTTCCGGAGTCAAGCTCCCCAGGTCGCCACCATTCTCCACCCGATGACCTTGGCAAGTCCTGTGACATTTCCGAGCCTCAGCTGTCCTCATCTGTGGAACGGGGATCATAATCCTACCTGCCCACTGGGGTTGTTGCAGCACTGAAATGAGATCATGCAAGCCAAGAACGTAGCTCACGCCTGGTGTGTCGTAGGTGCTCGGTGACTTCGAACACTCATGGGATTGTCCTCCTTTGCACATAACGATGTCGACAGTGACTCCGCCAATCCCCAATTACATCACCTCTTACACTTTCTGATGAGCCTTACACTGGTCCTTCTGGTTCCATTTTCACTGCACACCTCCCATTACACACCCAGCATATAAGGGGAATCCCAACACACAGAGAGACTATACAACCGGCTAACAAAGGAACGAGGGAGCCAGGCAGGGGCCCCAGCTCTCAGACAGCCCGCGTGAAGTGTCAGCTCAGATTCCTTGGCAAGGATGCCCAGCCTCTCCAGAAGTATCCTTTGAAATTAAAGTTCTCAAGGTTTCCCCTTCCTGTGAAATGTCTGAACTTCAGGTCAGATTTCCCCTCACACACATGAGTGGGCGTTTTGGGAGGGAGGGTGACACAACGTCTGTGATTTCCTCTGGTCTTCTCTCTCCTCCTAAGGAGGGCAGCATCTCGCAAATTAGCTTCATGTGAAAATTAAATTGTTTAGATTCTCCTTGTCCAAGATGAGCAGTAAAGCATGGCCTTGCTGGGGAAGGGTGGTTCCTTGCAACGTGGAGCGAGCGTCTCTCCTACTTTGTGGTCAAGACAGCAACCTGCCCACTTCTCCCCCCTGTGCTCAACAATGGTAGAAAATGCCTTCTCTTGCTTCTGTTTCCCTGTCTGTAAGGTGGGGGGAAATGACGGCCCCTGCCTCAGGGGACTGATGAGCAGATCAAATGATTTCACACAGGGGAAGTGTGTTCGAACAGTGCTGGTGCCCAACGAATGCTCAATGTCAGCTGCTGTTGTTACCCTCAGGATTATCAGGGTGTTTGGGGACAGAGGAGAACCAGAAATACCAACACACACAAGCAGCCTCCAATCCAAATGGCTCAAGACATGGCACAGAGACGATTTCAATTTATTTCACCTTCCTTGAGCTGGGTGTCAGACAACACTGTCTCCACCATCCAAAATATTCTCCACCAGCACCCGGAAAGGGTGACCACTGGATTTGATTCTGAAATTATAATTAGGAATTTTAGAGCAGAATGGTAACTTACATCCAGTCCCACCTCCTCATTTGACAGATGAGAAACCTCAATTCCAGAGGGGTGGGTGACTCACCCAAAGTCACCCCATCCAGGAAGCATTAGAGATGGGACAGAATCCTTCCGTCCTGGGTCCCACGAACACCCTCTCCTCCACTCTTTCCCCAGTCCTTCCTCTTTCAGTTGGAATAGTTTTGTCGGGGTTGGTTTTAAAGGGTGGGGAAGTAGAGTATATTTTCAAACCTTACTTTACTCCACATCCACCATTTTCCAAATGCCAACAGACCTGAATGTAAACAGACACCATCAACAGAATAAAACAAATCAAGGTGTGGAGAACCAATATGTCACCAGGGACATCACCTAATTCAGGGTTTCTCAACCTTGGCACTATTGACATTTTGGTTTGGGGGCTGTCCCGTGCATCGTAGGGTTTTTAGCAGCATCTCTGGCCCCTACCCACTAGCTATCGGTAGCATCTCCCCCTAGCTGGGACATCCAAAACATGTCCCCAAACATTGCCCCAGTTGAGAACCACTGGTCCAATTATTTCACATCAGTTACATGCATAGCTATACCTCAAACAGGTCGACCCCACAAGTACAGGTGGAACTGCATCTCCTATAATCCCCTTAGAGATCATGGCAAAAGGACAGGATTGTTCAGAAAGACCTGAGACATCCCCATGACTAATAACAGCAGTGGCGACAGGAGCAGCAGAGAGGACAGTAACAGCAGCAGAGGAAGCCCCGACTTAGTGCCCCAGGGGCCCAACACTGACCCAGGCACTTGCCAGGGATCTCACATCATCCTCGCACGGCTGGACGGGGGAACCCCAGTCACAGCCGCTCAGGGAGTGGCCCAAAGCCCCAGTCCTAGGACGTCGCACAGAGGATTTCTAAATTTCAGAACTGTGTGCTTAACTAATCCGTTACATCATCTCACCCACTAACAGCAACAAAAAAGCTAACATTTACCGATCGCTTAGCAGGAGCCAACACAAGCAACTCGACATTCAATACAACACCCCTCCCCCACGCCTCCCCTAATACCTATAGGGTAGGTACCGTTCTTATCCCCCATCACTGTACAGATGGGGACACTGACATGTGCAGGTTAGGGCACTTGTTCAAGTTCACTCAGCTTGTACAAGACAAAGCCAAGCTCTACCCTAAGCAGTAGGACTCCACAGCCCGATTTCTGAGCCACTTACCTTCTAAACACTTTTTTTACATGCACATGACAAGCAAGGGCGAGCTTTCCAACCTACCCATCCCTTGAGCAGATTCACGCTGTGGAAGAGGTGTTAGCTGCCCGTGCGAGAGAAGAAAACTGGGGGGGAAGCATTCTGCGCATTCCAGCCTGGGAAACCTCTCTCCCTGTCAGCACTCTGTGACCTTCAGGGCCCCTCCGAAGCCTGCAGTTAGCTCACCAGAAAGCCCTGGACTGCCCTGCCTGCCATCTCTTATAAAAGGCAACGTAACTAACAAAGCCAGCCTGTCCTGGGCTACATAAACAGGATGTAACTGAATGGGTAGGGGGAGGGAAGCTGAGCTGTCCAAAACCACAGGCCCAAACCCGGCGAGAGCTCCCCACCCCAGAGATGACAAGGGCGGGGTTCCTCCTGCCCTGGCCTTTGTCTGGTTATGCTATTGAGTGATCAGGGATTGGAAGGGAACATACGCCTTATTTATGATGCTGCAGGCTTAATACGGCCTAAATAGCCAACCTCCTGCTAATGTATAATCCATTGTTGAAAACAGATCTCTGTGTGTGGTTATGAAATGGAAATTTTCAAGACAAAAGGAAAAAATCCTTAGTGATCTTTCATCTTTTTATCAGCCAGGCTTGATAAAAAATGGAGTTGGGAGGTATTTGATACACACCCCTGGGGACAAGGTTCATTTGGAAGCAAGAGTTCAAGTACGGGCAGGTGGAAGTGCAGTATTTTGTGCACCAGTTGTATTACAATAAATGGCATCCATTGCCTTCTAGATACACACTCATAACTCCTCATGACATTAATAGGAACCAGGCATGCAAAGAGCGAGAAAAGAATGGGTCTGTCTCTGCAAACTCCATATTTAACATGGTCTCCAGTCCCACAGCGTTGGACACTCTCATGGGGAGCCTCAGAGAGCAAGAAAAGGAGGGAGGATGACACGGGAATCAGAACAGAATAGCTCCCAATTTTGTCAGGGTCAGCAATTGAGGTATTTCTCTTTCCACTCCAAATTATCAATTTTTATTTAACGAGTATAGGAAAAGTGGACTGGTTTCACGTCCTGTAATTCAGGCTCACTCTTCACCAGCACTAATATAATGGGAACTTATTTTCATAATCATGTCCCCAAGGCCCTGTAGGAACCTAAAGTATCTTCTAAATCATCAAAGAAAGAATGAGTTCTGTTCTGTGAAGCTGAGAAGGGAGGACTGTGTCATTCTAACGCTTCGTACCGTCAATGTCTGCACTAGTTTCCTACAGCCGATGTAACAAATGATCACAAACACGCTTGCTTAAAAGAACACTAGTTTATTACCTTCCAGTTCTGGAGGTCAGAAGTCCGAAAATGGGTCTCGCTGGGCTAAAAATCAAAGCGTCTGCACAGCTGTGCTCCTTCTGCAGGCTCCGGGAGAGAGTCCGTTCCCTTGCTTTTTCTAGCTTCTAGGGGCCACCTGCATTCCTTGGCTCACAGCCCCCTTCCAGCAATGACATCCCTCTGATCTGTTTCCACCATCATACTTCCTTCTCTGACTCTGACCTTCTTGCCTCCCTCTTATTAGAATTCCTGTGATGGTGTCGGGCCCACATATGCGATCCAGAATAATCTCCCCACCTCACATCTGCAAAGGCCCTTTGGCCATGTGAGGTTTCAGAGATTAGGACACAGGCATCTTTGGGGGGGCCGTTATTCTGCCTACCACAGTGTCTCACAGCCAGATGTTCTGATCATTTGAAGTGTATCTCATTCTTCCTCCCAAAGAGGGAACCATCCTTACAAAGAATGAATGTCTTGTGTTATCTTCCAGGCCAGCACTGGTGATAAATTTGTTCAGGTCCAGCCATACCTGGCTCAGCTTGAAAGAAGAGCATCAACAAAGGTGGTCAAGATTGGGGATGCAGATGATGCCCGCGGGATGAAGCCCAACAAGGGGACCTCCGCAGGGTTTACACCTGGAGTCGTGGCATCATTTGTTCAGTCCTAGCTGAGGACAATGCAGTTTCACTTGGATGGGAAGACATTATGAGCAGGGAAGCAGGAAAATGAGCAGAACCAAGATCAGCAAACAGAAGGAAAAAAAGACAGCCCCAAAGGAAGGATTCTCCTGCTGGGAGCTTGTTCAACTTTCTCAGAAAATTCTGGAAGCTTCCGCCATAAATCTTCAGTTCACTTACTGTTCTCAACACAGACAATTCTTCAGTATTTACAGGTGGCTAATCTAACTTTTGCCGTAGAAGCATTTTCTGATGTAGAATTCCTGATGTAATTCTTTCCCCAACAGAAGGATTCTTCTATTTACAAAAGGATTCACATCTAATTCCCTTAAAAAGAGCAACCGATACAGGGATGCTATGCTTCATAAAAGTTTGCTTTAAAATAAAAACAAGTAACCCCCCACCCCCCACCATGCATTCAACATGTTCTGACTGATAACACTACTGTAAACACTCTCCGGGGATGCCACCCCCAGCCCCGCCCCAGGAAGCATTAGCTACATTAACTGAGGTATACCTGCAATCGATAATGGGGAGAAATGAGAATTACCGCAAAGCCCCTGAGAAACATGAAATTGCGATGCAGATGTTTCACACAAGCTGCTCCCTTTCCTGCCTTTTTTAAAACTTAACAGTTTGGCAATCATGCTTTGGTTTGACAGGGAACTGTGAAAATGTGTCACTCTGTCTTCTCCAAACTTCTAAATCCAATCAAAATAACATTTATTAAAAATCTGAGGGTGCTTGCCAGAATTTGTGGTGTGATATTAGAGAGCGCTGACCCCCCGGTCTCTCTCAGCACTTTCCTCCTTTATAAAAACAGCACAGAGCTTCAGATACACAACCCACAAAAGGTGCATTTTATCCACAAGCTGCCTCCACAATGGAGAGGAGTGACTGCCTGGGAAGTCTCACCACTCCATTCCTGGGAGAACTCCAGGCAGCCTGAGGACGCGGCTCCCGTGCTCATGCTCGCTCTCAAGTACACAGCGTGATGCGAGAAGTTGTGATGGGCACAGTCTGGAGTCCCACATCTCCACCGTGCATGCCAGAGCCATCAGCTGGAACCTTGAGAATAATCTCCTGGAGGCGGCAGCAGAGCCCTGAGGTGGGAGGAAACAGGATCCGGTGCCAAAGGGTCTGGCCCGAGTCTCTGCTCCACCCACCTGAGTGAACTTTCCAAGGCTCATTTTCTCCAGGTGTAATGTATCAAATGGGGCTCTTTTGACTGCAAGTGATGGAAATTCCCAGCCCAGACTAGCTTAAAGGTAAATAGAATATCTAAGGAGGAGGGGCTCCACCCAGGTTGAAACTATGCTTGCTCCCTCCATCGCCCGTCTCATACTCTACTCAGCTCTTACCTCATGGTGGCAAGATGCTTGCAGCAGCTCCATCCTTTTAGTCCCCTAGGTCCCAGTGCAGAGGGAGTCACTTCCCACTAGCTTCCACAGAAGCCCTTGGATCAATTCTGACTGGACCTCTAAACTAAAAACATTGGTCAGCGGGTGTAACTATGCTGTCTGGCTTAAACAGCAGGACGTAGGATTGGGGAGTGGGTAGGGGATATTCCACGAACCTCACAGGGTAAAAGTCATAGCCTAAAAGCATCTAGGGAAAGATGCTCTCCAAACCCAAATTGGGAGCTATTGCCAGAAGGGCAATGGATTTGGGTGGAGGGGTAATCAATATGAACTAGCTATGAAATTATGTTATAAAAAATTTCATTAAATTATGTTATAAAAAATAATGAAATAAACACACTTTTGTGTGTGTGTGTGTGCGCTTGTTTCTCGGAGAGCCAGTTGTTCAACATTTGCCAGCATGCCACTGGGTTTACTCCAGCTCTGGGTCCAGAGCACGTGGCTTAGGTCCAAGTCAACAGCCTAATCCAGCATATGCCCCTTCCTCTCTCCCCTCTCCCACCCAGGCTTCAGTGACTGCATCAGAGTTGGGGATGTGACCAAATGATCCAGTCAGACCTAAGTCCGGGACTTTTTCTCAAAGATTGGGCAAAGAGTTAGCTCTCACCCACCAGAGGTGAGCAAGGAAGCAAGATATCCCGGAGCCAGTGGCAGCCATCTCGGGACAGGAAGGGAAAAGACCACTAGGGATGGGAGTCAACTTTGAGGAGGCAAAGCTGAGGTGGGGCTTGTCACCTCGGGCAAGCTACAGCATTGAGCTGTGCTGGAAATGCACGGAAAGTACTGGAAGCCTTTGAGGTTTCCAATCGTGAGAATCTCTTACCACTGCAGCCAGTTTAACTAATCACATCTTAAACGACACAGTAGCCCATCAAAGGGATGGGCCCATGGAGAAGGGAGCTGCCATTGGACGGCAGTGGTAAATAGAGCAAAGCAGCATTCAAAGAAGCTCTCAGAGAAAGAAAGAATGCTTCTTATGATTAGACGCTAACAAACAGAAGCCAATCCCAACACCTTTCACTGGTTATCTCCGAGACCCCTCCAGATGGTCCAACAACTGCTCTCTTTAAGAATGAATGTTCAAGATGTGACAATACTTCCAGTTTTGCTATGGGTTAATGATGGAAGCACAACATGTTGGAGGCAAGGATGCAGCTGACAGAAATGGCTCTCCTTGTCTCTGAAAGAGCAACAGTGGTACCCGCCCCTTGTAGGGTTACAGCAAAGATGAAATAGAATCAGGCAGGTTTGTGAAAATAGATTCCGAAACAGGCCCAGCATTCTCCAAGTGAATTCCATTTACATGTGCATCTGAACTATTAAAACCACAGAAAATGCCCTCGTTTCACTTGGGACAATAAATGAAAACTCTTTTGACATTTGAAGCATTTCATGTCTCTGTGCTTCCAGAGAACGGTTCCATTTAACTTGAAAGGGGTTTTCAGTGTAATTCACATTTAATGTTATGAAAGCATTTCTCTCTCACATTGGGCTTTATCTAAATTTTTAAACAAGGCCTAATTTACAGGCCCCAAACGACTTGGCAAATTTCCTGCAATCTCATTGAAAAAGTCCTGGCTGCCTATATGCTGCGGGTGTGTTGAAAGACTGCTTTGTCTTGGGTGCCAACTCAAACTAAAATTACTCCGCCGACAAAAGGTCGTCCTTTCAAACAAACCCGCAGAATCCACACGCACACACGGCACACAGAGCTGCCCCGAATCCAATGCCCCAGGAGTGCGGAGCCGCAGACCAGGTGCACTCTGTGCACGTTCCATAGCAGTGGGGACAGGAGCACCCCATCCCAAGGGGAGAAATTAACTTCAGAGAAGACACTGAAGCTGTTCACGAGCGGATGGACGCTGCCCATCTCCTGGGAAAGAGAGGGGAGAAGGCCAGACAAACAAGAGAGAGAGTTTCATGTTCATCTCACTCACCCACGCTTCCATCAGCTGTCAGATACAGCATCTGTATCTACACGTAACCCAAATGCCGAGAAGCTGCCTGATGGGCAGAGAACAAACCTGTGCCTCTGAGAACGGCCTCCTCCCAGCGTACCTGGATGCACCTTGTGTAGCACATGCCAGGCCTGGGTGCAGAGCTTCCCTTTGGTTGGTTGGGTCTTTTGGGGTGAGTGGTCTACACAGGCCCTACACCACACGCCCTGTAGGAACACCCTGCCCCTCTGCCTTCTCAATGGCCATGGCGTCTAGGGGAAGCAAGCTGGGCTGGGAACCGTTTCACAAATATCCATTAGGTACTCTCTAGGAGGCAGGCACTGTGTAAGGCCTAGGGACACAATGGTGATCGAACCAGACACAGCCCCTGCCTTCACGGAGTTTACCGGCAGCAAGAAAGACAGCAGATTAAATCAACAGCAATATGAGGGGAGTAAGGATTGAG
The DNA here is from genome assembly GCF_021613505.1 of Equus quagga. Lineage (NCBI taxonomy): Eukaryota > Metazoa > Chordata > Mammalia > Perissodactyla > Equidae > Equus > Equus quagga. The sequence continues at coordinate 38,152,358 of NC_060271.1, forward strand.
TCCTTTAAATCCTGAGTCAGATCATATCAGGCCTGTGCAGAAATGTCTCCTGGTTTCCCAGATCACTAGCTCCACCTTCTTGCCCACTCTGCATGCTCTGGGCCAGCTACCTCTTTTGACCTCATCTCTTAATGACCCCTCTCCTACTTGCTGAGCTCTGGCTACACTGGCCTCCTTGCATTCCTCAAGCACACTAAGTGGCTGCAGCCTCACAAGCCTCTGCACCTGCTCTTCCTTCTGCTTGGACACTTAGATGCTCGTCCCTCGGATATCTCCATGGCTCGCTCCTTCATTTCCTTCCCCATCTCTGCACAGGGCCTTCCCTGGCTGCTAAGCTAAATTAGCCTCCCCCCCCCCACCTTGTCTCCTTTGTTGTCCTGAGCATCACCTGACATATTCTAGACACATTTGCTCACTGTCTCTTTTCCCAACTTGTCTGTCTGTTCACTGCTCTATCCCAGGGCCGCCAACAGCACCTAAAATACAGTAGGTGCTCAATATATATTTACTGAGAGTCACAATAAAAGGCTAGAGCATGCTACGGGAGCACACAGTAGGAGCACAGTCTCTGGCAGAGCTTGGAAGGCCTCCTGGAAGTGGCACTTAAGGGTCACCGGGAGTTTTCAGTGTGAAGAACAGGGAAGAGGCTGCAATGAGCATGAAGAGCTTTGATGAGTCGAGGAAAGGCTGTGTGAGTCTCGGTGTAGCTGGAATGCAGGCCATCAGGGGCAATGGCAAGAAATGAGACTAGGGAGGGAGGCCAGGGCAGGCTCTACAATGCCTCAGGAGCCGAGCAACGGGTCAGGCTTGATCCTCGACCACGGAGAGCCATACAGACGGTTGTCAGAAGCAGAATCACGCAGAAACACTTGCAGTTTAGAAGCCCCACTTGGAATGCAGCCTAGAGAAAGCCGACAATACGAGAGGCTGGAGGGTGCTGTTGCAGTGGGGCTGGGGGAGAGAGATGCTAAGACCCCCAGCCAGGATGGCAGCCCTGAAGAGAGCAAAGCCTGGCTCTCTCTCACAAACCCCAGTGTCCCTGGGCAAGTCGCTTGACCCATCTGGACCTCCACTTTCTTATCTGCCAAATGGGCAGGCTAAGCAGCATAAACCGCTGTTGTGAGAATTTGTGTAAATAATGCCGCTCCCGCCAAATGCAAAGTTAAGTATTCTACAAAAGCAAGCCATTATGATGATGACTTGCTGGCTAATGGCTGAAGCTTTTCATTTTCATCCTTGCTTAGCACTTAGTGGATATGTCAGAATCTAAATTCTGATGAATTTAAATAATGGTGCTATTTGATTGACAGCCAAAAGTCATTAATTCAGTCTAACGTGTGCAGACAGCACGAGAGGAGCAGGGCAGAATGAAAGGCCTCTAATGGCTCTTGCGCACTCCCAGCAGGGCTCAGTCCAATTGGCTCGTGCCTTCAGTCTCCAGCTCCATCAGGTATGATGGGGAAGAAGCAAATTCTTGTGTGCCGTGCCAGCTCTTTTGGCTTAGGTCTATACTCAGAGAACAACAGTATCTGGATCCAAAGCTACGACATCAAATATCCCTCCAAATCTCCTAGGTTTCCTGAAAAGTGACAAACCAGTAGACCTCCAGGTACGAATACAGGTGCACAGGGCCAGGCTGGTGACATAATGGTTAAATTCATGCACTCCATTTTGGCAGCCCGGGGTTCACCGGTTTGAATCCTGGGCGCAGACCTACACACCGCTCATCAAACCACACTGTGGCAGCATCCCACACAGAAGAACTAGAAGGACTTACAACTATGATGTACAACTATGTACTGGAGCTTTGGGGAGAAAAAAAAAAAGAGGAAGATTGGCAACCAATGTTAGCTCAGGGCCAATCTTCCTTACCAAAAAATACATATATAAATACATAGGTGAGACCAGGAAGAAAGGACAGTTGCTGAGAATGTCTACATTCCTTGTCAGCCCAAATGACTGTTCCCACCTCACATGCTCTCATTTCTAAGGAAGTTGGAAACAGTATGTTATACCGAGCGTGTCCGTCCCTGGGAAAAAAACACATCATGCACCAGGCAAACCCTCCTACCCTCTTTCATGTCTACTAATTGCCTGCAGAACTGAGAGATTTTTGAAAGGGAGGATGATAATTGAAATTTCACATAATTACATTTTAAAGTAACGCTTTTAGCTTCCCCCAACTTCAGTCAAAACTCTATCTTGTCAAAATAATCTTAAAGTTTTTTCCCTTAAACAAAGATTGATGGAATATCACTGGAAATCTTTCAGCTGCTAATTATAAGTCAAGCCTCTTTGGGGCTTTTTCGGGACACCTCTTTGACTTCTCGAAGTGATTCACTGGGTCCTCTGCTTTTCAACTGTTCTTTTTCCGTTTGTGGAGAAGCGTGAACTGCCCTCCCGGTTTTAATTACAATCGCAGCATTATCCCCGGATAGCATAGAGCGACTTCACAACGGGAGGGGGCTCCTCTGTGGATCACAGAGATCTAGTATACTGTGAAGGCCCGTACCTTTCACTGCATTACCTTGTTGTTCTAATTAATGGCATTACCCTCTGAACTGAGTGCAGAAGCTTAAAGAAATTCAACACGTGCAGAAAACATACTCGAGGGGAAAGCAAAGAACGCCTAATAAAGCATTGCTCATCACACATTGGGTCTTGCTGCTAATTTCCCTCCTGATTACTACCTGGGTGGTGGTGGGGGGGCATGCTCCAGGCGACACTGGCTGGGTTCATGTCGCTTTCTTGGAAACGGTGGAGATGCGTGTATTTTGGTTTTTGGCATAGACTAGCAATTTACCTGTGATACTTAATTTAACAAACCAGACATCACCTCATCAAAAACTAAACGTTGTTCTTGTTTATTCAGGTGAAGTTTCTGGTAATGTCTGGTGAGAGCAGGTGGGGTCGGTGGGAGGAGGGAGCTGAAGAGAACAAGATCTTGGCGCTGGGCTCACTGACCCACCTCAACAAATACTATTCCTGTGAGAGGCTGAACCTGACAGTGTTAATTACCATAAACCCACAAGCTCACCATTAGACTATAAACTCTCTGCAGACAGAGACCAGAGCGTGTTCAGCCATGACATGGTGCACGGTAAGGACTCAATGTTTGTTGAACAAATTCATGAACTCTCTTTACTGAGTCCTTGGGTATCAAAGGCACACTGTGCTGGCCATATGTGGTCCATGGAGATTTTGTTGAATCCTCAAAACTCCTTTTAGTTTGTAATAAGGAAAAAAAATAAGAAAACCGACACCCAAAGAAGTTAAGCGAAGTTTCTAAGGTCATAAAACTATTTAAGTAACAGAGTCAGGATGTGAACCAGGTTTGTTGGATTCCAAAGACAACGCTTTTAACACCTCCATCATAAGGTGGATCAGAATGAACAGATAAATGCATGATCTGAATTCCATTTCAGATAAGGTTTAAAGGTGAAGTGGAGATTTTGACAGGTATTAAATAATATTTTATAAAAACACAAGAAATCTCAGAGGGACCTTATTTTACTAAGCCTAATACCATGTATCACTGTTGTGTTTTTAACGTCCCATGAAGGCCATATTCAGCAAATCCATAGGTTCCAATCAAAATGCATCAATACAGTCTCCCCTTCGAAGATGGAGTCTCAGCAGGCTCACATTAGGGACTTCAGATCAGTCAACATTTATTAAATGCCTATTGCATTTCATAAAAAACCAGAAGCACATCTGACCTCAAGAAGCTTGCACGATAAATCTGTGCACACTTCTAAAGCTGTCCCTTCGCCTGGTGCCAGGGGTGGGGGAGGTGCTGACTCAGTAGCTGCCTGTCCGCCATGGACAAGGTCAGAAGAGTCGGGTCCCGTGCCCACTCTTTATGGCCTCCCTAAGCAGGAACTACAGGCTTTGTAAGGTTTCTTAGGGTTTGCAACTTTTCCCTGCTTGTTATTTTCTTGTCTTCTGTCTGGTTCCTCAGAGCAAAGGTCCATGTTCTTGAGGAGCTTTAAGAAGGGAGGACTAGGAGGCTGGCCCTGTGGCCGAGTGGTTAAGTTCGCGCGCTCCGCTGCAGGCGGCCCAGTGTTTCGTTGATTCGAATCCTGGGCACGGACATGGCACTGCTCATCAAACCATGCTGAGGCAGCATCCCACATGCCACAACTAGAAGGACCCACAATGAAGAATATAAAACTATCTACTGTGGGGCTTTGGGGAGAAAAAGGAAAAAAAAAAAAAAAAAAGAAGGGAGGACTAGGGAAATGCTCCCATTCTGCAGCCAGTCTTGGGGGGTAAACTCTGGACAGCAGCAGGTGCAGAGAAGCAATGAAAGCAGACTGGGTCCTGGGAGTTAGAGCAAAGCGAGGAGGCCTCTGGGAGTCAGTGTGGTCCTGAGAGGAAGCTGGGGGAAGAGAAGACCCCAATGGCTCCTGACAGTCCACTGTCTTGCAGAATGGAGGGGGTCGAAAGGCACACTAGAGATGAACAGAGTCAGAGCTCTGCTTAAACGAGCATTTCTGCATTCAGAGGCAACAGAAATCCACCTGTGAAATGCTGCATCTATTTTTGAGAAAATATACACTTAGAGCAGTCCCCATGAAGACGCTGGTGTGGATCTGGTTGCTGTGGGCAGAAAGCCCCCTCCTTCTACCCCCCTGCCATTGATTAGCCCCATTAGCAGATGACAAATGACTTGGGTGGCCCTGGTCTAGTCCTCAGAGGACCAGTGCACAAAGGATTCAGCCTCCACCTCTAGTAATTGTCTTTTCACTTGGCAGCTCCCTTGGGAGGTCGAAGCTTCATGAAAGTGTCCCCCTGGAGCTGCCCATCTGCTCTGTGGTCTTCCTCCAGGCCAGCAGGGAGCTTCCTACACAGAGACGCTGACAGGAAGGCTGCAGCTTCCAGCACAAGCAGAGATGATGAAGACCCATCTATGCCAACGGACTGGCACGTTGAGACAATGATGAGGGCACTTCCATCAAAGTTTAGTACGTGCAAGGGGCTCTGCCGAGAGACAGCCATATGCATCATCTCTTAGGATCCTCACGACAACCCTAAAATGTAGGTACTGTTATTATTTCCATTTTAAAGATGATAAAACTGAGGCTTCGGGAGATTACATACTTTGCTCAATGTCACACACAGCTGGTAAGTGGCGGGGCTGGGACTTGAACCCACAACGGTCTGATTCCAAAGCCTCTTGCCCTTGGTGCTATTCCAGCTGGCTTCTGCCACCCTACATCCTTCTTGGTCCACTTCTTTTTAATTTGTGGTGGTGCAGACTTATAGAATGCAAATTTACTTTCACTTTAAACTCCTCCCAGACCGGGAGACACTCTCTGGATCACCTACACCAAAGCATCTTCCTGTCGGCAGGGATTACCCACCTGCAAATGAGGTTGGCTCCCAAGTGACCCGCTAGTGAGGACTCTGGGGGCAGACTCTGAGTTCAGCTCCTTTCCTCACCACTCACATGGGTGACCTTGGGCAAGGCCTGGTTCTCGTCTAACAACCGAGGATAATCCACATTAGAATCTCATAGGATTGTTGAGAAGGTTTAAAAACATAATCTATCCTAGCAAAGGACACGACTTTGTAGGTACGCAGTCAAATATAATAAAAACTAAAAGTGCTCAGCACAATTCCTGGAACATAGTAGGCACTACAAAATCAGAGCTGGTATTGCTTCTTCACAAAGTCCCGAATCAAATTTCCACAGTCCATTTTAGCCAGAGATGTTCTTTCTCCTTTGAACTTCTCAAGGACATTACAACTTTTCTTAGAAATTCCCCTTCCAACTTGTATTATATAATTTATGCACATCTGTTTTCTCCTCTTTAAAAAAACAACTGAATGAAAGCCTATTAGGTACCAGACACTAGCAAATGATTGTATCTCCCATCTCATTTGAACCTCAAAATGAGCCCGACTCCACGGCACTGTGTCATTTTACAGATGGGGAAACCGAGGCCCAGAGAGGTTAAATAACTTGCCAAGGGGCATGCAGTAAGCAAGCCGTGGGGCAGGGACTCCACTTCAGGCCATCCACTCTGGAGCCTGGGCTTGTCACTGTCTGCTGCTCTACGTACTAGATCATAAACGCCCCAGACAGGATCTACATCTAAGCTACTGCCCGCCGCCGCCCCTGAGCACAGCGCTGTCCCATCCCAGGGGCTCGGCGACTATCTCAGAAAGAACAGGCAGACAGCAGAGGAAGTTCCTGCAGTCAGTCACACTGTCACAAATCTCTGAACATGTGCCCGAAGTCTGCCCAGCAGGGCTCCCTCACGGACTGGCCGAGACCCAGGAAACCCAGCCCAGCTTTCCGCCACCCAAAGAACTCGGGGTGAAGCGGAGCTTGTGCCAACAATAACAATGATGATAATTACAGTAAGGATCACAACCAACATTCACTGGGTGCTTCCAATCTGCTGGGCACCGTTATCCATGCCTTCCATAAATGAACGCATTTAATAATCTCAACAACGCCTAGAAGTGGGTGCCCTTATCAGCTCCATTTTACGCCCGAGGAAACTTTCACTTTGCTTTTTAACAGAATTTTGGAGCTTTGAACCATTTCAAAGTTACCTAATTTTTCTCTTATGCTTATTATTTAGGGAGAAGCAGATAGTACACTTTTGTAGACAGTATGCACAGACATATAAACACATACATATACACATAGATTTCACCATTATACAGATGGCTAAACTGATGCTTAACGGGGTTAGGGTTATAGTACACTGATCTGATGAGCTGAGCTGAGGCCAAACTTAACTTAAAATGATTCAATGCCACTATTCATAATAGCCAAAAAGTAGAAGCAACTCATGTGTCCATCAAACGACAAATGGATAAGTAAAATGTGGTATATCCAGGCAATGAAATATTACTCAGCCATAAAAAGGAATGAAATTTTCATATACACTACAACATGATGATGCTTGAAAACATTATGCTAAGTAAAATAAGCCTGACACAAAAGGTCACGTACTGTATGATTCCATTTATATGAACCGTCCGGAATAGACAAATTCATAGAGACAGAAAGCACATTGGCGGTTGCACGAGCTGGGGAAGGGGAAAGGTGAGTGACTGCTTAGCGGGTACAGAGTTTCTGTTTGAGGTGATTAAAAAGTTCTGGAACGGGATAGTAGCGACGGTTGTAAAACCCTGTGAATGTATGTAACACCAGTGAATAGGATACTTTAAACTGGTAAATTTTGTGTTTATGTGTATTTTAGGACAATAAAAAAAATGATTCAATGCCTTTTTCATTGTACATGGGGTAAAATCTGGATTTTCTGTCTTGGTTTACAAGAACCTTCCAAATCTGTCCTCTCCACCTCCACTCACTCTCAACTCCCATCACTTCTCCCATCATGCCAGACCTGCAGCCCAACCAAACAGGGCTGTTTCCCGCCCACTGCCGAGCCATGCGTCACCCTGCGGTGTCTGTCCTCCTGCAGCAAGCGTGCCCAGAGTCCCCTCCTACACCTGCCTGATCTGAGAAAGGCCCACTTGTCCTTCAAGAATCGACTCAAGCACAGGCCCTCTGGAAGCTGGCACTGGGCCCTCCCCTCGGCTTGTGCAGAGTGTCCCTTGTCGATACTTTCACATACCTTGCGTGCACAATCACCAAAGTTCTTGTCACAGTGTCTCGTAATTATATGCTTTCATACAAGAGAGGAGCATGTGCTGGTTAAAAATACTGGCTTTGGGGTCACTGGGTGAGAGTTCAAATCTCGACTATACCAGCTGTGTGAGCATGAGCTCACATTAAAATGAATTAACCACTTCATGGCTCAGCTGCCTCAATTATAAAAGTTGGACAAATAATAATGCTTGATGCGGGGATTAAACACAGGAATACATATACAGCTTTAGAACAGGGCCTTGCCCTCCTCAGCACCAAGTAAACGTTAGTGTCATTATTATCCTCATTGTTGCCATCATCCTCTCTCTGCCTCAGTAGCTTATGAGCTCCATGAGCTCAGCACAGGGCCTGCCATAAAGCGGATGCCCAAGAAATACACATCGAGTGAAGTTGTGCTCCATCTCTGTTCCTCTCATTTTACTGATGGGAAAACATGAAAGTGATTTTTCCAGTCACGCAACCAGTTGGAGGCAGAAGGTGGTCATGAACTTCCCGTGTTGAATCCCCATTCGCCACTAGGACGTGACGGGGCAATATTCCAGTGTGTTTCCACGAACATGGGTGACACACCTTACAAACCAGATCACGCAGCCCAAACAAAACTGACCAATGAGAGTGAAGCAAGTGCTGGACTCAGCTGCCACCTCTCAGCATTCAGGGTCTGTCTTTGTTTCACAATGAGAGCCCAAAATATCAGTAGGGAAGCTATAAATAATGGCGAAAAAAATAATCCAGAAATTAACTGAGGTCTGTCAGCGAGTCAGTGGGGCTCCCTCTTCCAGGGAGGATGATGCATGAGCTGTCGGAGATAAGACTTCGGGTGGGCATATTTAAGGTGAGCGCAGATAGCAGTGGGCACTCAGGGAGTCCCTTCTGCCACCGCCAAATGGGAAACCCCATAGATCAAACCACAAAATAAATGAGGACATTAAGGCTGCATACACTCTGGGATTTGTATTTGAAAAACCAAGATTCTAACTTAAACTGCTCCTCGTTGAATGATTTTGCTGTCATTCCCGAGAGAAGCCACTCTGTAGCACTAGAGGTCTTCCATGGGACACTTGGGGCCACACTTGGGGTTGTAAACACTCACAGCTGATATTTACTGAATCCTCAGCATATATGTGCCAATCACTGAGCACAGACTTCCACGTATATTAACTCATCTAATCTTTATAGAAACCCTATAAGGTATGAACTATTATCAGCCCCGTTATGCAGATAAGAAAATATCTGTTATGTGACCCACCAAGATGACATGCTAGAAGATGGTGGGACTAGTGGTTAAGCCCAGGAATCTGAGCCCAGTAAAAGGAATGTAGTCATACAACCAAGGTAGTCATCTTGCAGGATCCTTGAGAGTCTAAACAGAAACAAAACAGGAAGTTCCAAAATCTACTGTGGCTTATGACACCAACTGAATGACGAAAACTGTGGGCCATCTTACCCCTGACTTGTAAGAGGCAGCCCAGACAGCCCCCTTAGGAGCTGGCTGAAGAGTTAACAGCAATTTGATGGACACCTACCACTATATTACAAATGGTCGGGAGCAAAATTAATGCAAATGAAGCCATGAGGGCAGAAAACCAGCCTTCCCAAGTGTATCCTGCCTGCATTGAAATGCCCTGGTTCTATTCCTGAGCTTAATATTTCATGCAAAAGGCAACACTGAGATCGTCACTCCAAGAAACCCAAGGGAGGACAATCAGGATGACAAATGGAACCCTCCCCCTTATATCTCAGAAATGCCCAGAGGTGTGGGTGACAGGCTGAAATACCTAAACAAACCAGGGGAGTGAGCCTTTGGCTAAGCCTGATTTATGGCCGGGGGGCCCAGCCCTCACCTTTATTTACATTGCTCAGAGCACATAAACTCCAAGAAAATTTAGTGTTTTAATTTGCACATCTGGCTTGTGCTTTCTTTTTTTTTAAACTCATCCTCTTCCATGCTTGCTGGAAAACAAGACCCCACTACAAACCCCACACCAGAGGGCACCTCTGTTTCCCACTGGCCTGGTTCAGACGGTAAGTTCCTCGAGGGCACAGAAGGGATGTGTTTACGACGCATGAAGGGTTCTGCTGGGATCTGCAGCACAGGCCTGTGCATTTGTGCATCAGTGTGGACACTGCACAGGTGAGTGTGGGATCGGGGGACACATACTGGACCACGCGAGGCCAGCGCCACCAGGCTAGCCTGGGCTCTGCTACAAAGTGCTAAGCAGCCTCAGTCAGCTCACGTATGCTTTCTGGCCTCAGTCTCTCCAATTGCAAAATAAAGGCTAGACAAGCCGATCTTCAATCTCCCCTCCAGGGTAGTGTGGACATTCTGTGAGTCCATAAACCACATGACCGTTTTTCTCTGGTGCTACCATATTCTCTCCACCCCAACTTTCCAGGCCATCTCCTACACGTCTACTGCAGAGTCACAGGCTTACGTTATCTCTGCTTAAGCAGCAAAGACAATATCCCCCACATTAACCCGTCTACTTTAGGATATTCTTTAAGGTGGAACTGATTGATTGGTGATATTGTTAAAGGCCACAAGTTGTAGAAATTCAGAAATGGGAGGGACTTCAGAGAGGTCTCAGGCAATGTGCTCATTTGGACCGGCCCGACGTCCCAGCTCCCAAGGATGCCTCGTACGAGTTGTCGGGGTGGAGGTGGGAGTGACGTGCCCCATGTCCCTGGTCACACAGGTGGCAGCACAAGCCAGCGCGAGGGTGGAACCTCCCTCTGCGTTTCTCGTCGGTGTCTCAGCGGTACAGTCAGGGCTGGAACCCATTTCCTGGGCCCCACGCTGGGCCCTTCCCCTGCTGCGCTTTCCTCCTCTGGCTTCCAGCAGAAGGCCGGCACCTTATTTGTCCTGGTGTCCCTGGCCCCCATCACCGCGCCAACCAATCAGGAAATGTGCTTAATGAAAGGTAACCGAACGAACAGAGAGAAGCACCAGCTCAGCCTCCTTCCCCGGGGCCTGCTGGGACGCCGTACCTTTTTAGCGCGTTTACGGCACCCAATTGCCCATTTACGGCACCCATTTGCGACTTTTACGACAATTATGGAGGCCTTAGCCAGTGCCAGGCACTGTGCTCGGCTCTTCTCACGCTCTCCTGTAGTCTGACCACGGCTGCGGGATGTCGGGATTAGTGTTATGCTAGGAGGCAACTGAGGCCTAGACAGTACAGCAGCTTGCCCCCCTCACACAGCTAAAAAGTGTTAAGAGAGCAGGATCTACCTCCAGGCCACAGACTCCAGAGATTTCTGCCCGTTCCTGTAAATGTTGAAGTTACCTGTGTCGGCCCCTTAGTTTATTGAAACGACTCTTTACAGCAAAAGCCAGTGCGGCCCTTGCCTAGTAACCTCTGTCTTTCAACACTTCTCTGGGCTGTACCCAAATGACGGCATATGTGGCTGCTAAACTTCGTTTTCTTCCATGGCCAATCTGAATGCAAAACACGTAAAGGGAAGGTTCCTCTCAACCAGATCACATTTGGGGTTCTGCGTAATTTTTTTCTCCTGAATTCCAAACCCAGTGCGGGAGTTGCTTTGCCAACATGCCTGGCAGATGGTCATCCAGGATCTTGTGATGACCATGTCCCCAGTACAGCTCTCATCCTAAGCAAGGTTGGCCTTGTGTGAGCCAAAACCTGCCTCTCTCTAATGTTCACTCCTAAGTCCTACATGGCCCACCAGCCAAATATTAACCAAACACAAAAGAAAAGAAATGAAAACCATTTATTTGGGTCTTCCAGGTGCTTTTAATTGCAGGTAATAAACCATTGTTTTTAAAAGGAAGGCTTATAATAAGAAAGTGCATACCAGCTTAGGGTGTTTGCAGTGGAACAGTGAAATGATTTTGTAAATGCCATCTTCTCTAATAAATCTGAATGCTGCTGGAGAGATTAGGCCATTATCCAGCGCTGGCATAAATGAGAAAATGATATGATGGATCACATGCTTGAGGGGTTTTAAGAGTTAGCTGGAGATGGGGCAGGATGACGCTAGTTAGCAATGGCAGTTGGCCAATCAAATCATATTGCCCGAAATCTAGTTTAGGGCCAGTTCTGTTATTCTGACTATAACTGGTGCTTTCCAACATTCACTCCAGGAAGTCATTGTAGAAATTTTTGCCTAAATAAAGGAAGGTTTTTCTTAAAGTTAAGGGTCCAAGTCATAGATTAATCTGATTGTGTCACAGTGAGGCAGAGTTGAGTTTGAGAAACAGAAGAATCTCTTTAAATCAACAGAAGACTCAACAGCTGGGGCAGTAGCATAATTTTCCAAGGCATTTATCAAGCACCTAACTGTACATGACGTTGTTGAGGACCGTACTGAACAGGGCTGAGCAACAAGTCCAGATGATTTGGTAGCAACACTTCCCCACCTGTGGGCCAGAGACTCTGGGTGGCCAGAGAGAGCAACTTACAGGAAGAACAAGATCCAAACATCTCCAATGCTGCCTGTGAACAGAATGAATCCTTTTTCTTGCAGGTATGTACTATTATTTTTCAAATATAGGCAGATGCAGATGCAGAAGCAGTATTCATTTGACAATGCTACTGAATTCATTGTACTCTTTTGCATTTGTGTGTTTTCTCAGAGAGAAAAAAAATGTAACTACTAATATTAGGGGCCAGAATTCATTCATTCAGTCTCTCTCTCTTTTTCTGTCTCTCCATCATTAAAAATAGTACTTCTAAAAACTGGGAACCACTGTTCCAGTAGGAATATGGATGGCAAAATCATTAGGTCCAGACATAACCGATGGTATGGAGTAGCCACCTTGGCTAAAGTTTAAGCCATTGAAAAGTGGCTCCTGGCTAATGTCAGAAGCATGTGTGTGTTCACTAGGGAAGTGATGATTTTGTTGGTGCTAGTTTAGGGTACATTATCTGTTTCCTGTGAGTAGAGCCTACTACCTCAGCCTGCCAGCCTTTCTGAACTAAACTTTTCAGTTCTTAACCCTTCCTATCCATTCAAGTTGCAGACATCTGGATGATTTATTGTATGAACAATTTATGGGATCTGACCATGACCTCAAATACAAGTCTAGGGTCCATGTGTGTTAAAAGAGCTGGAAAGTCTACTCAACAGGACCTCATGAGAAGTCTGGCTCCTCCCAGGAGCAAGGCCCCTAAGCAACACAGAAATATCAGGAGAGAGACCTGGGGTCTGGAACAAAAATACCCAATCTTGCCTCTGGGAGACAAAAATCAGCTGGGGAAATAAACAGAATTTCATTCACAGGTGGGAGAATTCAGCATTCAGTAATAAAACATGCTATTAATAATAAAGAGTTCTATCTATGAAATCCAAAAGTGTGCCAAGCTTTGTGCCAGGCATACCATGGGTTATGCCATGAGTGGTTCCCACCCAGGGAGAGATTTTCTCCCCAGTGAAAAACATTGGGAAATGCCTGAAGACTTTTTTGGTGCCACATTATGGGGGTGCTACCAGCATTTATTAGTAGAGACCAGGGATGCTGCTAAACAAAGGTTCTACAATGTACAGGACAACCCCCCACAGCAAATAATTTTCTGGCGCAGAATGTCAACAGTGCAGAGGTTGAGAGACCGGCATTAAATCATCCCAATCACCCCATAATGGAAGCGTTATGAGCGTCTTGTTACAGATGTGGAAACTGAGCGCTGTAAAGTCCCATAACACCTAAGTCATCTCACCAGGATCTGGATCGGGTCTGTCTCACTCCCTTAAATCCATGTCTGCTATACATAAATCCATATCTTGAAGACGGAATTGACCTCATTTCATATAGAAGGAAACTGAGGCTCAGATGCCAAGTGTCTTCCCTGTATCTCCCCGCGACCATGACTCTTTGTCCCTTCACAGTTCTTTTCAGGTCAGTGATGATGACTAAATACAAGTGGCTTCACCTCAAACCACAGAGCTGCCAACAAATGTCTCTTTCTCCTGTCTGTTAACTATTACACTCCTAGTAATTAACTTCTCATTTCTGCTCCTTTAACACTGTAATCTAGCAGTTTTATTGCTCACATCTAATTCACTAGCTTACTCATTTAATCACCATTTATTAAGCTCTTCCTGTATGCTGAGATTGTGAAGATGCTGGATGTAAAAGGTCAGAAGGCCAATGAAAGAGAACTACAAGTTCAGGGGTTGGCAAACTACAGCCCAAGGGGCACCCATTTTTGTAAATAAAGTTTTATTGGAACACAGCCACGCCTATTCATTTACCTGTTGTCTTTGGCTGCCTTCACATTACACCAGCAGGGTTGAGGGGTTGTGACAGATGCTCTGGCCCCCAAAGCCTAAATTATTTATTATCTGGCCTTTTACAGAAAAAGTTTGCCAACTCCTACACTAGCTCCATCATTCACACCACAAAGAGGAAGCTCTGAAGTCAACTAGAACCGAATCAACGTTTTCATCGAATCAGCCTTTTCATCTAGGCACACAACTGTACTATCTAAGGGCAGTGGGGGCAGGCTTAAATGTTTACTACTAACACACATCTGAAACGCAAAAGCACCAAAACATTTTGATCCTTAAAAATACTCCCTGCTTTTTAGAGCCCCTTATAAATAGATCTTCAAATAATTCAAATGTATATTATTTCTCTTTTGCTGTTTAGGAAGCCCAAATGTTCCTTGTACCAAATGCAAGTTGCACTGAAATTAAAACACAGCTCAGACTCCCAGCCACTGGATTAGCTGCTTAGGAGTCAGTTAACCACAACTGGTTGTCCGTGCACCGCAGAGGCCTCCAGGTTGATACTTTCCTTCCTCTAAGATGCACAGCAAAAGACCCTATTCTGATCTTCCGTGAGTTCTCCACCACACTGTTGGCCTTTGGTGTGTGGATGAAATTCCACTACCCTGAGTTCAAAGTCAGGCACAAAGCTGGAGCAGCAGAAGTCCACCTACTGTTCAGGCAGTTACAGCCACGGCAGAAGTGAGAACATGCACCTCCATAGCCAACAGGTTAGGTAAGAATTGAAACCAACACGTTTTGCTTGCATGTTAACCCAAAGACCCTGATAAAAGAGATGCTAAAGGTTTAATGGAGTCTCCCTGAAGGGACAGTGAAAAAAGAGAAATGAGGCAGACTTACTGTGAAGGCTAAATCCTGCCCCCAAAACTTGGAGAGTATCCACATCCACATGCTAAGACCAAAGGTCTCCACACAGATGTGCTTCTCATATTCAAAGATCCTGGATGATGGTGGTGTCAGGTGCAAAAAGTTCTCCTCCGTAGGAGAGTCATTCCTAGATCCAGTTCATCGAAATAGAAAGGAAATTCCCAAGTGCAACCCTGCCCTGGTTTATAGATCCCTAACTACTTGATAGGGAGGCTAGAAGAGAAACTCTAAGCTGAGGCATCAAGAAGATAGGTCATTGGAAGAGAAGTCAAGTGATCGTAAAACCCCACTGAGATGAAAGAACTTAGTGTAAAAACTGGGAATTAAATTTGTAAAACTGGATTCTCCCTTCACCATGGGCTGACATTGGACATGGGGGCTCAGAGTATGAGAGCACAGTCTTGAGATGATGGTGCCACCATCTAGACCTTACAAGACAGGGTGGCCCATGCCCAAGAGGGATCTCACCCGATCATAAGCTACAGGGCAGCCCTCTTCCAACATTGTGCAGCTGAGCCTCATCTTGCATTGAGAGAAGGAGAGGAGCATTTGGGTCAATGACCACCTCAACAATCTTGGACAAATCAGCTTAAATCACTGTGCCTCGGTTTCCTTATTTGAGAAATAGATTCTACCTCAGTTCAATCACATGGGCCAATTGGTAGGATCTATGGAGACAATGCCTGTGAATGCCTTTGTAAACCCCAAAGAGCTGGGGAGTAATAAACTATGGTGCTTCCCTGGTACATTCCTGGGTGCAAAGGAAAGAAGAAGAGTGGATAAATGCAGTGGAATCCTAGAAACAGGGAGCAGGCATCGACTTTGTGAGCTGAGGGTGCTAGACCAAGCTTTTGCTTTAGAGGCAAGATTATAACACTGAAAGTGTTGGAGTTTTGAGTTGGCCTATGGTGGAACCAACCCATGTGTTGACCAGCTGAGTTTTAACAAGATTCTACGCTATTGGCCAGTAATAATGGACTGCACTGTCGAATAGCCAACCATGGAAACACGAACCTTCTCCAGAGGACTTCCATAAGACTTAAACATGCCTCCTTGCTCCAGCAGGGCTGCCTGGTATCACATCAAATTGTGAACAGATCAATCACAGTACGTCTGCCAGCTAACGGGCTGACAGTCTCCACAAGATGGCAGCCAGGCCTTGCCTCTATTTTAACTTCCACATCTAAAGATGTGTTGAATATTCCCATTTTTTCTCACTTCAAATAGTAAACCTTGTAGGAATAGGAAAAACAATCCACTTGATGAACACTTTAATCCAGATAATCAATATACATATAATCACAGGTCAGTTCTCACCAGCCACCATTTATCATGCTCTATGGTACCACAATTGCACTCTCCAGGGTCACTATCAAATTTCTAAATTTCATACCTTGTTGTCATCAAGAAATGGCAAGCACAGAGTTTCAAATGACAAGAATGGAGGAAAAAAGGTGACACAAATCCCATGGTGTTCCAAGTTGCACTTACTGAATTAAAACAAATACACCATGTTCAATGGCTTAAAAAAGGTTCAAGCTCATCAAGGAAAATGAACTAATTCATTTGTTGCAGCTGACAAGAAGCCCCAGCCTTAGCCAGGAAGATAATACAAGGAGTGAGCTTATTTTAAAAGATGCAGGGCTATACCCGCACTGAAATTCATATCTTTTTTTGTTCTCTTTGGAGGTAAAAAAAAAAAAAAAAACCCAAAAACAAAAAAGCTGTTATACAAGATCTAACCTCTGTATCGTCCACGTCTTCCTTGCCCATAAAAAGCCTCCGACTTTAGGACAGAAGGTCCTAAAGCCAGCAGCTATTCCCTGCAGTGTCCAATCCCAACTTTCCCCAAAAGTGGTACTTTTTAATAGTCTCTCATGGTCAGTCTTAACCTTTAGTAGTGAAATTAATGTATTTTCCCAGCATGCTTTTATTATCTATTGCCAGTGTCACACACATCTGTGAAGGCTTCTGTGTTTGTCACTTTGTCGTCTATCTTCCCATTACACCTGTCTAGACCTTTGTTATAAATGTAATTATGTTTCCATGTCAGTCCCACCTAGCAGACTGTGAGCTCCAAGATTACTTAGTCTGTATCTTATTAAATCTGTGGTCCCTGAACCCACGTGCCCAATCTCTCAAGCTAGTTGGAAACGGAGAGAAGAGAGGAAGAAGGAAGAAAAGATGACGTGAGAGAGTGGGAGGGTAGGCGGGGAAGTAAAAAGGCAAAACCACCCTACTGGTGTGTCTTTATGCTGCGTGGCCACGGCATCTCGATATTCTTGTCGTAATGAAGCGGGCAGGCACCAGGATCAGCTGAATCTGGCTTCCAGTCCCGTTCATCTACTTAGCAGATGGCCACTTTGCAGAGCTTAGAAAAGCAACGTAACCTTTTCAAGCCTCGATTTCTTCATCTGTAGAATGGAGGTGGTAACGTTACCTAACTGACTGTGATATGGAGGTGAGATGAGAAAATGCTCATGAAGCACACTGCGCAGTGTCTGGGAAAGCCGAGAAAAGGCTCGACAAATGGAGGCTATTGACGTTACTATATTCTCGGATAATCTTGAAAGTCTCCCCACCTCCCCCATTCTGATCCGGAAACATCCCTTTTTCTAAGAATGAGTCAAGCCCTACTAAGAAGCTCCAGGGTCCACTGTCCCCTTTCCCAGAAAGGAGAGAAGTTCAAGTCCTCTCTGCCGAAGCCCAGCAGGGAGGCCGAGTGAAGGGAGATTCGTACATCTGAGCAAGGCTCAGCCACGAAGCTGCCCTCTTACCTCCAGCCAGACACCAGTCCTTCCTGGCTACAGATTCTCCGGCGGTGACAAAGCATATTTCATACAGCAGGGCTCTGAGGATTTATGATGAATGACTTAGTGTCTGACATGCAAATCGTAATTATAATTGCCACAATGCCAGCTTTAGAACAAAAATGAGTTCTTGGGCAGGAATGGAAAAAACTGCAAAGTTGTACAGCATCCTGGTTGGGACAACAGGCAGTCTCTGAAGTCACATTTACTTATATTTGTATCCTCGCTCTGCCACATGCTAGCTCAGTGACCCTGGGCAAGTCCCGTAAGCTTTCGGTGCCTCAGTTTTCTCAGCTATAAAACAGCAAACACAGTACTTACCTCAGAAGGTAGTTTAAAGGATTAATTGAAGTAATACAGGGAAAGGGTTTAGAACAGAGTTGACCTATGGTAGGTAAACACTCAATTAAAATCATCTGTCGTTAAATCAGTGATCTTCATGAGACCATGTATAACTTGATGAGTTGACCAAATTCTGCACACTCTGTAACTTACTAATCATGGATTCATCTATTCATTCACTCAATAGTATTTACTGGGCTCTTGCTATGTGCCAGGCACTGTTCTAGGTGCTGTGAATGGAGCAGAACACAGACAAAACTCTGCTGTCACAGAGCTGTCCTTCTAGGACTCACAACTGGGTCCCCTAATGCCTGGCACGAATCGCAGTTCTCAACTGGGGACTATTTTGGCCCCCAGTGGACGCTTGGCAACTTCTGTAGACATTTTGGTTGTCACAACTGGGGTGCAGAGGGTTCTACTGGCATCTAGTGGGCAGAGGACATGGATGCTGATCAGCATCCTGCAATGCACACAACAGCCTCCCCGCAACAAAGAATTCTCCTGCCCCAAATGTCAACAGTGCCAAGGCTGAGAAACTCTAGTTTAAGGGAATCTGTAAGAAGTTAATTGGTCCTTTGTTGGGTGTGGTCTTGGGCCACTGGAGACGACTTAGGCCACGGGGAGAGAACTCGGGACAGAGAAGGACTTGGGTTGAATGGAGAATAAAGGGACCACGAGATTCTGGCTTTGTCTGGAATCATCCTTCCCAAAAGAGTGAAAGCCACAAAGTCCAAGAAATAGGAGGCCCCAAGCCCAGGGTCAAAATAGTTCTTTTCACTAGTGACAAGTGACCCCTGGTTGCTCACCCTGCGAGCAGGATCCAGTGCCCTCCTTGTCAGTTTATCTCACACCTAAATGAGAGGCAGCCCCGTTCCCCTAACTCTCCGCCATGAGGTTTCACCATGAGCACCCAGAAACTACCCTCAGTTAATCAAGAATGGAGACGAGCCTACGGCTCCCTCCACCTTCCTAATATGACAAACCAAAGGATATTTCTGACTCAGGAGACGACACCGGTTTACACAGCAGAGAGACATGGTGGGTGTGAATTCCTGGATCAGTCACTGCCAGCCAAGTGACCCTGGGCATCAAAGTGGAATAAGGAAGAGCATGGACTCTGGAGCCACAGCTTGGTCACTTAATGGTTGTATGCTCTTTGGCAAGTAATACATCATTCCTGTGCCTTAGTTTTCTTATATGTAAAACGGGTGCAAGAATGCAATTTGTCTCATAAGTCATTACGAGGACCGAATGCGTTAACTAAATGCATTAATCCAGAAAAGCACCTAGAACAGTATCTGAGTAAAGATTACGTCAAAGCTTGCTGCTAGCACCACCACTGGAGTCATTACAATGTTACGGTAGACAGCTGACAACCTCTCCGAGTCTCGGTCTCCTCTTTTGAAAAATGGGCATAAGAGTTGCCATCTCACTGGGCTCAGGATTCAACTATGCATGTTAAGCTCTCGGGACAATACTCGGTATGTTGTTAAGTCCTTATTGTTATTTACTGAAAAGTTTGACAAAAGCACTGAAACCAGTTGTCATTTAGTCCTGCATTAAACTATTCACTGTCACCAAAAAGAAGAAAACTACATGGCGTCAGGATGGTTCCAGAACATCTAGCGTCTTGTGACGTACCCAAGAGGTGAGCTCAGAGAACCATAATGAAGTGACAAAGATGAATGTAAAATATCAGCTCTGGACTCACCTTCCTTAGAGGGCACTTTGCTCTTAATGATTCACGTTACTGCAAACAGGCTGTAGGGCTGAGACAACATTGCAAATGAAAGGCCTGTACATCCCCACAAAGGTACTCCAGCACTTGCTCTGATGGAAGAGGACAGAGGGGATGGGAGCTGGGCACAGCGTCTCCTTCTCCCACTTCTGTCCATCTTCCCAGCCCGACTGCACAGCACAGAGGGGAGCCTAGAGGCCTGGGGGGCTCTTTGCTCGCAGAACTGCCTATTACAAACTCCATCTGAGCTCTCACGCTAGGGTCTCAATTCATCAGAGGGTGAAGGGGACAGGAGCTTTTCAGAATTCTGACCCAAAGGTCTGGCAAGGCCAAGGCAACAAAGACACCAAAACAAATTTAGAACCAACAATGTCCCACCACACAGAAGCCACCTGCTCAAACAGTTGTTCTTGCCAAACTCATCAAAACTATGTTCAGCTTCTTTCATCTTTCCAGCAGCTTAGGATTCCAAGGCGGGAGCAGGAATGCCCACAGAGCACTACCTGGGCTCCGTGGCTTCGATCTGAGGTTGCATCAAACGAGCAAGAACGTTCTGGTTTCGTCCAACCACTTGGGGAGGAAGAAGACATTACTAGCCCTGGTCTTCCTGCAGCTTTTCCACAGTGGAGATGGGCCTGGCAGGGGACACTGAAGATGGTGACATTGAAGACGGGCCAGCAGGACTCTTAACCACTCTGAACCGTCAGGTACAATCTGCCACAGTGGATGGGCACTCTACTGGCTTCAGGGAAGCTGTCTTTTCCTAAATGATTCTGCCCAAATCTACTTTGCCTGCATTTCCAATGACTAAGACACTGCAATGGTTGCTGTTGGTGGCACCCCTTGTCATCCCATGTGTTACTTGCCCTAATATCCAGCCCAAACAGTACGGACTAATTTTCATTTACAAGATCACTTAAAAACCCATTCCCTGGCCTCAGCGGGCAGGATGAGTTCCGTTCTTGCCTGATGGATGGCAGGGGGTAAGAAGCCAAGCACTAATGCTCACACAAACCGATCTGGAAGAGGGCTGAAAAGAACTGGGGGATTCACGTTGACTTCACTTTCCTTAGCTATACAACTCAGCAACAAATACAAATAAAATATGCAGTGAATATGGCCAAGACCCCAAGCCTGACCTTCTGGGCCCCATATGACTTGCACAGTGAGCAGGCAGTGTTCCAACAAGCTCTGCCCACCTGCCAAGCCCATCTGCTGCAAGCTCACTGGCAGCCAGGAAGTCACAAATTATAACCTACAGGATTCCTAAAAGGTGCCAGCAGTCCTGGGAGTACAAGGGGTAAAGGAATGGGGAGAAGAGATCTTGCCTTACGCTGGGAGGGTCTGTGACTAGGCTCCTATGATAAAAATCAGATGGGCTTAGACTTGTGGTTAATATCAAAGACGTTTTTGAAAAACCTCAGTAAATCATGAAATGAACCAGAACCAGAAACTTGACTTAAGGGGTCCTCTGAACGCACTTCCCAAAGACAATAAATAATAGCCAATCAATAACTAATTTCAACCATGCTGTGCTGATCTGTAAGTAATCTCTTCGTGACCAGGCATGGTGATTTTCAGGAAGGACTTCGAAACCCCATCTCATGACAGCCTACCAGATTAGGAAAAGAGACACGTCTCTTTCAGCCCATTGATATGACTGGAAGACCGAGGCCTGTGTTTCTCGATGAGCTCTGTAACTTACGGGCAACCTAACAGAAGGCTCCAGAGATTCCACCACATTTTATTCCATCCTCTCTGCCGTTTGAAAATTCCCCTTCTCAAAAAAGATAAAAGTCTACCTGGGAAAATGAGAGCAGAGGCAGAATGAATCGGGAAGAGGATGCTGAAAGACAGAACTTATTTTGCAAAGCAATAGCGTCTAGCATCTCCACAGACTGCTCACACATCCAATTCAGTCCAAAGGTAATTTATACTTCACCAAAGATTTTCCAGTGTTGTAGTAACGCTAGATAAGAGCAGTCAGACCTGAAATACAGCCTATTTTCACATCTGGGGAGAAAAAATTAAAATTTGCACCTATGTATGGAAATTTACAAAAGTGTAGGAAAATGATCCTTTTCCCAGCCCCCACCCTAACAAATGGAGTAGGCAGTAAGTCCTCAACACTAAAGAAGATGCTATCAGCATTTCCACTTGCACAGGCATATAAATACAATGATCTGCTCAAAAACAACAACAAACTAATGGCAATAGGTATACATCCTACTGGGCATAAGTATTTTATGTTATATACAGTTAACACCTATTTGAATTGGGTACAATGGTGCTTAATTGTTTTATTCTGTGCATAGCAAAGCAACCAATTGAATCTAATATTAGTCATTCGTCAGATAAAACATTTTCAGAGAAACAAATGGCTATATTTTCCCCTCAAAGAACAGCAAGCATTTTAAACACATTTTGCAGAGATGTTACGCTGAGGAAAACAGCTTAGAAATGTTACTTTAAACAAATCCGTTCTCTGGCTACCAACAACAAGAGGAATTGGAACAAATGCTTGGCTCTGTGCTTTCCAAGCATCCTTCTGTCCACCTGTCAAAGGCAGTTTTGACCCCACCAACCCAAGACGCAGCTCCGGAGCTGTGAAATGTGCCACCCTGCATGGATGCCCTCGGCACAGTATGCCAGCATCCTCATTAGGGATTATCCAACTCACTTGAAGCAGGGAGAGAGAAGATGGGCTGGCTGCCAAGTGTTCTTTCAACAGAGATTCCGAAAGAAGATCCTGCAAAGTGTCGAAAGCCCAGATTTTCAGCAGTTCACTTTCTAGACTCTGTTACATAGCAACCATGCCAGCTCACAGAGGGTACCAACCAAGTTAATACTTTGTTTAAATGACACACTGCATTAAACCTCTAGGAAAACCCAAGTTTCCTTCATCAACTCATGTACTGTCAGGGTATCGTCACTGGAACAACACATCCAATGGTGGATAGATGAGCTCGTTTAATTCATTAAAAAAAATTTTTTTAACAAACAAATTTGAAAATGAACTTAACAATTTCTGGGCAGGGAGAGCAAAAGGTGACTCTTCCCCATAACCATTTGAGCTAATATTATTAAAAGTACATTAGCATGCACTTGACATGTGCCCTTCGGTTCAAAGATGACTTATACAGTTGCATTTTGAAAGATACTCATTTCATTCAAAACCTTGATGGAAAAGTCATAACTCAATAGCACTAAATGCTCATAGGGTTTGGGCCCATCAAATTGCACCAACAGAGACAAAATTGAAATAGAAGACTAATTCAAAGGGACAGTCAGGAACCCCCAGGAGCTGAGCTTCTGTGAGCCTTCCTGGAGGTGTATCACGAAGACGCTTGAGAAAACCTATCAACCACATGTTAAAGTAACTGGAGAGAACCTTTAGAATACAAAAGCACCAGCAGGAGAAACTACCAGACCACCTCTGCACAGGGTTTCTGCTCTAGCAGAACGCTGCCACAGGTCACGAGAGAAATGAAACAAAATAAAACCAAAAGCAAAAAAACTCACAGAGGCTAAATAATGTAAAAAGTCCTGGACTGAAGTACTGTTGCTATAGAGAAAGTAAACGATGCCCCACTGAATTTACATGGGGGCTGTTTTCTTTTCAACCATCACATCGATTTCAATTCGCATCAATTTAGAGGGGTATGTGGCCAACAATTAAGTTCAGTGAAAACCTTTCACATTTTATTTTCTGATTATAAAATCACTAAATGCCCTCGAGGAAAGGTTTTGGAAAATACCCGTGGTACACAGAGGAAAAATCAAGACCATCCTTCAACCAGCCACCCACAGAAGCCACTGACGGGGGCAGACGTGCTTCTGAGAGCATGAAGGAGCTGCTGGGTTTGTGTGTTTTTAAGGATATCAAGAGATCCAAAAGCCATTTCCATTTCCACAGCCTTGTGCATTTTTGTAGGAAAAAAGCAAAAGGAAACAGCCCCTGTTGCTCCACTACAGCAATGTAAGCATCAGCTAAGCATCTCAGTTTCCAAGTTGGATGTGTAGATCATTGCTGCACTGACCTCCTTAGCATGCTCAGCCTGCAACGAGACCCAGGACTCAGATAAAAGCCACTTAACTTTTCCTTGGCTGAGGACAGGGGCAGACGGTGGGAAATAAACCAGCATTGTTCAGTCCCCTTAACCACGGCTTTTGATTCTTAGCAGAAGGCCAGTTCTTAGCTATTTCTTAATGTTGCAAGAGTCCCTGCCTATAAAAAGTAAAGCATCCTCTTTTTTTGCTCAGGTACCAGCGGAGGACATCTTCCACACACAACGACACAGCAAGGGATAATTGACAGAATAAGCAGATATCCACCTTGAAAACTGTGCAGCAAACACCAGGCTCACAACACCTTCCCACCATTACGTCATGGCTAGTCATGGCTACTTCAGTACCAAATTACTGCCCCAGTGCCTAAGACTTTTGACGGACCCCTGAAGTACCAAGTTAAGGTCTGACTTGGAATTCAATAGAAAACTGTAAATGTTCAGGCTTAACATCTCGCACCCCAAAAAGCACACCTTCCCCGAGAAAGTAAGGAGGAAACAGAAACTGATGGAGAGAAGGCATTAATAAGAAAACTGACTCCCTCTCAACACTTAGGAGAAGCTCTTGAAATAACAGCAAAACCAGAAAATCCTTTTGAGCCACTGAGCCATCGGTATCTCATCCTTCATCAAGTGGTATATTTATACAAGTGGCCCTCCTGGACTGGATATTTTTTTCTGTCATGTTCTGGATTTCAGCAGTTTACTTTACAATTCAAATGATATTAATAGCCAGTGACACCATTTCTTAAAGGGCAATTAGGCAAAGAAAAGAAAAGAAAAAAAAAATCCTGAAAAGCCAGCCTACCCTTTCAGTTTTCAATTCACAGAAAACAAACAGTGCATTTTTGGGATGCTTCCTCCACCTTTAACCCTTGCAGGGGGATTCAGAGCTTCATCACTGTCAATGTCAGCACAGACCAGCTGTCTTTTTTCCCCTCCTCCTCTAAATTGCAAAGAGTACCTTCAAGGAGCGGCTCCCTGCAATCCACCAGCTACACCTTCATTTCGCCAGGAGCCCATCACTCAGCCTGTGAGGGCTAAGATTTCCCCTGGAAAGTGCTTTAGGTGTTTATATTTGCTGGAAATCTTAACTCCCTGCCGGGCAGAGCATCTACTGTTGCATCAATGTATTGCATCGCCTGTGCGATCTCAAATGGGGAGAAAATAAAGTCCAGATGCAATCGAGACAAGGGATTTGGCATCCGTGGAGAAAAGTGCAAACCAGTCCAATCCTCTACCCCAAACACGGCAGCAGAGCCTGGACTCGCTCTCAGGGGAAAGAGGCATTCCAAAGGAAGGAGCCTCCGGAACTGCGGGGTGCTGTGGCATTCGCCCCTGCCGGGGGTGGGGGCAAAGGCCCGGGCGTGAAAAGTTTGCCCACGGAGCTGGGGCCCGTATGCCATCTAAAGGGCACTTTCTGCTGCCGGAAGGGACCCGCCAGCTGAGCCTCGCTCACGCTGGCCGGGGCCAGTGTGACCGCGTGAACCCGTGCACACTGCGCCCGGGTTTCCGTTAATGACAGCAGCCTGCAACTCCCAACAGGGGAGCAGCGGTGGCCACCGCGCCGGGCGGAAAGGGTTACAAGCCACAATGCAAGGCGAGTTCGCCCCGGGCCTGGGGAGCGCCGAGTCCGCGGCCACCTCCGCGCCCGGGTCCTGCTCGCCCGCCTGTCCTCCGCCCCAGGCGCGGGCGATCCCTACCTTGTGCGCTGTGCTGGTGGTTCTCCATGTTCGCCGCCGCCGAGTCCGCCGCCGCCGCCGAGGCGCTGGCCGCCGCTCCCGGGCCCGGGCCGGGGCCGCCGCCGCCGCTCAGTTCCGCCAGTCTCCGGTTGGTGGCCGTGAGTTCGGCTCGCAGGTTGGTCACCTCCTGGCTGGCCGACTGGACCGCCCCATCGATGCGGAGCGCGAGCTGCTTATTGTCTTCCATCATGCTCAGGATTTTGGCCTGGGGGCGAGAGAGGTGACAAAGAGCTGCATGATGCGCAGGGGGCGCGCGGCCGGGCACCCCCGGCTCTACCTGTTGGGTACCCCGCGGCCCGGCTCCCCCGCGCCCCGACCCCCAGGCACCGGCAGCGCCGGCTCCTCCGGCGCAGGAATGACAGCGGCGCCTCCAGCGGGAGCCGCGGCGGTAGCGAGGCGGCGGGGGGAGGAGGAGGAGAAAGAGGAGGAGAAGGAGGAGGAGGAGCAGCGATCGCCGAGACCCCGGTGCCGAGAGCCGCTCGGAGAAGGACACCGCGCGCCGCCCGGCACTCTTTCAATGGAGCCTACCATTCGCCGCGCGCTCTGGAGGGGGCCTGGGCCGGGGGCGGGGGCGCACCCTCCGCCTCCCGCGCCCCCCACTTCGGGGACACACCCCCTGGGGGGCGGGGGCGGCGGGCGGCGGCCGGGTGTGGGCCGAGGGGGCGCTCCTGGCCAGGGATGGGGGGCGCCTGCTTCAAGGCCGGCCTTCGGTCCCCTCCCTGGAGCGGTGGGGCAGCCCCCGCCCTGGCGAACTAGCGCCCCGCGGCGGGCTGGGGCTGGGGGGGGGGGGGTGGGTGCTTGGGAGAGAGGGGTGCTCGGAAAAGGGGCCCCGGAGGGGAGCGGGGATGGAGCTCCGGGGGAGGGGACAGCTTGTGTGAGCTTGGGAGTGGAGTTCTTGCTTTGCCGTTTCCTTAAAACGCGGGTAGGAAACGTGCAACGGGGAGCTGGGCTGGTGCCCCCGCGGGCCTCTCTCTCTCCACCCCCACCCCACCCCTCTCCACCCCCACATCTCCACCTCCACCGTCCCAACCTGCGCCGTCCCCTTTGCCCCAAGGAGCGCTCTGTTCTTCGCCAGGTTGGGCCGCTCTCGCTCTGGCCTCCCCACAGCCGGAACCCCTGGGGGGGCAGGGTGTGCACCGGAGGTCGAGGGGTGGCCTTAGCCAGGTCCTAAGTTTCTCAGCGGGGCTAAATATTGTTGGGGGCGAGAGGGATGAGGCCAGGAGAGCGGACTGGAAGGCTACAGTGGGGCTTCCCCCGTTCTTCTCCTACTGGGAGTAGGAGTGTTGAGGCCCTGCTGCCTCAGTTTACCGATCCCCTCTTCACAGGAGAGCGGAGGTAACCATGAAGTTGAACCCCATCTAGCTCCTCTTTCTCCCAGAGAACAGGCTTGGCATTTTTCACTGGGGCCCTCTGGATTCCAGCCGCCGGACCTTGTTACCATGGCAAGCTTCATTCCATGCAAAGAGGACAATTTAAAACAGCCAATATAACCCTGGGGACAGCCAATGCAACCCTGAGGACAGCTGTGCAAGGCGCACCTCCATCACAGCCTGGTCAACACCACCACCACAGCTGGTCAGCCTGGGGAGAGCTTCCTGCAGAAGCACAAGGTATGCTCTGGCGTGGACTGAGGTCGCCCACCCTTCAGATGGAACAGCATTTCCCGGAAGCCCACTGTGTGCAAAGTGCCTCCGATGCATGATCATCTCTTTGGAGTAAGGATTATTATTCCTACTTGAGAGGTGAGGAAACTGAGGCTCTGGGTGGGGGTTAAGCAATTTACCCAAGGGGCCCACAGAAATCAGGGGAAACCAGGACTGGAACTAAGCAGTCATCTGATTCCAAGTTAGTCCCACTATGCCTTGAGTGCTAGATTTTTTCCTTTTATGTGGAACTGTAAAAACACACTCTTGCTCCCTCCCCCTGTGACCACTAACAAGCTGTTGTAAGAGGGCAGGACAGTATTAGATGGTGGGACATGTGGCAGCAGACATAATTTTTCACTCTGTCCACTCTGCTCAGCTAACTGGACAGCTGGGGACTGAACCCCTGACCTTAGTCTCATTAGCACAAGTTCTAATCCACTGACCAACCAAGGCACTTAGACTGCTTGGTGTATTTCTGAACTGCCGTTCAGTGCTTTGAAGTCCTGCAGTTGAGTCACGGAGGAGCCTCAAAACCACAGAGCTTTGTGGGTCTTCAAAAGGGGGATGTCATGGTTCAGCCACTATGGAAAACAGTTTAGTGGTTCCTCAAAAACTTAAACATAGAATTATCATATGACCCAGCAATTCCACTCCTAGGTCTACAGCCCAAAGAGTTGAAAACATACATTCAAACAAAAACTGTACACGAATGTTCACAGAACCGCTCTTCACAATAGCCAGAAGGTGGAAACAACCCAAATGTCCAGCTGAGGAATGGATAAACCAATTGTGGTATATCCATACAATGGAATGTTATTCAGCCTTGAAAAGGAATGAAGTACAGATGCATGCTAAAACCTGGAGAAACCTGGAAAGCATTACGCTAAGTGAAATGAGCCAGACACAGAAGGTCACATATTGTATGACTGCATTTGTATGAAATATACGGAATAGGCAAATGCATGGAGACGAACAGCAGCTTCGTGTTTTCGGGGCCTGGGGGAAGGGGAGAATAGGGAGTACCTGCTTTATGGGTACTGGGTTTATTTTGGTTTTATTTTGAAATGTTTGGGAACTAGATAAAGGTGGTGGGTGCGCAACATTGTGAATGTACAAAATGCCATTGAATTGTTCACTTTAAAATGGTTATTTTTATGTTATGTAAATTTCACCTCCATCAAAAAAAGTCAGCATATATGCAAATACCAGAAAAAGGGGGAGAAGGGGTGTCCTGGGAACAAACCTTCTGAAAGACAATTAAGAGCAGCTCTATTTGGAGATGTGTGTGTGTGGGCACCTGTGCGTGTGTGCGTGTATGCTCACCCTCCGTCACAGCAGTCATCAGAAGGCACAGTAATTCATCTGTTGACGTGTCTCTCCCACTTCCCTGAGAGCTTCTGCGTGGGAGGAGGAGGGTCCGTTTTATGTATTATTCATCTTTGCTTCCTCGCCACCTAACCTGTAGTAAGCACTCTGCAAATGAATGTGTGTGAGCGTGTTTGTACGGTAAACAAACTGACCAAGTGTTACTCATTTTCCTCTCCAGTGAGATTATTCCCACACACCAGAATCCTAAAATCAGGTCAAAACAAAACAGAAAAATCTAACAAGGAGAAAAGAAAGCAAACACCCATTCTTTGGGTCTCTGCTCATCTCTCTCTGCCTCTTCTTCCCCAGTGTAGTACAGCCATTGAGATTTCAAGACATGCACTCCAGAAACTCCTGGGTTCATCTCCTAGGGTTGTAAAGAAGTTTATTTTTTGAGATGTTTTTCTCTTAACATGAAAAAAGGGGCTTTTCCCAGCTGTGTCTCCTTATGTTCACCCATATACAAAAGGACCAGATCTCAAACAGAAAGTCTGAAATCAGTTACCCTCTAGATTCTACTTGATTTAAACCAAAATGGTTACTAGTCTATCTTTCTTCCTCCAAACGTCCACCTCTGCTCCTCCTTAGGTGATCTCAGGTAACAAAATAGTCATAGAATCCATGTCCTTTTCCGCTTGCCTGATGCCCTATTGCAAGCTCACTTGCCTATCTCAGGGCTGAGATGCATTTATAACTCGTTTCTCTGGAGACACATATAAAGCGTGGGGGGAAGGGCTCCAGAGCTGTCTGTCATCCATAGCTCGCTTTCTCTGGGGTCCACAACTAGGAGAATTTAACAGCACTGTGCGTTCTGGTTCAGTATCCTCTCTTCTGCATGTTTCTGAAGGAGCCCCCGCCTCAGACCCAAGGAAGCTGATGTTAAGAACCAAGTCAGAAAAGGGCTTCCCTTCATAGGGATCTGCTGCCATTTTCCCAGTGTCACCGATTGCTATCTTTCCCCATCAGGCAAAGCCCATCCAAGGCTCTAGCAGTGCACTGGCCCTTACGCAGTTTCGCCGGCCTCCACCAGTATTTGCCGAGTGTCTGATCTTTCTGAGCACAATGAGCAAACTGTGCCATGTGCATTTGGTGCCCATCAAAGTTTGCCTAGGCATTCTGGAAAGTCTGCAAAACCATTGTTGCTCAGAAAAAGAAAATTCCTAAGAAGAACCAAGGCAAAAGCCTAACCCACTGCTGACAGCGGTGTCATATGCATCTCCCTTCTCCCAAAAATAGAGTGACCTTATAGTTTAATGTCCAAACTGGGACAATTCTGAGAGAAAAAGAGGGTGCTGTGAATAATGAAGCTGGGACAAGCAACATAAACTGGAACTGTCCCAGGAAACCCAATATATGTGGTTCCCCCACCCGACCGCCAAATGATGCTGTTCAGTCCTAGAAGGCAACTTTGGGATCATTTACTCCAGCACCCTTGTTGTATACTGATGGAGAAACGGGGACCCAGAGACAGCAAGGGCCCCTGCAGCCATGTTGGTCAAGGAGTTGGTAGAGATTAAAACCAGAGTCTTTAGAAAATGGTCCATCATGCTACTGACGTGTATCCAGCACCATGCACTGTCAGGCTTGCGCCAGCTCACTGGTGCACATGGCACCTCCTGAGTTCTGGAAGTAGAAGAGCGAGCCCACAGTCTTGCACAATCGGACTTCTGACTTCATCTTGTACTCCACTCCCCTTGCTCACTACACTCGTGCCACTTAATTCTTTCCGACCTCCCAGCCTTTGCCTTTT
This sequence comes from Equus quagga, assembly GCF_021613505.1. Lineage (NCBI taxonomy): Eukaryota > Metazoa > Chordata > Mammalia > Perissodactyla > Equidae > Equus > Equus quagga. The sequence goes on from NC_060271.1 coordinate 38,182,573, forward strand.
CTCTTGCCTCTGCCTTGAATAGTCTCCTTGGCTCTCTGCATCCGATTCCCTTTCGTCTCTTAGGTGTAACATTCAACATTTGCTTCTTTCATAGCACGTTATCACCATTGATTACTGTTTTGTGTATTTGCTAACTTGAAGGATTTGAGAGCTAAGTCACCATCAGTTTGGCTCACTGGGTTTAACGCCTGAGACTACGGTCCCCAAGGGAGTCTTGCTTATTCTGCTTTGTCTTGGATTCCATGGAATTTGGAAGAAATAAATGCCCTTTTCTTGAGCTAGCTTGATGATTTCTCTTGCAGGCAGTACAAGGCCCTGGCTAAGACTGCACCTTCCTCCCACCACATGCACCTGCCCAGCTGGTCTTTGAGCCTCAGGAAACAGGGTTTGTGCTCAGTTCTTCTTTGTGCTTCCACTGCCTGGTGCTCAATAGATGCTTCTCCAAAGAGTTTGTGGTTGACTGAGCAAATTCATCTCCCCCATACCCCAGAACTCCACATCCACGAAAATACTTGCTTCTCTCGTTAAAACCCTTCTCGTCTTTGGTCACCTCTTACTTTTCAAAGTACTTGCAAATCTCTCTTCTTATTTTATCCTTTATTGGGTGGAAGGGTACCTGGGAATCTGCATTTGGCATGTTAAGACGCTGAGGTTAAAGGGGTTGTCCTAAGATCACAGAACTGGACAAAAAGGTTCATGAGGGGAAGTGCATGCATAGTCCCTCCTGCTCTTATTCCCCAGGGCTCAATAATTGTTTGTCAAGTGGAGGAGCTGGGGCCAGCACTCAGCAATCCCCACACGCGGCCCAGTTTTCTCTCTGACTCAATCAAGGACCTGGTTTCTGTCTGGCTCAGGAACTGGAGGTGGCATTCACGGGCTCCTCCCTGCAAGGTGAAGTTCATACACAGCCTGGGTGGTGAAGGGGAGGTCTGAAAGAGAAGCCAGCATGTCATGGACTTCTTAGTCCAGGAGGCAGCGCTCTGAGAAACCCCGATTCTTCTTTGGGTCTGCGTGTGTCTGCCCACAGGAGCCAGGGAGAAATGTGGTCCTGCCTCCTGCACTTCAACTTCAAATTATGAAGTTTCTGCAAACAATATCCCTTATCCCTTGCCAGGCTCTGTGAGGCACATCTCTGGACTTCAGGCTGGTTCCAGTGTTTCTCAAAGTGAGGATAAAGACCCCTCAATATGGATCCCCAGAAAATGCTTGTTAAAATGTAGAGCCCAGGCTCCACTCCTGACCAACTGGAAGCTCTGGGGGGTGTTGAGTATCTGCAGTCGCAATAGGCTGCCCAGGAGGGTCTGGTGCTCCGTGAGGTTTGACACTCACTGTTCTAGGCACCCAGGACAGATGCTCATAAAGCACCATGCACGTGTGTGAAATACACAAATGCCAGGAACCTTTCAAGCCTCAGGAATGGCTTCGGGGCTCTCTGCTCTTCCTCTTCTACAGGGTGTCTGTCCGTGTCTTCCCCACCCCCCTCCACTGGAGAGTCCCTGGGGAATCATCCTCTCTCTCTGCAGATGGATGCTCTGTTTATTCAAATTGTCACATGCGAATCCCGGCCAATCTAGGAGATGTATCTTTTGTACATTTACACGGTTTACTTTGGCTGAGTGGGTTTTAACATGTGCTCTTGGGAAAAGGGCAAAGCATCTCTCAGAGAGAGGCAGCCAGGTCTCGGGGTCTCTGGCCCCCTCCAGGAGCGGGATGAAGTCGAAGACACAGAGAAGAGTGCACAGGCAGGAAACCCCAAAAGCCAAGCTATATTCCCTTCCCAGCAGTGCCCCCGCCGCCACTGCCGTTAGTCACCCTCCTCGCCACAGTTACGAAATGAAGCGATGGAGGAAAAGAGAAACCAGGAGGGAAAAATAGGAGAGGATTGTGGGCTTAGGGGAACCGCGAACAGCTCTGAGACGGGAATGTGTATGTATAGCTGTTGACTATGTGTGTGTGTGTGTGTATGTAGATATGGTATACACACGCATATTTCCGTGTGGACACAGAGCACAGTTATTAGTGGATAGAGTGACATTCTCCTCTTGGCTTCCCAAGCAATTTCTCATGTACAGGTCAGGAACTTGGTCAGGCGCATCTGCTCTGTGTATGTATTTAACAAACCCAGGCCCTTCTGCATATTCTTCGTTTGCAAATAGTCCTTTAATAATCACTTATAATTCAGAAGCTTCTATGTATGAAATAGATAAATATTAAATATACACACTGACCATAGACTTAACCTCATAAGCATATATACTTAAAGCATCTATTTCTTGATAGAAGTGCAGTATTTTTCACTCTTTGAATGTTCCTTGGTTTTTTGATGTGTTTCTTATTTGGTGTGGTGTGGAGTTTACAAAGAATGTGTGTGATGGCCTGGTCTCTTGGCTCTTGGCTCTGTCACAGCCTCCTTGAGTGATGGTGGACAAATAGCAAGAGACAAGCAAAATACAAAACACTGAGACAAATATGTCCGCCTCTAGAGAACCGTCACTATGCCCCAAAGAACTGTTCCAACCCCGGGGGTCTTGTAGGACCTCCTGCCCTCTCATGTTTTGGCTGTCTCCATGGGTTGGGCGCCATTTTATTTTCCATCCCCAGAGCAGTCTTACTGAGGTCCCCTCAACAAGGCTAAAGAGAATAGGGTCCAGTCTTCAGCTCTAATTCCTCATCTTGCCGAAGCCCCCTCTCTGTAGCCATAATCTATGGCCAGTCTGTGCTAACTGACATCATCAATCTCACCCTTCCCTGAGGGCCAGGGTAGCTTCAGTTCTGTCGGCTCTAGAGTTAGTCAGATAACGGTTCGACCCCCAGCCCTGCTACTTACGAGCTCTGTAACACTGGATGAGTTACTTAACTTCTCTGAGCCTTAACTTCCTCATTAGTAGAATAAGATAATATTACTCCCTACTTCATAGACGTGTTGAGGAATTCAGTGAGACTATGCATGAGAAGCATTTGGCAGAGTCCCTGGTGTCTGGAAAGAACTGCATAGATGTTATCAATGATGAGGACACAGATGATGATGATGATGATGGTGATGCTGACAGATGTAGTTGTAAGTGCAGCTCCTGTTCTTTGCACACCCACTATGGCCCACCACCGTACTAGTCCATTTATCTCCACTAACTCAGGCTGAATCCTCCCAACCCTGAAGATAGGTGTTACCAGATCCGGAAAAAGCTCAGGCTTTTAGCAGATCAGGAAAAACCTCAGGCTCGGAAGGTTTGCTCACACTTACCCAGCTAAAAGGTAGCAGAACCAGATTCAAGCCCAGGTGTGTCTGATTCTAAGGTCTCATCTTTTCTTTCCTTCCGTTTTCCTCTCTGACCCATGAACGCAGTCTCGTCCCTGTGCGGGTTGATGCACCAAGGGACCTCCGTGTCCCTTCCAGCCCCACATCCTTCATTCTGTGCGAAAGGCATTGATCTGATGAAGAAGCAGGCGAGGGAGCTGCTCCTTGGTGGCTGGTGCGTTAGTTCTTCTGGGCCCTGGGGACCCATTTGGTAAATTAGTTCTTTTGGCTCATGAAATGGTACCCCAGTGGCTTGAAATACTTTACAGACCTACCGTAAATGGGTAATTTATTCTTTTCTCACTGGTAGTATTATTATTATGATCTCCATCCTATATAATTTGTTTTCTATACTTTTTAGGGGTACCGCGTGGGGGATGGGGATTTTTTTTTTTTAACAGACATGCATTAGATTTGGCAAGGAGCAGCGTGGGATTTTCCAAGAATGTGATTTTCAGGACCCCATTCTCCCCATATTTTGCTCTCTCTCTCATTTATTTCACTCTCATTTATCATAATTACTACATATTATGATGTCGTCAGCAGGAGAGTTTTTTCACTCATTTCTTCTCCCACCCCCAGAGTCCCACCTTGCTCAAACTCTTGTGAGCTTCTGTTTCCCTCTTAGATCATTTCTTTCTACTCCGAGGATGCTTATGCGCTAAGTGTGACCCTCATTCAGGGCCACAGAGGAGACAGTATAGTAAGCGCCGACCAGAGGAATCAAGACCCTAGCGCCCCTCAGCGACTCACTACGAAGGCGTCTCGGATACAGTGATGCGTACGATCCTTTTTCGGGAATTGGAAGCAGCGGTACAGGAAGAGCCTTGGATCTTGCCCCTTGAGTCAACGCTCAACCTTTCCAGTACTAAAGTGCCCTGGGAAAAATATTTATCAGCCCAACAGTATAGGCTGTTCAACCCAGTGTGCCACGAAGGACCATACCTGCGACCATCTGCCCTGATATTTGGGATCAGCTGTCCACCTGTACACGTAATTAGAAGAGAGCTGTTTTCCCCAATGTTTGGCTCATTGGGATAATGTGTCTCTAGCCAGTAAATTGTGAAGTACCATATTTATCTGAATCGGCTGCACCTTTATTGGTTTACCTGCCTTATTTTATGCTGGGGAGATGTAAAACAGTTTATAATCCAGTATTTGGAACCACCAGGCCACGTTATTAGGTGTGCGTGTCGTTCAAGAGGGAACCATAGTTGCTCAGAACAATGTCAGTTACATGCTTTTGGTCAGCATCCTCGCCATGTTGGTGGTAAAATGGTACTGTGACACCTCTGCCCAGGAACAACTAGCTACTAATATTTGTTCCTTTTGAAAAACAAAGAAATGGGAGGTTGGTTTTAAAAGGGTCGGGCAGAGATGTAAAAACAAGCACGGAGAGGAGGGGCTCGGCTCACTGTCTCTTCACCGAGCGTTCTCTGGCATCCTGCACCTGCGTCCACACCCTGGACCCTCCGCCCAGCACGGCGGTTCCCTGCCTCGCCCCTCAGACCACTGGGACCATCAGCAGAGGAACACATCTGTCTAGGCTCTGAAACAGCTGCCTGTATCAAAAAGATGAGACTGTCTGGAAAAAAGAGACAGAGCTGCGTTCTTCCCCCGTCATGAGGAGCCCCGAGGGAGTCCTGCAGAAAGTCACTTAGCACTGGAGCCTAACAGCTTTGGGAAGAGTGCTGAGCTGGAGTCCTCTAGGCAGCTTTTGGGAAGAAAAGAAAGACAGATCTAGGTTCTCGTCCTGTCATTCAATAGGAGGCATCAAACCAAAGCATGAACTTCAATGTCTCCTAAAAGACGGACCAGTCCAGCGCCCTGGCCAGCCCACAGAGGACCTTTGAGCAAATTAGAAAGGATGCGAACATAGCCCTGCTGGAGGGTGCAGACTCAGAGAGTGAGCCCCAGCCCTCTTGTGTGTCAGCTCCCTCTGGAAACAAAGCGGGAAATAATCACACATATCGCTCAGCGGCTGGATCTCACCTTAACTCTGAGGGTTTCATGGTGGAACTAGGTTCTATTGTTTGTTTTTTGTTTTGTTTTGTTTTGAGAAAGATTAGCCATGAGCTAACATCTGCTGCCAATGCTCCTCTTTTTGCTGAGGAAGACTGGCCCTGAGCTAACATCCGTGCCCATCTTCCTCTACTTTATACGTGGGATGCTTACCACAGCATGGCTTACCAAGCGATGCCATGTCCACACCCGGGATCCGAACCGGCGAACCCTGGGCCGCCGAAGCAGAACGTGCACACTTAACCACTGCGCCACCTGGCAGGCCCCTGGGTTCTATTGTTTTTAAGATCTTTTTATCGTTATTGTTTTAGTTCAAAGTAACACATACTTTTACAAATCTATGTACACTTTTATATGAAGAACACTGAAAGAAGTTATTTTACATTTTTCATGAAATTTCAGTGGCAGTATAAACTTCTTTTTTGAAGTTTCCTAGACTTTCTAGGAGTCTAAATGAGCTGACAGACTGAGAATCCAGTTTTTCCTGAAAATGTGCATGGAAGCGATGCTCTGATAATTATAATAATGATTTTAGTGGGTTCTTAGATCAAACACGGTGCTAAGTAGTTAACTCACATCACTTACAACAGCCCCATGTGGGAGAAGCTACTATTACCCCCATTTTACAGATAAGAAAACTGAGGCTCAGAAAGGTTAAGTTACTCACCCGGGGTCCCACAGCTAACAAGTGGGAGGGCTGGGACTCGGGTCAATGGGATGCCAGTAGATTCCACTTTACTACTATTTTATGTTACCTCCTTCCACCCAAACTCGCCCTTTGTACTGTTGAAGGAAAAGCGTAGTGAAGACCAAATTTAGATACACACCTGAACTGAGGATGGCAATGGAACAATAAGCCTTTTTCTGGGGAGGTGGGTGGAAGGGGAGCAAGCAACATGAATCCAGTCGTCAGTCATCTGCTCCTGGAATTCTGGGCTTTACCGCTGGGAAGAAACTTGAACATCTTTGTTCAGCCCTATCATGCTCCTTGCTTCAGCAGGGGGTGATCTCGGAGTTCACAGGTCAAACGTGCTTTCTTTACAGAGGAAGAAACTGAGACTCTGGGAGAAAACTTGACTTGCCCAGATGATGCAGGCCTGCAGTGGCAACACTATTATTATTCGTTTATGTTTTTGAACGTGAGCACACGGCCACGGGAGGTGTTCCATAAACATCTGTGGAACTGAATTAAGTGGTGGCCTTTGATTAATCCATGTGAGGGGCACATCAAAAAAACAAACCAGCTCTACTTCTGATCGTTGGGTTGTGAGACGCTTCCAACTCAATATGAGGTGAACACCTCTGCTATGAAACATCCTTTGATCTCACACTTCTTTCTCTCGAAAATGATAGCAAACTTGTCAACGGATTCTTCTCAAAATTAATAATCAAACCTTAAAAAATCTTCTTTGGTTATTCCAACAACTTAAAACAAAAAGAAACTAAACATTTCCTGTAGTGTCTGCCCCTCTCCCTTCCAATGCCCCTGCTAGGGAACAGCTGTGTCTATTTAAAATCGATTTTGATCTCTTGGAAAGGATCTGGTTTCTGTGAACACAGAGCTGCTGCCTGGAGAAGGCGTGCACTGTTCTGGTAAGTGTTGGGGTTCAGCTGACTCTGCTGTAATTCTAACAGACCGCCAGCAGAAGCTGGTCTTCCCTTTTGCCCGTGAGGGACACGACACCTTAGCTGACATTGGTGTGGTGGGCTGGAATGTTCTGCCGCCTTAGGAATCATTTAGCACCCTCTCCTCATTCTCCTTGCCGATCTGTGGTAGATTGGACTATTGTTCCTAATTCCTCAGCCCCTTCTGATACTAGCATTACCTGTCCCGCCCTTTGCCTTGTGACTTTTTAGTCCCTCTCACTAGTGTAAGCAGAGTACCGTGCCCTGTCCCATTGATATTAGGCTTGGCCATGTGACTTGCTTTGGCCACTGGAATGTTAGCGGACTTGCAGCCAGCAGAGGCCTTAAATGTGATCATACAGTTTGGCTTGGCCGCTTGTGCTCTTGTGATCCTCCATGAGAAGAGCATGCCGCAGGCAACTGATCATTGGTCTCAGCCCCAGAAGGAAGCCACACAGAGCAGACCTGAACCAGACCTACAGCCTGGAGTCAAACCCAGCCAAACCCGAGCCACACCCTCACCAACAGACCCTTAAATGAGAAACGTGAATATTGTTGTAAGCCCCTGAGACTCTGAGGCTGTTTGTTCTACAGCAAAACCTGACTAATACATTCTTGAAACTAGCACCTTGACCTGAGGGTGTCATCCATCTGCAAGTGAAAGAAAATCAATGCGTGCTAGCTTAGAGACCCAGGAGAATTTATCGGCTCACGAAACTGGGCCATCTAGAGCTAGGCCTCACCTCAGGAATTCCGGGAGCTCAAGCAATGCCATCAGATCGCTCTCCTTCTCGTTCTCTGTGTACTTGCCTCATTTCTCATTCTCTCCTATGCGGTTGGCCGTCTCCATGCAGAGGATGCTGGGGGAGCATGGCTGTGGCCTTCTTTCTCCAGGCTTACATCATTCTGCTTTAGCCATCTTAGAGGGAGACGCTTCTCTGTCCCGTGGCTCCCAGGGACGAATTGGCCTATCCCGGGGTCGGGGCATGGTGCTGCTTTGATTGACCAGGCCCGGGGGGTGTGCCCATCCCAGAGGCCACCGGGAATCGGGCTGGCGGCCCCACCAGGGGTGCAGGGAGGGGAAAGGAGCAAAGCCCACAGCGGGGGGAATGATTTAGCAGAAGGAGATGGGACACTGGACAGACTCAGGCAACAGACGTCCACGGCCACCACACCACTGCCCCAACGATGAGGTGATGAGCACAGGCCTGGGCAGCAGCTGAGGGATGATGACCTGGGCCGCTCATTCAGTCCTTTAGTCAGACACACCAGGCTTGAATCCCAGCCTTGCCTTCTTAGGTGATCAGCTTTAGGCACGTTGCTTAATATCTCCAAGCTCCCATTTGTTCTATTATAAAGTGGGGATAACAAATGCCTAACTCATTACAGGACAGTGATAAGGATTAAATGAGATATTGTGCAAACTCCTTAGTCTGTCTGGGGGATACCGAAGTGTTGCCCTTAGCTCTCCTCATCAAGGCCCATGCACCCTCCTGCCAAGGGCTGGGAGTATCAGCTACCAAAGACTCCCAGCTGGACCGCTCCCTAGCAATTGCCCTCTACTGCAGGGGCCTGCCTCGCCCAAGTTATGCCCCCACCCGGGGACCAGCCCTTGGCCAGTGGCTTGGATACAAAAGCCAGCCACTCTGCCTCCATTTAGGACCACTCTGAAGGGTCACCCCAGCTCCAGAGCTCCCTCTAGGCATCAGGGGCAAACCATATTGCCTGCCAGCTTTTCCCTCTGCCCAATCCTGGCTTCCTCACTCCTTGACATGAGTGTCGCCCGAGAGCATTCTGCAGAAAACTGTCTGTGTGCAGAGAAGCTAATCTAGGGCATCCTGGTAGCTAGCACACCTGGGGAGTGCTCATATGTGCACATTATAATCATTGTTATCACTCATTTATTCATTCACTCGTCCACCATCCATCTGCCAAGAGCATCTTTCCAAGAGGCAGGATAATGTACCATCTAAGAGCACAGAGCTGCCTCTGGAACCAAATTGTCTGGGGTCAAATCCCTGGTCTGCCTCCACCAGGTCTGTGACCTTGGGAAAGGCACTTGGCTTCTCTGTGCCTCAGTTTTCGCTTCTGTAAAATGGTCATATTAAGAGTTTCTATCTCATAGGATTGTTGTGAAGATTAAATAAGTTGATGAGCATAAAGGGCACAGAGCGAGTACTTCTCAATGTTTGCTCCTCTGTTTACACTGGGTGGTGGATTAGGTGCTGGAGGTCCAGGGATGGAGGAGACCCAGTCCCTGCCCTTACAGTGTCCTCAGTCAAGTGGCTGAGACAGAGATACAGACAGTGCAATGGCCCAGAGGTACAAGAGTCCTTGGCTTGTGTGAGAAACAGCCAAGGACTTGTAAGGCCTTTGGCTCTTATTCTGAGTGAGATGGGAGTCACTGAATAGTTTTGAGCAGAGGAGTGACAAGAGATGATTTGTGCTTTAAAATATTCCCCCGGCTGCTGTGTGGGAGAAACTCTAGGGGTAGGAAGCCATTTAGGCAGCTATTGCTGTCTAGTGAGTTATAATTGTAGCTTGAAAGATGGTAGTGGGGTAGAGGGAAGGTGAGTAGAGCATAGAGAGAGAGAACAGAGTTCTAGAGAGATGCTGAAGACAGAGCTGCAGGATTTGCTGGCAGCTGGATGTGATGTGTGAGAGAAAGAGAAGGCAAGGATGACTTGAATTCTCTGTGTTTAAGCAACTGGAAATATGAAAAGTTCATTTACCGACTGGGAAGGCTATGGGAGGAGCAGGTTTGGGGGTAGGTGTGTGCTAATTTTGAGATGCATATTTGACATCCAAATGGAGATAGCAAGTGGGTAGTGAGCTCCATGAGTTTGGAGTTCAGGCGATGGATTTGAGCTGGAAATATGAATTTGGAAGTTGTCAGCATCTAGGTGTTTCAGAGACATCAGACTGCATGAAACCTCCTGAGAAATGCAGGTCCATGGAGAAAGGAAAGGTCCAAGGGCTGAACCCTGGGGGCCTCCCACATTTAGAGGTCAGGGGCATATGGAGAAACAAGTAAAAGAGACTGTGATGGACCAGGAAGAGAAGTGGGAGGGAAAAAGTAGGTGTGATATCCTGAAAGGCAGGTAGAGAAAGTGTTTAAAGGAAGGCTTGTTAAAACCTTCTGATGGGCCAAGTAATGATGAGAGGTGAAGGCGGACCGAGATCTGGCAACGAGGATCACTGTGGCCCTGATGAGGGGTTTCGTAGGGAGGTTGGGAGGATAAGGTGGACTGGCACATGAAAGCTCCTACTTTAAAACCTGGAGCATAGTAGATGCTCATTAAATGTTTGACCCTTTTCTCCTAATCCTTGACCTACCGCATAACTTGTCCAACTCACAGCTGCCAATCACTTATCCTTAACCTCCAACATCTATTAATATCAGTCACACAATTCTTCATCTTATATGGCTACCCTATTAATATATTGTAAAGATACATTCACCAGCCATGGTGAAAACTGAGCTGATTGAAACACAATTTAATTACCCTGGATGTCCCAGAGACGACCAGTGAGTTTGCAAATATCCTAACAGAATGCCCTGAAAAAAAAGTTGGATTCCTGTAGCTATGAATCACACTCGGTACTAATTATCCCTTATTATTAGATGAACATATTTTTCCCCCCACGTGGCCAAAGGTCTGTATGATGTCCTAGAAAATAATAAAGTGAATGGGCCCAGTGCGAACGGCCGCAGGAAGCCTCACACTGGAGTCCCTGCCATCTCTTAATGCCGGCTCATTGCATGAAATTAAAGGGAAGCTTTTCACAGGAGCTCTAAGAATTCCTGCCTGGCTGCCACGCCAGACCCCTGGTCCTGCTCCTCATCCAGCCATACACCAGCTGCTTGGTTTGTTCCTGTTCATTTCGAATCCAGTGATGAAGGCAGGCTTTCAAAAAAAAAGAAATTTCAGTAGTGGTCAAATAGTATGCTTATCCTAGCATTTCTAAGTATACTCATGAGAGAGTGAAAACTACAATTTTAGAGCATGAATATGTGTCAGATATTGTACTAAGTACTTTACATTTCTCCCCTCATTTTATCATCTTGAAATTTAATTATTATAATAACTCCTCAAGGTAGGTATTATTAACACTGTTATGAGCTGAGGTTCCAAGAAATAAATTCCGAAGGTCACATTGTCAGTTAAGTGGCAGAGCTGAGGTTTGAACTTAAGGACTACTGATGGTAAGGCCAGAGCTCTTAAAGGTGCTGCCTTCTAAGAAGAGATTAATGTAATAAGCAGAACATGCAGGAGGTTCCGCTATAACATTTGACTTACATTTTTATTAGTCAGGCACTGGGGATAAAAAAAAAAAGACAAAAATGCCCTCCATAAGTATATATTACATTCTCCCATAAAGTAAGAATGATAGTGCTTATTTCCAGAGGTCATTGTAAAGTTCAAGTAAATTAATGGATATGAAACATCCTATTTCCTAAATAGAATAAGAGTGTAATAGGAAGCTGATTTTTAAAAATAAATTCATAATGTACATTAATACCAACATATTTTAAGGTGCTGAACCAAATTCTAACAAATGGCCAAATTTACTACTCTATCCTAAATTTTAACTTGTATATGAATGGACCAATTTTCCCCAAAGAGACATACATTTTTTGTTGCAGTCGACATAAATCTTCTCTGCTCCTACGACTTGATTCATTTAAATTCTTTCCTTTTCAATTAAATAATCACCCAGAATTTAAAAAGACGTATTTCCATTAGTAGACTCTCGAATCGATGACCTTTGAGATCACAAGCGTTTATGCAAATTTTTTTCTGATTGCTTTTTATCTTCTTGTGTTTCACTTTCCCTAAAAATTCTGTCAGTCAGTGTATTTAAATTCTTTTCTCATCGCCTCATGGCACCGCTATTTACAATAATGAGCCACAGCTGAAAGGGACTGAAATATCACGAGCTTCTTTTAACGTCCGCCAACAAGAAGGATGCTTCACAGTCGGAAAAGGCTAATGCATGACAAGGGCGAGTGTTCCTCCCCCGGTGTGAAACGGAACTTGAAATTTCCATTAGTTACTTTCCAGGCCTTGTCCCATTTGTTTTTCTTTTTGATACAACCTGATATTCTCTATGAATAATAGCAAACATGTATTAAGTGCTCGTTATGCATCTGATCCATAGGAGCTCATTAAATCTCCATTTTACAGTTGAAAAAACTGAGGTCTTGAAAGATTAAAGAACCCGTCCAACGACATGGAGCTGGTACGTCATGGAGGTGGGGTTTGAACTCAGAACTTGAGCTTTTGACACTGAGGTTATTAGCCCTGGCTCTGCCAGTGTGGGACCTTGGGCAAATTACTTTGCTTTCTAAACTTTAGTTTTCTCTTCTGTAAAATGGGGATAATAATAATCTCAGCCTTGTCCTTCCCAGGATTGCTATGAGATTAAGGAAGTCGCTCAGTGTGAAAATGCTTTGTAAATTGTTAAGAACCCAGTGATCAGCATCATCATTGGGAAGTGAACACAACGGGGGAAATCAAGACATCAATGGAACCGAAGACCCCTCAATAGGTGGGTTCACAGTTAAGACTAAAACCAGCTGTGTTCAAAGAACCAACTGCCGGCACTGCCCATTTGCTGACCACTAGCTGCGGAGGGGTGGGACACAGGGTCCTCAGCTCCCCAGGGGTTTGCTCTCACTGCTGAATACACTGCTCCTCTTGGAAACCAGCCTTTAGCAACCCCCCAAAGCTACTTCTCACCTCCCCCGTGTGCCAACAAGATGAGTTTTCCCACCCTCTTTGATTAGTGGCACATTTCCAAGCTGAGGGTGTCTGTGGAAGCAATCTTTATGCTCAGATTTATTAAAGCCACCGTTGGTTTAATGAATTACCGCAATCCAATGAGCCCATAGATAGCTTGTATTTAACTTTTATGTGGCTGCCCTAGAAACCAGCTTGAAAAGCAGAAATCAATGATTGTGACAAAATCTCGATACAATTTATTTTGAATGTTCAGTTTGGGATTTGATGTATGCCATTGTCGGATATATTTTATGCTCTCAGATGAATTTTATACTTACTGATTAAAGGGGGTTAGCAATATCAGTAGGATACAATTTGACAAACCTTAAAAGAAATGTTGCGAAAGTGCTCCCATTCATTACATGCTAGTTTCCAGCCAGATTCGCTTCACATTTTAATCAGCAGCACCAGTAGCAGCATCTTCAAACTACCAAAGGGAGGCCCTATTTACCAGTTCTTAAGTTAATTAGTAAAAATGCATTTAATTAATTATACCCACTGTGAATCTTTGATCTGCCAGTAATTGGGTAGGGTCTAGGCAGGGACCAGGTGGTATGGGAGGAGTGGACAAATTGACTAGGACTCCTCCCATTGGAGACCTTAGTCTTAAATAAGTATTATTTGTGCTTGGATTTTTTTTGGTTTTGGTAATGCACCAGCTACCATTTAGAAATAACCTGTTCATAAGCAACACCTGCAGATTAGCATAAAGTTCCTATTTAGAGAGGTGTCTAGACAGAACCTAAAATAAGAAGTTTAAATCTTCAGCATTCAATGGCAGCAGGCCATAGGACTTTCACAAAAACCAAGACCAGGCAGCTTTTTAAGTTTTCAGACTAACCAATTTATTACACAGATGGCCACAAAATGGGATTGAGGCTGATCTGAAAAGGAGCATGACCTGATAGGTATATCCTACTCAGAATGTTCCTCTCACTTGTTCATTCATCCATCATTAATACATCTATACACCAATTGTCATATCCATCCATCCATTCATCTATACTTCCATTCTAATCTAAGTAGAATGTACTAAATGTTTATGTCAGACACTCCACTAAACTTTTGTCATGGATAACCTCTTTTAGTCCTCACCACAGTCTATAAAGACCAATACTAATGTCACCTTCATTTTACAGATGAGGAAGCTAAGGCTCAGAGAGGTTAACTGACTTAGTCAAGTCACACAGCTCATTTGAGAAGGGTGGGGACTCACGGTCATCTCCTAACTCCACGTCAAGGGCTCTTTTTCCTACCACAACTAACCTGGCTGCCTCAGGTAAGAATTCTGAACTGTCAAAGTTAATATCGGAAAAGAGAAATGACCACCCACCCACGACATGTTCATCTAATGGGATGAGTTTTTATCCATTTTTGTGCCAGGCTTTACAATAAGTCCTAGGGGTATAATATGGACAAGAAAGGCACAGACATTGTCCCCTCCTCACCTCGCAAGCTTGCAGGCTGGCAGAGAAACATGTAATGGGCCCTCATTTAGTAGCATTCTTCAGTGGCTTGAAAGAAGTTGCCCATAGCACAGAAGAGCAATCAGAACTCTCAAGGATGTATTACTACTAGCTCTTTAACATTGTAGCTCCGGAGTATCTTTCAGCTCTGCCTCCTCCTCTATTTGACCACTGCCATTGACCGAGTTCAGGTTCCCTTACTTGTCGCTTGTCACCTAGATTATGGCAACAGCCTCCTCATTGGTTCCCTGACCACCTCCTCTCATTGCACCCCTCCCCCGCCAACAATTGACATTCCTTGGGCTGCCAGGGTGGCCTTCAGGTGCTATTGTTTCAATCAGCTCTTTCTTTTGCTTAACCCCTTCGGTGGATCCTCACTATCTTTAAGAATAAACCCAGAATCTTCAGTGTGGCATGAAGGGCACATCTGGTCCTGGTGCCTGCTTCCCAGAACTCTCAGATGGTCCACGCGCTCACACGCCCGCATCTTTCCACCTGCTGTTGCTGTTTGCTCTGCTTGAGCCCCTCTGCTGGATGCCTCCTCCTCCTCTCTCGCCTTCCCCTCCCCCTCTTCATCCTTCACGTCCTCCTCCTTTTCTTCCATGTGGGCGCAGAGCCAACTCCTTTCTGAAGTCTTGGTTGAACAGAGAAAGCCCCTGCCCTGTTCTCTCGGAGCATTCCAGAAGCCCTTCCATTGCAGCACTTCCTCCGTTACCCTGTAACTGTCGGTTTTCTCTACTAGGCTGAAAGCTCACGAAGGTGGGGATGAGTCTTCCCTCACCTTGGCACCCTCAGTGCCTAAGCATCCAGCCTGGCCCACAGTAGCTGCTCAGTGAACGATGGTTGGATGAATGAAGGCAGAGCTCCGTGTGGGCGGAGATAACTTGTCTGGATTTTTAAGAAAGAGAACTCTCTCTATTTCATGCCTGTTGATGAAGTTCTGGCAGACGTGAAATGCGGCTTCCTTGTGCTATAAATGAGGAAACCAAGGCCAGAGCAGGCAATGGACTTGCCTAAAGTCACCCAGCTAGTTGGTGACTTGCTCCCATCTTGTTCTGCTGTCATGTTATTTTTCCCAAATAGGAAACTTTTCGGAGTCTCTTTAGAGTTTTTGAGATGCACACTTTAAATTATTCATTGGAAACTTTAGGACATGAAATCACTGCTGCTTGGAATAATAACATACATTTTTAGAGGACCATCAGCTAGACCAATAGGAATAGTTGGACTGAGATAAATAGGATCAGAGTTCTGAATCACTTCTGGCATCGGTAATATATCTTAAGATATTTTCTCTTGATTAAGATGTTTCAAATAATAGTTGCAGGTGGGCCTGGATTTTTGCTTTCCCTAACCCCAAAAGTGGCAATCTTAGGAGTAAGATACATGGGCCAACTCAAGTGAAAGAAATGTTTATATACAGAAAGTGAGAAGGCTATTGGCCAGGTTTATAATATACTTGAACTTGGCTTGCTTTGCTTTCTGACCTGTACTCATTTAGTTTGGGTTTAAGTATATTTCTGATACTTCCATTTTGCAGAAAACAGGTTGATGGGAAAACCTCAAGTAGCTTCCCGAAAATGTACTTGGTTTTTTACAAAGCTACTTAATTTCTTTTTGATGAGCACGGTATGCATTATATGGAATTGTTCAGCTAAATTTCCCTAAATACACATGGGGGCTTAAAGCAAGAGTGTGGGAGGCTCTATGCTGTTTAGGAGAAGTGGGTTTCTTGACCCGGAGGAGAGAGGAGCTGAATGAATCAGAAGCGTATTGCTTCTCATGCATGAAATAGGACTTCCACCCTCTCCCCATCCATCAGAGCTGCCGAGCACCAGAGTGGTCTGTTACATTTTCTGGTCTGTTACATCATTGCTTCTGAAGGGTTTCCACAGGTAGAATGTTAGCTTTCTGCATGGCAGGGAACGCTCTCTCTATTTCTTCCCTGTCTTGACTCAACCATGCCCAGAAGAGCGCTAGATATACAGCAAGCACTTAATTCTTACAGAAATGCTTAGTCTAATAAGTGTATACGCTCGCATAAATAAATCATGAGTCCAAGCATGGATTCTTGAGTCTTGCCACCGTGTGTCTCCAGTTCTTCCCATTTCTCTTCCCAGAGCAGGAGCACTCAGTTGGACCCATGGAGTCAGAAATAAAGTTCATGCATGTATTTCTTTTCTTTTCCTTTTTGAGGAAGATTAGCCCTGAGCTAACATCTGATGCCAATCCTCCTCTTTTTGCTGAGGAAGACTGGCCCTGAGCTAACATCCATGCCCATCTTCCTCTACTTTATATGTGGGACGCCTGCTACAGCATGGCTTGCCAAGCAGTGCCATGTCCACACCCGGGTCCGAACCGGCGAACCCCGGCCTTGGAAGTGGAATATGTGCACTTAACCGCTGCGCCACTGGGCCAGCCCCCACGAGTGTATGTCTTAAAGGCCTCTACATGCTCCGCCAGGTCTTCAGGGGGGCTTTGTTACTGTACCTACAGAAAGCCCCGGAAGAGCCTCACTGTGACAGAGCTGCTGGCCCAGGACACAGGAGGCCAGAAGGCGAACTGCATAAAGGTGAAAGCTTTATGTTTCTGCTTCCCAGGTCTGAGCGCAGAGTGTGGAGTCATACAGCCCAGAGGTCTGGGGACAGGGAGGCATTATAGAGGGTCTCCTCCTGGGAGACTGGATGAAAAGGAAGCCTTTTAAAACCTGGGACCATTTTCACCCAGGAGGGCTCCAGGGGCGGGCACTGTGCGACCGTTTCTCCTGTCCCCCTGGGTTCTGAACTGGTGCCAGTACCTCCTGAAGCCCCTTCGTCTGATGGCTGGCCACGTGAATGCACAGCCTTTGTACGATGCATCAGTAATCTGCATCAGGAAGTACGAGGCCCTGAATGTTCCAGTGCCCGTCATTGAAATAACCTGTAATGCCACGTTTGAATGTAAAGTGTTACCTACTGAGTCATTCAGAAGTTTCCCACCCACCCATTAAATGATGAAAATGACTTGGCCTGCCTCATGAGGACTGGTCACAGAGAGGCAGCGGGGATGATGAAAGTGGTGCCTTCCCTGAAGCTGCAGGGGGCGGCCTTCCCAAAGCACTGGCTGGGTCCTGTTACCCCACAGGACTTCCCCAGAGGTCACGGGAAATCAGAGTCACGTCCCCGTGGGCCTTGGCGCTGGAGCAGGGGGAGGCTCTTGGTACGGTTCCAGATGAAGTAGTCACATTGAATTTACCGTCAGTGTGTGCCCTGGTGCCAAGCGAATGCTAGATCCACCTATCCTCTGCTCTCCTCTCTGCTCAGCCAGCCTAGTTAGAGGGACAGCTCATTTGATTAAGGGTAAATCTCCGTGGGATCGGGTGGAGGGGAGGCACTGCTGTTCTCCCTGGCCTGGATTCTCACAGCTGATGGTGTTCCCAATTCAGGCAGCACAAATGAATGCAGAGGGATGGCTGCCTTGACGGGGGCTGGGGGCCCTGCTCTCATGCTGGTTTCCTTAGTCTTGGACCAATTTGCCGCAAAACTCACAAAATTCACATAGCATGGGTGCATGCAGCCATTGATCTCACAGGGGGCGTTCAAACCAGCTTTGCCAACAGAGATTAACCCCCCAAAGAGCCCGTTTTACTGAATTAGGCCAAAGCTAAAACAGAAGTCTAAGAGTACTTGGTAATTTTTGCAGAGTGGATTTGTTGAGCAGGGGTTCAGTACACAGAGAAGTTGAACAACTCTGGACGGTAATAACGCGTCTTTTTCTCTTTGGTGTAATTATTGCATGAAGGCAGCATTACACTGAGACTTTAACCCTAGATCTGATGTCATTCCTCAATAGTTCAAAAAAAAAGCATTCTGAAAAACGGATTCTGCTCACGGTTCTTAGTTTTGAATTCTTTGTACGTTTTTGCAAGGTTATATTTGGTCTTGGTTTTTAAAAAAAATCCAAGGTAAAAAAAAATCCAAGTCGAGTGAAGTTTTCCCTCACGCACAGCCCACGGGCACAGCAGAGCTGGGGCCTGGGGAGCGGGCTGGTGAGCTCGGGGCGGAGAGGACTAGTTCGTACATCGGAAGGTGGCAGGAAGCTGGGTTGCTAACGTTGAGAGAGGACGGGGAGAAGCGGGGCTGAGGAGCCCAGGGTAGTGGGCAAGGGTTCAGAGGTCACGAGTAGAGTAAGAGGTGGGAAAGCCAGGACGCTGGTCATTCAAAACAGAGGTATCGTGGAGAAACTGGAACCTTCATCCGTTACTACTGGAAACGTAAGATGCCACAGCCCCCTTGGAAGCCAGTTTGGCAATTTCTCAAGATGTTAAATACACAATTGCCACATGACCCAGCAATTCCACTCCTGGCTATCAACCCAGGAGAAATGAAAACATACATCCACACAAAAAGTTATATGTGAGTGTTCATAACAGCATTCTTCATAATAGCCAGGAGGTGGAAAAACCCACATGTCCATCAACGGATGAATGGATGAATAAAACGTGGGATGTCCACATAATGGACTGCTATTTGGCAATAAAAAGAAATAGTACCGATATGAGCTGCAACATGAATGACCTCAAAAACGTTACGCTCAGTGAAAGAAGCCACACAGAAGGACCCGATAGTACTGTTCTGCTTCTGTGAAATGTTCCGAACAGGCAAAACCATAGGGACAGAAAGTAGATCAGCAGTTGCCTGGGGCTGGGGCTGGGAATGGGGAGTTCGTGGGCATGAGGTTTCTTTTCGGGGTGATGACAATGTTCTTGAATCAGTGATGATTGCACAGTTCTGTAAATATACTAAAGATAATTGAATTGTACACTTAAAATGAGTGACTTTATATAAATTTATAAGTTATACTCCAATAAAGCTGTTAATAAACAAGACAAAAGCAAAGGAATGAATCTCAATTAAAAAGCGAATAAACAGGGGCTGGCCCGGTGGTGCAGCAGTTAAGTTCCCACATTCCGCTTTGGCAGCCTGGGGTTCGCTGGTTCGGATCCCGGGTGCGGACCTACACACTGCTTGTCAGGCCATGCTGTGGCAGGCATTGCACATATAAAAAAAGAGGAAGATGGGCATGGATGTTAGCTCAGGGCCGGTCTTCCTCAGCAAAAGGAGGAGGATTGGTGGCAGATGTTAGCTCAGGGCTAATCTTCCTCAAAAAATAAATAAATAGATAAGTAAATAAAAGCAGAGGAATGAAGGAACTCAGTTAACAAAACCTGGGGGTGTGAGCCTGACTCTGAGGACAGGGGAACCGGAGACAGCATCCGGAATTTAATCAGAAAACGGATCTGAGGATTCAGGTCCAAATTGGTCCCAACCCTCTGGCTGCAGTTACCAGGCCTGAGGGTACCCTCCTAACGGATGGGACATCCCCGGGTGTCACTGACTTGTGCTTTCAGACAGAAAATTTCCCAAACTGGGTATTGATGGGCACGATTGAGTACAGCAGTAAAAAAGAGGGAGGGAGGGTTGTGGTTAAGTTTGGAAACTTGTATTAGGTAAGTTTTTGTAGTGCAGGACTTCCGAATCTGTTGTATAGTATGCGGCACATTTTCTAAATACTTATTTCCCATAGGGAACAACTATTGCTGTTACACAGGCTAGTGCGTTAGATGTGAATGTAGTCAGAGGAATTAAAGAAATACACAACCCTGAATGGGATACTTCAGAAAAAAAATTGGGTGGCATCGGAAGTTTATTTGGGATGCAAGCAAATTCCTGGGGACGTTCTGTGGCATGTTTTGCCCCTTCTTCATCCAGAGAACATTCATTGAGTGACATCTATGTGCCAGCCAAACATGCAGCACTTGGATACCATGTCCTGTAACTGCCTCAGTTTCCCCAGGGGGAATAGCAATGCAGACACATAGTAGGTCCACAATAAAAGTTTGTAGCTGAACTGATCAGAGTCTAGTTGGGGAGACACAGAGTCTAGTAGGGTCTGTCTGAGTTTTCTATCGCAAGAAACGAGCTCCACCAGCTTAGCAGCTTAAACTGACATGCGCTTATTATCCCACAGTTTCTATAGGTTGAAGTCTGGGTACAGCTCAGCTGAGTCCTCTGCTCAGGGAATCACAAGGCTGAGATACAAATGCCCATGGTTCTCACTTTGGATCCTGTTCCAAGCTCATGTGGTAGTTGGCAGAATTCAGCTCCTTATGGTTGTAGGATGGAAGCCCTCAGGCCCTAGGGGCCACCTACAGACCCCTGTCATGTGACCCTCTCCAGAGGCGGTTCATGTCCTAGCTGTCTGCTTCTTCAAAACCAGCAGGAGAGTCTCTCTTGCTTGAATCTCTTTCTTCAGGTGAGGGCTGGACCCCCTTTTAAATGGCTTACCTGATTAGGTCGGGCCCACCCACAATAATCTCCTTTTTAATGAACTCAAACTCAACAGATTTAGGGGACCCTAATTATATCTGAAAAATCAATTTACCTTTGATATATAATGTAACCTATTCACATGACTGAGATCCCATCGTATTCATAAGTCCCAGCCACACTCAAGGGAAGGGAATTATACGGAGTATGTACCCCAGGGGTGGGAATCTTGGGGGCCATCTTAGGAGTTCTGCCTACCACAGGATCTTAAGCATAATGGTGGAGTGAAGGCACCGTGAGGGGTCAGAGGAGAGGGCTTTTATCTGCTGAATGGGATGAGGGGACAGCTGGGAAGGCTCCCCAGAGGAGGTGATTTTTAACATTGAGAAAGACAGTTGACTCAAAACAAAAACAAAAAAATCATTTTTCTAAGTTATGTAGCTTTTTTAATGTGAGCATTGATGCTTGTATTACTAAACACCATTTTTAGATTTTAAAAGAGAGACTTGTACACATTAAAAATATTTCAGTGCTTAAAAGGTCAATGCTTGAAAAGTGAGCACGCCTGGTTCCTGGGGAGAGGCAGGGAGGGGACTGGAAGGGTGATGGAGCGAGGGAGGTACCCAGAGGGCTCGCCTGTATGGGTGATGCTCCGTGTATTAGCTGGGAGCTGGCTAGACCAGTGTTCTTTCTTTTTTTTAACCTTTTTAATGTATGCAAAGCTTTGTAATAATTTTTTACGCCTCCTTCAAACCCTGGATTCCCAATATCCAAAATCTTTTCCTGTAGGAAATGTTGTTGACAGCATCGTGGTTGTGCTTCCATGGATATTGTGTTAATATAACAACAATGAAAATAGTGATCACTTGCAGCACTTAGACTGCGCCAGGCACTGTTCTAGCACTTCACGCACATTGACTCACTTAATTCAGACGACAGTCCCATGACGTCACCTCTATCATCGCCCCATATCAGAGGTGAGGACACTGAGGCACAGGGAGGTTAATCAACTAACTTGGCTCCACCCACTTACTAAGTGGTGGGGCTGAGATTTGAGCCTAGCCAATCTGGCCTGAGCCCTACACCAGGCTGTGTTCTATACGGATCCACAATCACAGGTAGATAGTCTCTATTTCTCATTCTGAAAAGGAAATAAATAGGAACTTACCAGGTGGACAGAGTAGGGAAGGGCCTTCTACGCTTGGGGAATGTTGTAGAATGAAATGATTTCAGGACATCACAATCAGGAGGTGGGGGCGTCAGAGATGAGAGTAGACAGGATGGTGAGAAGTAGGTACTAAGGCCCTCAGAGGCGGTGTGTCTTAGTCCCTTCGGGCTGCTCTAACAAAATACCATAGACTGGCTAGCTTCTAAACAACAGAAATTTCTCTCTTGGTTCTGGAGGCTGGGAAGGCCAAGATCAAGGCTCCAGCATGATCAAGTCCTGACCAGGGCCCTCTTCTTGGTTCATAGCCGGTGAATTCTTGCTACGTCGTTGCTTGGTGGAAAGCGCAAGGGATCACTCCAGGGTCTCTTTTACAAGAACACTAATCCCATGCATGAGGGTTCCACCCTCATGACCTAAGCACCTCCCAAAGGACTTCCTCACACCATCACATCAGGCGTTAGGATTTCAATATAGGAATTTCAAAGGGATACAAACATTCAGACCATAGCACCATGTTAAGGAATTTGAACCACATTCTGAGAGCACCACTGAGAGCATTGGGCACCACTAAGGGATTCTGAGCAAAAGTGACAAATTTGCACTTCAAAGCATAATGTTAGTAATTATATGGAAATATGCAAACTAAACCCGAGATCGGGAGACCAGTTGGAAAGCCCTTGTAATCATCAGAGGGAGAAGCAGATGGAGTTGAACTATGGCAAGGTCAAGAAGATAAAGAGGAACAAACAGATCTGATTACTCTTCAGCTAGTGGAGCTGATGAGAGTTGAGAATGAGACAGAATGAGGCGTTGAGGATGACGAGTAACTGAGGGTGACTGTCAAGCTTCTGGCTTAGGCGTGGGGGTAGGGGTGATACCGTCCAATGAGATAAACCAAGAAAGAAGATGAGTTCACCATGATAGGTTTGGGACAGCTTGGTACAAATGTTCAGTATTCAAGCCAGGTGTTTAGAAGACAGGTTATAACAGGAGCAGCTTATGAACTGTTACTCTCAAAGTGTGGTCTCTTTGAACACGTGACTGCAATCCCTTGGGGTATGGGTAATACACCTTACTAGGCCCCACTAAGGAGCTAGGGTTTCCAGGAGAGGAGCCCAGGAATCTCCATTTTTAACAAGCTCCCAGATGACTCTTGTGGGTGCCAAAGGAGGCTCCCATGGGGTATAACATGGCCCGACAAGTCGCCTGTGATCGGCTGCACTCAGCAAAAGGGCTGACCAAAGTCTAACTGTAGGTAAATTCTCACTAGACTGGGAGAACCCAATGGCTAGAGGCCCTGGAGCTGGGAGCAGGAGACCCCCACTTCGTCAGGCTTCACATTTGCACAGGGAGCTGCCATCATCTGATTCTTTTGGCAACTGTGGGTATGCTCCGTCCTTCTGATTTGACACCTCCTCCTGGCCCTCCTGTGCCTGCCACTTAACAAACACGTTGGAGCGCCACTTGTAAGGCCTCAATGATCCATGACACTGTCTTCCACAGATCCCCTCAGAGACCAGTTGTCTTGGCTAAACACATGGCAGAGTGCTATGCGGCCGAGCGTTTGGCTTGCCTGATCATTCAAACAGCCGTCTCCTGCTTTCAACAGGAATCTCTGGAAGGCGCTGCCATATGGCTGTGTGGGAAGGATGAAAGCTCTTTCATTAATAAACATTTACTGCAAGGGATCAGAAAATAAACGCAGGATATTCCCTGCACTTAGTAGGTGCTTGATAAACATCAGCAGAAATAGGTTGAAATACCCACGCGTCGTCCCAGCACTCATGAGACCGGGGAGAAACACATTTCACTGAACATCTGCAGCTATTTCAGAGCCTGAAAACCTGATGGAAGAAAAATCCTCTAGGAAAATCAGAGGATTTCAGGATCGGCTTAGGACATCAATGAGAATCCGCTTGGATAGGTCTCAGGAGGCGTGCCACCTCCGAGAGACAATAGGTCTTTTCAGAGCCAATCTTGTAGTTTGCTGAGGTCTGTAGAGTTAAATTTATCCAGGTGAGTCAAGCTAGAAAATGTCTCCGACTTTAGAACTAGTATCAATTACCCAGAAAATCAAAGTCAACGTTCTTTGTTCCCCACTCCAAATATTTTAGATGGGTTTCCCTCCACTTCCCTTATTGTTGTCATTTGGTCTCAGATGCTTTGACTCCCAGGCAATTGCTCACAACTAATTCACTCTTTTCCAAATTAGAAGTTAGTAGCATGGGTAGCTCCAAATTAGCTGGAAGATTTCAATCTATTTGCTGATCAAACAGAATGACAGTCCCGCGTCCCAAAGGAGTGGATGCTCACCTAATAAAAGATTAAGATGTTGCCACTTATCTGGTAAGTAGTTCTGTGCCTTTGACGGGTGAGTCAGTCTCCCGGGCTCCTGGGTTTTCCCAGAGCTTTCCCTTGGGGAAACCGCTTTTTCACAACAAGGAGTTTCAGGGGCTTTCTGCAACTGTTGATACTGGGAAAGTATGATTGTCCAGTCTGGCTCCGGCTTCCTGGCTTTCTGGTCACATGACCTGCCCCGCCCACACAGCTGACTGGCCCAGGTGTGAGCACCTGACCTCGAAGCAGCCAGTCAAGCCAGCATTGTAAAACCAGCTGCCCAGTCATTATTGCCTCATTTTTCTCCTAGTCCTGGGTCCCTCGTGTCCTTACCGGCCCTCTTCTGGCCCTTCCATCTCTTATCAGCCATGCCATTGCCTGGAAGTTACTGGTAGACTCCAGCGTGGTGCCCTGCCTGGAGCATCCCCATTTTATTGGGAAGTTTGAGATGGTTCAAGGGCCCCACCGTGTCCCCACTTCAGCTGATTAGACCAGTGAGTGACATGTGACCCAAGGGCAGCCAATCCATGGGCTGGCCACCACTGTACAGGCGACATGGTTGGAGCATTTTTCCCAGAGAGGTTGGTGGTACTGATGGGACCAGAAAGCTACCCCCTCCATCTGGCTGGCAGAAAGACTCAGAGAGGCATTCTCTCTTCCCGCTTCCTCCTTGCTTCTCTTCCTCCATCACATCCTTCCCATCATCGTCATCACTGTTGCTTGATGAGCACTTTGTGCCGGGTACTGCCCAAAGCACTTTACATCCTTGAACATGTTTAATCCTCACGACAACCCTGTCAGGCAGGCACTCTTATTATTCCCACTTTCCAGATGAGGAACAAAGAGGCTAAGTAACTTGCCCAAGTTCACACAGTGCTAAATGGAAGGTCAGACTCTGAACCCAGGCTTGTCTGGCTCTGAAGTCTGTGCATTCTTGTGCCTCCCTTAGAATCAGACCCTGTCAGAGCTTAAAAGGACTATGGAGGTCATTTCATCCACTAATTGACATACTTTGGGCTTTTACAGACCAATAAAAATAAATAAGTTGGGAGGATGGACATGGGGTTGCCACATTCTAATTTCATCGAGAAGACAATAGGAGTGTAAAAACAAAGTATGACCTTTACCATCACTAAAGAAAGGACATTTAACACAAAAAGAGTAGGGAAGACATAACCTCAGAATGATGTACAGTCCTTTGAACTGAATAAACTAGGCCCTATGAAAAACTCACTATATTGACTTATTTTTCTAATTTTGCAGCACAGCAATTAAAATGTGGCCCTGGGCCAGTGTGGCTCTTGGATTGGTGGGCGTCACTGGTTCTCTTCCAAGTCCCCATATTGCCTGTGAGGAAACAGAGAGGGCAAGTGACTCTGTTGAGGTCACACCAGGAGTTGCACGCAGATCTGGAACTTGATTTCAGGTCTTTTTACTCCCATGGCTGAATAGTATTCTTTTCTCACCTCCAAACAGTGAGAACTGAGCTCTATAACAGTCTGTTTTCTGAGCCCTCAGCGGATTGGAAGCCCTGGCCTTGGGCATGGAAGCCCGGCCTTGAGAATTTATAGCATCTTCTTCTGCTACTGGCCTATTTCAATTTTCACAAGTATCCTGTGAAGCAGATAGTTCTGCTCTCATTTTAAAGATGGAGCAGCTGTAGCTCAGAGGGACTCTTGTTTCAAATCACACCATCACTGGCTTGAAGGCAGGCTTCCCAGAGGTCCCAGTGTCACCTACTGTGAGGGTGGAACTTGGTTGTCCTGAAGGATGGACCATGAGACCTGCCTGTCTGGGGATGGGGATGTCAATAACTTGTCTCCAACTGGTTATTTCTTTTTCTCTATTTGTTGGGAGGAGAGGCCCTCTAGTTGGTGAGTTGATTACATGCAACCTGCATTTACTATCAAATACTTATATATTAGGTACGTTTCCTTCCTCTATCTCCAGCCCTAGCAGAGTCAACCTTGTCAATACTGTATTCCTGCTACCCTCCCCATGGCCCGGCTCAGCTCGTTAGACTATGAAATCCAAGGGACTGGCTGGGGCCAGACACATTCCTTTTGAACCAAGAGTTACAAAAGCGTTCCAGTTCATGGCAGACCGTGTATCCTTGGATCACATCTCGTGGGAACTGGAGCAACCCTTTGGGGCCAAGGGCAAGATGAGAAGGCAGAGAGGAGGTGAGAGGAGAAGAGGCAAGATAGAAGAGTGAAGTAAGAGGAAAGAAGAAAGAGTCTTGATTTTGCTCCCCATAAGACTTTGGGTGCCTCTTATAAGCCTCACTTTTATCTTGAGCTAGTTTGCATCGATTTCTGTTCTGTGCAACAAAAAGATCCATAAGCAGAATAGCCCGCTCTGGACCACGTGCCGGGCTAGATGCTGGAGTACAGGGAGCGGTGGATCAGTCGTCAAGAAGCCCATGTTCCAGCATGGGGCAGAAGACGGTTCTCTCCATACGCGCATATTGCAAGTTCACCTGCTACTCTGTGAAGTTGGCACCTTTTTATGCCGAAGATGGAGGCTCCAAGACTATCTCGCAAATATCTGACCCAGAAACAGGGCATGGCTCCGTGTTTGACAAGAACAAGAAGCTAAATGAAGCCCAGCTGAGAAAGCGTTTAAAAATTTTATCAGTATTAACAATTTGTATTTATCACAATGGACAGCTCATCCTAGGGTCTCTTAACAAACATTAATCCTTGCTAAGTTCCTTGGGGGCAGACGAGTGACAAGTAGTAAAAGCAAGAAGGATGCTGTGTACCTGCGTCTTCGGGAGGTTGGGTGGCTCCCGAAGCAAACACATTACTGGCACTTGATGTGCTGTGCTGGTCTATTTACCTTCTGATGGTTCATTTTGGAGCTAATGTAACACGAGAATAAAATGGCACTTCTATTATGGAATCGCTACTGAAGACAACTGATGGCGAGCTCTCCAAGTCAAAGTGAAGAGCTGGACCTTCTGTGCAGAACATAGTGAGAGGAAGGTTCAGCACCCACCTCCTGGTGACTAAGGGCAAGTTGGCATTGTTTTATGTTGACACCTGGCTGGAGATCTTGAACATAAGAAAGGACTTTTCATTTCCTATGTCAGCGTGTTATCATAAGAGTGGCACTGGGGTCTCAGGAGACAGCTCTCTTCCTCTCCCTCAGGGCTGGATGGCTCTCACATCAGCATAACATAAATCTGCAAAGTTGTTTTGTGCTCTTCCAATAGAAGGCTTTTGTGAAGGTCAAGTTCTGTTGTTAATGCTCTTGCTGGTTTCCTATTCTGGAGTCAACCAGTCACCAACTATTTATTGAATGCCAGGCTCTGCGGCAGGGACTGGAAATACAACCATCTCTAAGACGTGAGGTCACTCCCCACCTTCATGGAACTCAGAAGCTAGGGCAGAGGTTGCAAACTGGTGGTCTGGGTAGGAGAAAAGGTTACTGTACCCTATAGACTTGTTTTATTTGGCCTTCAGGATGTTCTGAAGACCTGGAAGATCTGGCCGCAGACAAAACTGGGCCCATCCCCTCATGGCCGTGGTCAGCCGACACTGAGTAATGGCTGCCTCCTCTAGCTGGGAAAGCTCCCTTCTTCCTTATGGTCCTCACCAAGGCCAACCATCACGTGACAAGCATCACCCTGCTGTCATCCTTATCTTATGGTAGAAAAATACTTCTTTGTATTCTCATCTTATGAAAAGTAGGAAAACAAAATATAAAACAGGAGGACCACATTTGTCAAGAAAAACGGCAGAGGCCAAATTTCTTCATGAAGCTAATGACTATCCTTTATTTATTTTTATATATTTATAAATATTTATTAATTATTATAAATATATTTAGTATGGAAAAATGTGTCTATGCCAACTTCTGTGACACCTGGACTATTTTACTTGTTTATAGCACGTATCTGGCACCTATAGTCATTTGAGTTTTTGATCTTTGGTCCAGTGACTTCAAAGATTTTCCCTCTAACTGGTCCCCACTTAGATATTTGGGGTACACAAAAGAACCTTTTAAAAATAGCTTCATTTAATGAATACGTAAAGGTTGGGGTCAATACAGGTGTCTTCCATATTGTTCTAGTTTAAAAAGGAATGCAGTTACCAGGTGTTGGGGCTAATTTAAGATTCACATTGATTTTTTTTCATACCTTTTTCCTGCAATCTGATAAAATTTCAACTTTACTATTTTCCCGTGGGATTTCGGGTTTTGTTGGTCTTAGGATAGATTCCTGATTTTCTTCTCGCGCTCTTTCATTTGTAGCTTTATTTGGCTAATTCGTAGACTGATACAGGCCTGGGAAGCTCCCAATGCCCCTTGCTGCTCGTGGGCTCTTTCAGCTTTCAGATGGTCTGCCGTTTATTGATTTCCAAATTTGGTGACAAACTGTTCTTTAAGACAAGCCAGGTCAGCCACGAAGGGTCCTTAGGAATATCTAAAACCGGGAACTAAGAGCTACCTGTTGGTAGAGCTGGGAATCAGAGCATCGGAGAGAAGTGGGTGTGGAAGCCCATCTAGTCTCGTTGTCCCTACGTGGAGATGGGACATTCAGGTCAAGAGAGCAGCAAAGGGGCTCAAGGTCACCTGTCTGCCATGTTACCTAATTGTAAGAGGAGATCTAAACAGGAATTCTTACATGCACAGTTACTTATTTGACAAGGAGCTATTATCATTTTGGGTAAAAGAGAATATAAATTGAGGAAAATGTCCTGGAGAAAAAAACGTTTGGTCTTTCATGGGTAAGTGTGAAAAGAAAGAGGAAAATTCACTCTCAGTTGATTGACTTGGGGTTTAAAAGATCTCACTTCACACCTCCGTGAGCCCCATATAAAAATTTTAATTTCCGTGTGCATGTGAAAGCCTATTAATGGGGTGCTGCCCTTCCGCACACAAAAAGCTGTGATGTGTGGCATTTGCCAGGTTTGGAGGTGTCAATACCTCTGCCTCGTGGCTGACATCACTGCATGCGGAGTTGGGAAGCCATGCACACAACGAGCTCTCCAATGTGACTGTCTTTGCACATGAGTTGTTGAGAGGCCACCTAAATCTTGATTTCAGGGCAACTTTCCGGTCTCTGGAGGTGTTATGCCTCAGAAGAGGTATGAGGCAAGCCCATTGCCCCCGCCACTGCTTAGTACAAATGCCCGGGTCAGTTGTCTAGATGGTCAGCAAACACTGATGGACCACCTACCATGTGTCTGCTGGTGTGTAAGGCTCTGCAGATTCAGGAGTGGACCAGACAGACACGGTCCTTGACATGCTTGGAGCTGGCCATCAAGCAGAACTCAACAGAATTCTGTTATCTGGTGGCTGAGTTATCTGCTCTTTTATCCCTCGCCAGGTTTTTAAATAAAGCAAATGACCCAAAAAAGCCTCAGAATCACTTTTTTTTTTCTTCACTGAAGACTTACAACCCAACTTTCCTACACAGCATTTAGATCTCCAGGCATGTCAGAAAATATTCCCATTTCCAAAACATCTTTGATGTAGATTCAAAATTCCCAAGCTAAAGCTACATCTTATGGCACTATTAGGAATGGACGCATTTCCCTCCAAATGAAAGTAATGAGGGACCACAGCTGCAGAAAGGTTGGAGAGCTCTTATTTATATCTTTTTCAGCAAACATGTCAATGGCAAATCCCTGTTACCCGTGATTGCTGAATGACCCTTTTTGCCTATGGTTCGACATTGGTGTTGCTGAAGGACTACATTCCCTGTGTCCCTGCCCAAAATGTGGAGGTGCCAAGGTTGCAGTGGCAGATCAAGCAACCACAGGTTTCCCTTGGATGAAACTCTGTGCGGTGCAGATTTGCTGTGCAAGCTCTGTGGCCTGTTCAGTGCTAATCGGAAAGGAGACTTCCATCCTTGGGGCGAAGACACAGTGAAACTGCACTTGTCGGTTAAGACAGTAGGTCAGAGCCCCAACCCCAGAGCTCTTGGAGGGGTGCGTGATGATAATCCCTCCCTGGCTATAACTATAACTATTAATAAGTCGTTCTTTGAAATAAATATAACCCTGAAAAAGAGCTAAGGAACTCTCACTGTAGCAGGATTGAGGGCAGGGGCAGCTGATCTTTCCCATTAGGTGGACTCAAAGAAACAACATTTTGGTTTGTGTGGCTCTGGGCTGGTTTGTGACTCAGTGCTTACGTTTGAATATTGACCATTGCGAATGATCTGTTATCCTAACTGAGGCTCAGTTAGCAGGTTTCAGAGAGCAGGAGACCAGACGAGTCAATTGAGATGAGAGATGGCAGCTTTAATCTAATTTTAGAGGATTACCTGCTCATGAAAATGTGGAGTCCACTACGTAGATCTTTCTAGAGACCTCGAGTATCAGATCAATATTTCTAAGATGTTTGCCTCTAAGCTGCCTTGGTCTCCTTCAGATCACATCTATCATAAGAGTTTGGAGGAGGGTGGTGGTGGATGGGACTTGGCTGTTGAAAGTTTCAAAGGGGACACATACGTGGATTCTTCTTTCTGTGCCTTGAAGGAGAGGCAAATGAAGAGTGAGATTCTAAGACATTCCCCAGGGATGGATGGTTTCTCCCATCAAAGGGCAGCTAAAATCCATCTCGGTGTGGGCCCCAAGGCTGTCTGGGGCTCAGCTGTGAACTGACATAAGATGTGTGTGTCTGGGTGATACAGGGGTGCAATTCAAGCCCCCCAAACTCTGCCCAGGCTCACTGTTCTTTCCTCCTGTATTTGTGTGGCTGTGGCTGGAGGCCGTGTGAGCTGAAGGCTGGCTTTTGATGAATGCTGCTGTGTGTCAGGTACCACTTCATATCCACACGCCACCATCTTTGTTCTTCACAGGAATCCAGTGGAGCGGTTATTATAGCCCCATTATAGAGATGAGGACACTGAGGCCCAGAGAGGTGAATTGATTTCCCTAAGTTTCCTCAGTTAGGACAGGGCAGTGCCAGGACTTGGACCCACGCCTGTCTGGCTCCAATACTGTTGTTCCTAATCACTCTTCTACCTTTTCTTATTCTCAGAAGCCTGGTTTTGGCACTTAAGCAAGGGGCTGACCCAGTGGTTGTCACCCCTGGTCACACATTAGAATCACAGGGGGAAGCTTTTTAAAGAATACCAATGCTTGGGACCATTCCAGATGATCAAACTAGAGTTTCTGGAGGTGAGGGCCAGGCATTGGTAATTTCAAAAAGCTCTGCTGGGTGAGCCCAACATTCGGTCTGGCCTGAGAGCCACTGGTCTGGCTCAGATGATCCTTAGATTTGAGTGCCCGCCATTCTAGATGGGCAGTGGTGCCAAGTTGTGGCACTTGAGAGACCCAAGCCTGGGAGAGGATGTTCAGAGAATCCATGTAGCCCAGGTAAACTGGCCTGCTGAGCACCAAGGGGGCACCTTCACTAGCTGTGTGGCCTTGCACCAGCCACACGAACACTTTGAGACTGTTTCCCCGTCTGACAAATGGAAATCGTGCCCCCTCCTTCATAGCGTTCTGAGGCCACCATTACAAATTTGTGACCCAGGACTGGCCCTCACCCACTGACATATTGACTTTTACTTGCATGGGGTTGAACTTGATTTTGAATTAGTTACCAAGTTTTAAGAGTCAGGGGTTACATATAAAAATCTGTATTTCCAGTTTCTCTTGGAAAACCAGAAGGCGGGCTTCTGAGCCTAGTTTCCTCATCTCTGTAATGGGGTCTGTGGTCCTCGTGGGCACAGTCAGCTGGGGCTGGACCCTAGCTTCCTCTTTGATGGGGCACAGGTGCCCCCAGCCCATCCCTGGCCCTACGAGCCTTATTGCCTCACAGGAGCCCAGGGCGCTCATTTTCATTCCAGGACTGGTCCCAGGGCCATGGGAATTTGGTGACCCCCTGCTGAGCATTAAGTTAGATAATATGTTTTAAAAGGAAGAACCATTTCTTGGCCCAAGATAGATAGTCTATAAAGAGAAATTCTTCTTTTTACTTGTATTTTATTATTACTATTATTCTCTCTTGCCCAGCTCTTCTGAATCCAGCTGCCTCCCTTGGGATATTTATGCCCAGTCTTGCATGCAGCATTCCTGGGGCTCTCCTCCAGCTTTTGCAATGGGAGGAGGGAACCCACCTTTGAACATGCCCCTGGTTCCCTCTGACCCAGCTGTCACACACCAACCACCACGGTTTCCACCAGAAAACACAGGGAGCGGTTTCCCTGGCAACCCCCAAGTTGCCAGTTCAGGTTGGCACCCTTTGCAGTTGGAAGGCAAAGCAGCCAGTTGCGGGAAGGGGAGGCAGCCGGTGTGGAGGGCGGAGACGGGATCTGGGCCCCAGGAGGCGGCTCCCAGCCCTCCCGCCTGGCCTGCTCTGCAGGGAGGTCTCTGCTGGCCCATCCCAACCCTCGCAACAGGCCTGAGGGCCCAGGATCTCTTCCCTGGGGATATGTCAACAGGGTGCAAGAAGAGAGTGACAGAGGGAGAAATTCTGCCCGCTTTGAGAGACCCTTGTTCTGCTTCTTGGGCTGAAAGCATTCCAAGCCATTTATATTCTAAAGGGAAAATGATATTTTTGGGGCACTAAAGGAATAGTTCAGATTCTCAGCTTTGAACCAAGTCCTAGAAATCTTGGTCAAGGGCACTCAGACAAATGGTGGCATTAAAAAAGAAAAGAAAGAAAGAAAGAAAAAGAAAACAAGAAAGAAAAAGAAAAGAGAATGAGAGAGAGAGGGACTCCACTTTAATGTCACATGACAGTGATGAGCAGAGAAGGGACTATGGTGTCAGGCTGCTTTGAGCTGCGTGGGGTGAAAGAGGGATGAGAGGGGTTCCAGGTAGCCATTAATTCTCCCCTAATCCTGGGTGGATCACACCTGCGCTGCCCTCCTTAGGTAATTACCTGCCCCATGGTTAGGCCTTGCTGGTGAAGGCCTTGGCTGTTTCTGCTTGGGTCTGAGCGTGAGGACCAGGCTGGGCAGCTTAGATGCCTCAAACCTGAGAATCACTCTATCTAACTCCCCCACCAGCTGACTCACTGAAATCTCAACCCAGGCCGCTGTTAACATATCGAAGGCCTTGACCTAGAAAGGTATGAACCCGCGGAGCAGACAACACTACACAATTGCCGTACTGGTGCTTTGTTATTTGTAACCAACCGGCCAACAGATATTTACCGAGTGCCTTTGTACAAGGCGCTGTGCGCACACAAATTGCACAGAGCTTAGCATCTTTACAGAATATTAGATTTGTGCCGAGCCTAGCTGCATAAATAGAGATGCTCCAAATCCTCCACAGGAGTTTAATTTGATGCCTCTCATTCTAGAGAGCAATGCAAAGTTTTACAAGAACGGCACATCAGTAATTGCTCCTCGTGGTAAGGAAGAGGAGAAGGTGAGTCATTTTCACTGTGATCGGTGGGTCCCCACCATAATTAGGAGTGCAGGTGGAATCTGTGTGTGTCAATGCCTGTGTGGCTTTGATGAATACTAACTTGGTGATGGGTCCGAGGTTGATTGCCAAGGGGCAGAAGAGTAATAGGCTGATGAGGCGAGACCCATGGGGCCTTATATTTTTATACTCATAATATATTTAATGTAAATGGACATTCAGATTTATGTTTATCTATTTGCATTTCAATTTACAACCAGCACACTTGCTGGATAAACTAATATTTCTAGGGAGCAGAGAAGTGTGAACAAAGCAGCAATGACAGGGGAGGGAATGCTGTGTAAGGATTGAGGTTGGGAGGAGAGGATGATGTTTGAAAGGGGCATTGCTGGAGAGAGCTGAGGCAGCATCCTGGCTGGAGGAGAGCTGGGGAGAGGTTGGTTCAGGAGAATCAGGCCTGGGAAGGAGGACCCATCCCCTCAGGTTGGGGGTCTGCCTGGCGGAGGGGCTTCAGTCTGATCCTGGGGGTTGTGTCTGGATAAGCAGGAGTAGGGGCTGAGAGAGAGAGCGTGCAAGCTAGCTAAGGGCAGGACTCGAACTCCCTTACACAGACGGGCCCTGTGCCCCATCAGTGAGGCATCAACTGGTCTCCTCTGCTTGGACACTGGCCTCTCCCACAGACATTTTATGTACCCGCGACATATAATGATAGTAATTCTGGCTAAGGTTTATTTAGAAATCAGCGTGTGACAAGCACCTTATAATAATGATCTCATTTCACGCTAACAGCAAATCCCCTATGAGGGAGATGATCTCATGGTCCCCTTACTACAGGAAATTGACCAACTTGGTGATGGGTCCGAAGCTGATTGCCAAGGGGCAAAGAAGTAGCGGGAGTAGGTCCCATTCTGATAGGAGAAGGATATTGGAGTCTAGAGTCTAGAGATGTGGGAGCTGCCCGAAGCTACAGAGCTTGTAAGTGGTGGAGCCAAGGGTGTTCATTCAAAGAGCACAGAAGTCCTGGTTCCCCCAACAAGCCACCTCCTTTCCTGCTTCTTTGCCCAAGCTGTTCCGTCACCTGGGATACCCTCTGCTTCTCCCCATCTCGTGGAGATAGAGGTTCGCCCTCCATCAAGACTCAGCTGCAACAATAGCTCCTCTCGAGGTCCTCTTCAGCTCAGCCCCATTCATCCAGGCTTCTCTCCATTTGGCCACAGAAAACACAGCTCAACACTGACAAGCAACGGCCATCTCTCCCTTCCACCTTTATCATGGAACCCGGACTGAAGAATTTGCAGGAAACGATGTAACCTTGTCTGCAGTCCCAGTGCCGGTGCTGTGTGCTCTCCACTGGGTAACACCCTGTATGTGAGTTTGATAACTGGGTATACTAAGGATCACATTGTCTTTTCTCCTTTCTTACGTTAAAAAAAAAGATGAGATGAAAGAAACTCAGGCTGTTCATGTTTTGACCGCTGCTAATGAACTTATTCTTAAAAAAAAATTTCCCTAGTCTGAATTAGACATCCCTTCAAGCAGGAAGAATAAGTTGTACCTATTGTTGGCTCTGGCACACTGGGAAGAAACAAAATGGAAAAGGAAGAACTATATCCATGTTGCTTCAGCCTTGCAGAGACGTGCCAGTATTTTTCCAGCCTCCATGTGTTTGCATTTACTCATCTCTCCACATGACATCTTTGCACCCAGATCTCTACCTGGCCAGTTTCTGGACCTCCAGCCTGATGTCAAGTGTCTTGATCACCTTGGCTAAAGTTCTTTCCCATTGCATACTCTTCTGCATTACTCTGTTTCATTTTCTTCCTAGCATTTGTCTCTCTCTAAAGTGTTCCTGTTTGTTTCCTTATTCATTGTATCTTCCCATTAAATATAAGTCCCATGAGGTAGAGAACTGGTTTGCCTTTTCTGCCTCTTATCCTGGGTCCTGGACAGTGCCTGGCACAGATAGGTGCCAGGTAAGTGTGTGTTGAGTGAGAGTAGCTCCCACCGTGCCATAGATGTGCTCCACGACAGGTGTGCAAACGTAGGAATTTTGTAAATTGAATCATGAACTGAATTAAGAGCAACAGGGACTTCCATTCCCAGTCTGAAAACTCTTCCACAATTAAAGATATAGAAATATTGGACAAAATATAACAAATCTCCTCTCAGATGCTTTATTGAGCTTGCAAAAAAGTAAGGGAAATTTCCAAGGACCAAAAATAAAGAAGCTGACGACCAGAGTTGTGAGCGGGGGCTGAGCCGTGGCTGTTGAGGGTGTTAGCAAGCTTGGTGCCCAAAAGGCTTGGTTTTTTGTGGAGACAGGATATAGGCCTTGCACCTGCCCAAGATGGGAAGATGGAATGAGGCTACTGCCCACTTGGGCTTCTTGAAGGGCTATGGATCATGGAGGAAAAATTTACCTGTTGTCAAAAGGAGATGGCAAGCACACCGTCTAGACAAAAAAAGGTTGCCAAGAGAATTCCCGACAACAAGTTGTCTGCTCCTAAGTTCAGCGTTCAAATTTCCATTACCCTTGTGGTCCAGGTGAGAAAGGAATGCAAAGCAGTTTCTGGCCGGTGCTGCCCCATCTTGGTCCCACAGGTGTGATTAACGGGCACCCTGGAGACCTTCTCCTCCCAAAGGTTGGTCTTTTATTTGGGAAAGGTCTGCGCCTCCAGGAACTTAAACCTCTATGCCGTTGGCCAGAACTGTTTCTCATGCACCTCCTCTCCCCCAGCTGCAAGGAGACTCATGGGTTGAGTATTTTTAGCTGGGCGCAGTGCTGAGGGAGTAATTTTGGATTCTGCTAACAAGAAAGAAGTAGGAATGGACACTGGATAGGAAGCCAGCCTTGTCAGACACTAGATGTAAGGATTAGAAAGACAGAAACTAAAATGACTTGATAGTATGATTATCTACTTAGAATCTTCAAAGACGCTAGTGAAAAATTATTAGAATTAATAAGTGAGATCAGCATGGACACTCTTGTAAGGCCGGTATACAGAACATAATTGCATTCCCATAGACGGGCAACCATTTATGACAGCAGCGAAAACACTAAAGTATCTAGGAATAAATTCAATAAGATGTACACAAGCCAGTTACAGATAAAATTATAAAATTACTCAAAGACATAACATTAGACTTAAATGGAGAGATTGTTCATGGGTGAGAAAAATCAATAGCATAAAGATAAAAGGATCAAATACCTTAACACCCTGCAATTCCACCCCGATGTAATGCCTTAGAGAACCGTCATGTGTGTACTGTAGACAAGAAAAGACTTTTCACAGCAGTGTTGTTTTAATACTGAAAAGTGAGAAACAGCCTAGTTTTATCAACAAGAGAATGTCAGTAAACTTGGAATACTCATCCAGTGAAATAATTTACAAC
Organism: Equus quagga; assembly: GCF_021613505.1. Lineage (NCBI taxonomy): Eukaryota > Metazoa > Chordata > Mammalia > Perissodactyla > Equidae > Equus > Equus quagga. Next base: position 38,219,309 of record NC_060271.1, read on the forward strand.
AGTGAGAGTGAATGAACCGCAGCCAATGTGCCAACAAGGATGGATTTGAGAAGACTGTTGTGTTAAAAAGTAAGTCACGGAAGGAAAAATGCAGTATTATTCCACTGACATTCAAGATGTGCCCAAGAGAAGTACATATTATTTAGGGACATAAGCATATGAAATGATAAAGAAACCTATGGAGATTATCTGATAAGCACCAAATCGAAGGTGGGGGTTACTTTTGGGGTGGTGTGGAAAGAAGGAGACGGCTGACCCAGATTGGTGAGGGTTATAGAGGGAGCTTCAATTGTGTTCCTAATTTTTTAGATCTCAGTTTGAGTAGTGGCTTTGTGGATGCTCATTGCAGTCTTCTTCATAACTTTTTTTTATAAATGTGAAATATTTCAAAATAAACTGTAAAAATTAAAAATAAAAAATGTATGAGGGGGGCCGGCCCCATGGCCGAGTGGTTAAGTTGGCACGCTCTGCTGCGGCGGCCCAGGGTTTTGCCGATTCGGATCCTGGGTGCGGACATGGCAGCGCTCGTCAGGCCACACTGAGGTGGCGTCCCACGTGCCACAACTAGAAGGACCCAAAATTAAAATATACAGCTATGTACCGGGGGGCTTGGGGGAGAAAAAGGAAAAATAAAATATTTTTAAAAAAATATATGAGGGAAACTTGTTTTGATTCATGTAATCAATTCACAAACTGTTTCCAGTTCAAAGGATCTTTAAAGATTATCTTTCCAACCCCTCCATCTAACAGATATCAACACTCAAGCCAGGAAGGATTACACGGGTTTTTCAGGACACATAATTAGTTAATGGCAGAGTCAAGACTAGAACTCAGGCCTTCCCTTACATAGAACTATTTCTTAAATGAAAGATCTCTACAATTTATTGTTTTGTAGCTTAGATTTCTATTTACTGAATTTCTTTTCTTTTGTTTTTCTTCAGTTTTCTTTTTTTTTAACTGAAGTATAGTTCACATGCAATATTATATTTGTTTCAGGTGTACAACATAGTGATTTGACTTTTATATACTTTACAAAATGGTCACCTCAATAAGTCTGGTAACCGTCTGTCGCCATGCAAAGTTATTACAATATTATTGACTGCGTTCCCTATGTGGTATATTACATCCCTGCGACTGACTGACTTTCCAACTGAAGTTTGTGCCTCTTGATCCCCTCCACCTATTTCCACCAACCTCCCACCCTCTCCCCTCTGGTGGCCACCAGTTTGTTCTTTGTATCTATGAGTCTGTTTCTGTTTTGTTTGTTTATTTGTTTTGTTTTTTAGATTTAACATATAAGTGAAATCACACAGCATTTGTCTTTCTCCATCTGACTTATTTCACTCAGCATAATACCCTTTAGGTCCACCCACGTTGTCGCAAATGGCAAGATTTCATTCTTTTTTATGGCTGAGTGGTATTCCATTGTGTATATACCTACCACATCTTCTTTATCCATTCATCTTTTGATGAACACTTAGGTTGCTTCCGTATCTCGGCTATTGTAAATAACGCTGCAACGAACATAGGGGTGCAAATATCTTTTTGAATTAGTGTTTTTGTTTCTTTCAGGTAAAGACCAGAAGTGGGGTTGCTGGATCATATGGTAGTTCTATTCTTAATTTTTTGGGGGAACCTCCATACTGTTTTCCATAGTGGCTGTACCACTTTACATTTCTACCAACAGTGCATGAGGGTTCCCTTTTCTCCACATCCTGGCCCACACTTGTTGTCTTTTTGATAATAGCCATCTGACGGGTGTGAGGTGATACCTCATTGTGGTTTTGATGTGCATCTCCCTAATAATTAGTGATGTTGAACATCTTTTCATTTGCCTGTTGGCCATCTGTATGTCTTCTTTGGAAAAATGTCTATTCAGGTCCTCGGCCCGTTTTTTTATTGGATTGTATGTTTTCTTGATATTGAGTTGTATGGGGTCTTTACATCTTTTGGATATTAAGCGCTTATCGAATATATCATTTGAAAATATCTTCTCCCATTCACTAGGTTGCCTTTTCATTTTGTTGATGGTTTTCTTTGCTGTGTAGAAGCTTTTTAGTTTGACGTAGTCCCATTTGTTTCTTTTCTCTTTTGTTGCCCTTACCTGAGGAGACAGATCCAAAAAAATTGCTAAGAACCATGTCAAAGAGTTTACTGCCTAATGTTTTCTTCTAGGGGTTTTATGGTATTTGTCTTACATTTGTCTTTAATCCATTTTGAATTCATTTTTGTATATGGCATAAGATAGTGTCCCAGTTTCATCCTTTTGCATGTAGCTGTCCAATTTTCCCAACACCATTTCTTGAAGAGGCTGTCTTTTTTCCATTGTACATTCTTGGCTCCTTTGTTGAAGATTAATTGACCATATATGTGTGGGTGTATTTCTGGGCTCTCTGTTCGATTGCATTGATCTATGTGTCTGTTTTTGTGTTAGCAGCAGACTGATTTGGTTACTGTAGCTTGGCAGTATAGTTTGAAATTGGGGAGCATGATGCCTCCAGCTTTGTTCTTTTTCCTCAAAATTGCTTTGGCTTTATTTATTGAATTTCTTAAAATAGAAGATAAAGTATTCCAAATATAGGCAGGAAATAGGCCAAAGGTAGCTTGCGTTGAGAAGGTTAAGGAAAAAAAATGCATCCTCAGATTCTCTCCTTTGGTGACATCAGGATGAAGCTACTGCCATTTTGGCTCACAGGGGAAGATCCTGGTGGGAGAAACCACACCTGGGGGTTCGCATTTACAGCAATTCTGAGATTCTGAAATTCTCTGGCCATTAGGGGTGAATTTGAGCCTGGATTCTGCCTGTGGCTCACTCAGCAAACTTCAGGAAGTTTCTAACATCTTGGAGCCTTGGTTTCTCCAGGAGCACAGGACGGAGACGGAACAATGTGCTTTTAAGGTGAATTCCAGATCCAAGGAGGAGTTTAATCTCAGGAAGTAAGGCTCCACTTATACAGCCCCTTCAAGGAGTGGGATGTTTCAGCAGGGAAGATGCTTCTTAAAAAAAATTCCCTAAAGTTGATTTGCCAAAGCTGATAAACATCCTCCACATCTCTTCGCGTAGGAGTGTGGGGCCTGATTTTTCTAGGAAAGTCTATTTAGACCCTGACACAGATTGCATTTCTTTTTAAAGCAACAAGAGTGATAAAGTATCCTAGTCTAAAATCAATAGAAAGCAGTTTAGTGGCCTGTGGAGTCTTCCAGGCAGCCCTTCCTTTTAGTTTTCTCTACAGGAAAGATCAAATGAGAAGTTACCAGCTTCCTTGTGTGTTTTAGTTATTTCCTACGTAAATCACTGAAAAACATTTAGGAAACCATTTAAAACTGGGGAGGGCTCTTCTCTGCTTCCAGCACCTCTCACCCCCATGAAGGATGAAAAAAAAAATCCCTCACATTAAACTAGTGGACAGAACCGAAGATCTGGGGGTTATTTTTCTTAAGCACTATATTGTTATTTCTTAAGCTTTGGAAGAAAAAAAGAGAAGTTTGTTTCCATTTTCTCCCTGGAAGCTTTTCTCTCCACCTGTCACGTAACCAGAATGAAATGTTGCCCTAAGACTGCTCAAAAATGATTGGCTATTGACAAGGTGTATTATAAAAGAATATTGTCATTGGAAAACAGAACAACAGTGGGAGAGAAAATGTACTTTGCTGCAGTCTATGCCTGGCGAGGAAAAGAAAAGAGAGAGTCGATTTCAGTGACAAGCACCGACCTGTCTACATCATTGACATTTTACATCTTTGCTTGTGAAACTCTGAAGGCACATTGCATAAGAGCCACCATCATAGCAGCTGACCCTTGTCACGGTCAGTAGTACCATAAACAGAATATTTCTAGCTCTCCCCACTGTTAGGCACGTAGCAGATTCACACTTTCCTGCCTCAGTGGACCTAATTGCAGCCATGTGATAACTTGCTTTGGTCAATGAAATATGACCAAACCTCCGTGTGTATCTCCTGGGGGAGGATTGAAGAGTCAGTGTGACTTGCCACTTTCTCTTTCCCTGCTTCAGACATGACATACAGGTGGCTGCTCCTTTAGCCTCATTTCCTGATGGGCTTCAATAAGCAGAGACCCCTGTCTACCTGTATGGATGAGCGAACAATAAAACTAAGTTCTTTTAAGCCACTGAGATCGTTACTGCAGCATTTCCTAGCCTATACTGACAGATAACACGCTTATTAAACTCTTGCTATGGGTCAGGTAATACACTAACCGCTGCGTATGGATCAGCTCATTTAATTCTTACAATAACCTTGTGAAATGGGCACAATAATTATCCTCCTTGTACTGAAGCTGCATCATGGGCGCCAGGACATTAAGTAACTCGCCCAAGGTCATGAAGTGGGCATGTGGTGGAGTTAGGATTCCAACTAGGGCCGTCTCTAGAGCCTGTGATGAAAACCACAGCACTGTACGGGTCATTTAGGGAAGCTGGAGTTCTGCCCACGGTGAAGAAGAAAGAACATTCTTTAAAATCAACCTTTGACCACCTCCTCTCCCGCCTTGCTCCCCCTGTGAATAAAGGCTATATGTTAATAAAGTCAATGACGCCGTGGAACCAGGTATGGGAATAGCAGGGCGGAGCGCCTCTGACACTGAAGAACAGACTGAGCTGCTTTCTAGGGGCAATTTCTTGGAAAAGAAATAATGAGATCGTATGAAATATTTTGGGGTATTTCGTGAGGGAAAACCTCTGATATCAACATTTGGGTTGGTCCAATATTTATTGTATCAGACTCTGGCAGACTCAATGTTCATTAAGATGCCATCCTTGAGCATGGGAGATTGACGTAAACCAATGTGCTCAGTGCTGTGGGAGGGGTGCTCACTGGGAGAACGGGGGGACGCTTTGAACAGCCTGGGTGTCCAGGGAGGCTGAATTGTGTGTCAAAGGGCAAGGATGTCCTCTGAGCATCCTTAGTTCCTCTTGAATCACTTGACATAGATATGATTCCCAGGGACTCATCTAGACTCTCCCAGAAGCTAGTTGTATTTTTAGCCCCTACTACCTCTTGCATAAAGAAAACTTGTTTAAAATAGGGCCTCCTTCAATTTATCCTAAAACAGTCTGTTTTATGTTCCCAGGCAAGAGAGAAAGCACTTGTATTTTTGAATTTCATAAAGAAGCCTAAATTTTTCCTTTGCGCATCTTTATGATTTTCATACATTTGGGTCCTACACACTCACATTTTTAGTTGCTCGGGATGAAAGGGTACCCACTTTATTCTCTTTTCACATTTGCGAGAAGTTCCTTTAAGAGAACACCAAAAAAGCAAAAAATGAACCAAAAAACCCCTGAACCTCAAAGTGGTAATTTGTGGTTTGTCTACACTATAATTGTTAGCATTTGAGATAGCCTGAGAAAATCTAGAAGGAAAAAAATAATCCCGCAACCCTCTATTCAGAAATCTCTATTCAAAGCATTTTCCAAATCAAAGGAGGATTTGGGTGTTAGTTTTCCATAATTATTCTCTTTATAATGAGATTTTTCTTTAAACTTCTGATTTCAGTTGGTGCTATGTGAAAGGATAAGAGCTCCCTTCTCCTAACCTTTGAAAAGTCTGTTTCAAAATGGGATGGTAAAAATATGCATTTCATGAAGTCATAAAAATAATGATCCTTTGTCTACCGGAGTCTGATTAAACAAGTTTTTAGACCCAATCTTAGAGAATCAATTCATTATCTTAATAGGCAACAAAGTGTGCAGAGATGAGTAGAAACCTGCAATTAATTGTCTTACTAACAATGCCCGGGTAGTCCTTTCATTTAATTGGTCATCTAATAAGATGAGTCCCTGTTTGATTTATTTGCTTACACAAGCAGCTCTAATATATGTATCTTTCCATTTTCTTATTTCTAATGTATGAAACACTCCTCGTACAGCCGTCTGCAATGACCCGATGCTGCACAAACGGATGGCTCTCACATTAAGATGGAAATGATTATTGCACAAGACCTGTAATCTTGTGATTTGTCTGCCTCTGAATCTGTGCAGCAAGCACAAAGCAATTTCTGTAACCAAACGAAGAGGGTGTGCCAGTAAACGTTAAAGGGGACCCCACCCCTGTGAAGGAGGCCACCTTTTAATGAACTGGTAGAATTGTCTAAGGGTAGCCGTGAGCCACTGAATGCACGGGAGGGCAGGCAATGCCACTTCTGTCCTCCAGCTCTCTGGCAGCATGGGCTCAATCCAGGACCAGCCAGCTTCACAGCTCACAGGTCACGGGGCAAGCCTTCTCGAGAGCTGAGCCAGAGGCCTGAGAAGCCTTGGGGTGTTGAGGCAGGGACTGATCAGTTATTGATGAGGCCAAATTCTTGTGTCTTGTTCATGCAAGAGTGGCAGGCCCCCTCAGTCTTTCTAGCCAACCACATACCTTCATTTCACTGACCAAAAAAATTGATTTCTAACCTCCTTTCTGCTGAGGAACAACTTCTCTCGTGTAGACTTTGAAGGGCTTATGCCACTGCCCCTGGAGTGTGTGTTCATAATTAAGGCATCTCAAACACTACTTAGCTGCCCGGAGGATGTAGCTTACTGTTAACTTATGGACACATCAAGTCACATTGTTTGTGTTAAAGGATGTTTAAAGTACATTATGACACAGGTCACAGAGCCCAATTAGAGATGAGAAACCGAGGCTTAGAAAGATAAAGGCGGGTCCGAGGTCACTGAGCTGGTTACAAACCTGTGGTCCCCATCACACTACAGACCGGCAAGCAACCGTGTAAATAACCGGTGGGCTGAGCCATGTGGACCATGTGAGCGGCACCCCCTGGAGCGGTGCAGGGCGGTGACTCTGAGCTCAAGCAGCATTTCAGTGTGCTGCTCCTGCCCTTGCCCAGGTTGAGGAAACACTGAAATTGAGAAGGAGGTAAAGAAAAATAGCTTCATTTATGTTTTCTGGGTCCTTCAAAATATGAAGTATATATAGGAACATTTTTAGTTATTACCTCGTTCTTTTTGGTGCATGTGGTATTCGTATCAGTGGATTCGCCAGGCTTGTGTGAGCAAAACAAGCCTCTGAGTCTAAAGGATGCCCCTAAGACACAGACCAGCAAGCCGCTGCTCTCTGGAATAAATTCTCTCAGGCCTGGCCAATTCGTCAACCCCCAAATTTTGGAGGACACGTCCGTCCTGTGATGAATCGGAGTGTTGCCAACCGCCTCAGCCGGTGTCAGCCTTGAAGTCTGATTCTTGAGCTGTCAAGGCAAATAACCGGAAGTTTCGACTGGATGCTCCCGATCGTGAGATGAAACATCTCAGTGTGACACAGAAGGCCGCCTTTAAAGATGGGACTGAACAGTTATCTAGCGTTCCAGCCTCAGGAAAGGAAAACGAATGTCTTTTTCTTGTGGAGATGAAAACTGAGGATCAAGAGAGATTTGAACCCATAACTCAGGGGGAGGAAACAGACAAAAACACTTGTAGTAAGGGTAGAAAGGTTTTAGCTTCAAACAGCAACTAGCTTTGCCCCAGATGGACACCAGGTCTTCTGAAATGCCCAGAGCTGTCCTGGAGCAAATCTCCTTCATTCTCCAAACCCTTGGGCAGTCTAAGAGGAAGTGCCAGGGTTGAGTGATTTACTCAAAGTGACCTGGGTCATCAGTAAATTCCAGATCAGAGTCCTGGCTCCAGGTGCTTCGCCACACAGCCTCTCCGGAAAATGCAAGTTTGGGATTCACTTTCAGGGGATAGAACTGAACTTGCCTCGACCTCAATGTTTTTCTGAATGAAAATGGGAAAAACATCTATTTATACGTCCCAGGAAAGAACTTACTGTCTATCCACAAATCACTGTCACAGAAATCGGCTCCTTTCTCACTCGTCTATCTCATAAATTATGTTCGTTGAGTGTCTCTTTTGGCTTTGCCATGGCCATCTGGAAAAACTGGCTAATTTGTAGCTATTTCGCTTGTCCTTGGGGGAAGCAGAGGCGTAAGATAAATGGGTAACCTTAACTTGATATCTGTTGACAGACATGTCAAGAACTATTGGAAATAGCTGGATCTTGGGAGAGCTACATTTAATACCTCCTTTGAAAAAGATAATTGGCTCATACACTTGAGTAGGTGGGCAAACACTTTGTGCCTGGGTCTGTTGCCTACTCCTTAGAAACAGGGCAACTTCTTGCAAAGAATCTGCATCTGATATGTACTGAAAGCTCCTCTCCATATCGATCTGATTATTAACAGGGCTTTAAAGAGTGGAGAGAGGAGAACTGATAGCGTAATTAGGAGATAGGATCCCTCTTTTTAGATGTAGATATGCATACATTTATGTATTAAGAATACACTGTGACCCAGAATTTGCTAATATATAGGGGACAAGGTAGAGATCACTTATATTAGGACAAAGTAAATTTACTTTCCAAAGTGGCAGGAACCTGCTACGTAAATTTAACCCAACTTTTAATTTTTTCCCAATCTAGAGGTTACAACGCGGCTGCCCATGGAAATCTACAGACTGCAGACTTGAGTTATTGATAACTGTGTCTTGTGTTTAAAAAAATCAAAACAAAGAAGAGCCATGGGGTGGTTTCACCTAAAAATCCAGAGTCCTGGCTTATTTTGGAAAATCAGAAGGACTGGCTGCACTGGGCACATTTTTTGTTTGGCTACTCCTTTTGGACGGGGTGTATCTTTTCTAGTTCACTGTGATCCCAACACTCAGCCTGTATGCTCTTTTCCTGGCAGCCTGCTTAATCCTCTGGGCCTCAGTTTTTCCTCCATAAAACAGGGTGATGGTGTCTGCTCCACCTTAGATGATGTGGGCTCATCTAGGAGAGAAAGTAGGGGAGAAGCCCTTCTCAATGCAGGGGGGATTCAAGGGGTATCCAGCATGTGGCTGGACCATCCGGCATTCCTGTTTAAGGCCAGTGTCAACATGTGTCTCATAAAAACCCAAAGCAAAACAAATGCCTACTCCAGAGCAGTGAGGCAAAATGTGGATTTTACTGAAGTTCTCTTAGGGGTGAAGAGGTGAAGTGACATCACGTTTCACTCAGCAACACTTCCAGGGTGTGTCAATCCCTCTGTCATGAAAGCAATTCAGGCTTCTCACATTCCTCCTCCCCTCCGCCCTCCAGGGAATCTGTTTCAAACGCTGAGGGTGGGAAGGGAGTTTACACACACTGGGGGTGGAGGTGAGTCACGTGTCCACATATCCTTGGGATCACAGAAAGGTGACTTAAAATGCACTCACTTAATGGGGGGACTCTTTCAAAATAAGCGGTAGGCATGATGGATAGGCATTGAGATCCCATCTTGAAAAATGAAACCAAAAATCATGAAAATTAATTTATTGTCTTGCATCTAACTCAGTGTAGGTTATAATTGCAACTAGCCACTAATTCTTAGAATTAACAGCAAATGAGTCAAGTGAAGATTAAAAAAAATCTGGTGTTTTTTTCCGGCCAGCCTGGAACTTCACACCTGACATTCATAGCAGTATCGTTAAGAAAGTGAAGTTTTGCAAAAATATCTGAGGGCCTTAGTAACTACCTCCAAGGGCCTCTCGTAATCCTTTGATATTGAATTGTTCTCTTTATTTTGGAATAACTTGATATTTACAGAAAAGTTGCAAAGGTGACACAGGGAGTTCCCATACACCCTTCACCCAGTTTCCCCCGAAGTTAACAACCTATATATAACTACAGTACATTTGTCAGAACTAATAAATTAACATTGGTACATTACCATTAAGTAAACAATAGATTTATTCAGATTCCACCAGTTTTCCTACAACTGATCTTGTACTGTTTCAGGATCCATCCAGGACACCTCATTACATTTAGCAATCATCCTCTTATGAAGCATCTTTCTCAGCTTTGTCTTTTGCGAGTCTGACTGGTTTACTTCTACTGTATCTTTATGTATCAGTGACTTGCCTGGAATGCGATTCAAGCAATTCTACCTCACCGTTATTGACTTCATGAAACTATGTATCCGTTGCAATATTTACAATTATCACTTAGGAAGAGAAGGATAGTAAAAAGTTGTTTCATTTTGGGGGTGGGGTAGTGAGACTCAATGCTAACGTTAAGCCAGTCTGGTTTTCAATCCGTATGTACTGGTACAGTCCATTGCTTGTTAAAGTAGGAAAATATTTCTTTAAGTTTTGGTAAATAACTATGCCAGAGTCTTGCCCTCTGCAACCACGGCCCCCAGCCCCCCGACCGCCGGCCCAACCTGATAGCCACTGAAGGGTAAATTCCTGGCCAGCAGTGGCCACTCAGCATTGTGTTCCAGGTAGCAGGAGTCTGTTCCGAATGATGGGTGGATGCCTGGACCACACTGGATGGTAAATATTTGGACCATCGTCCTGGTGTTAAGTAAGAGAGGGGGACAATTCTATAAGTGATCAGTTCATTGATAAATATTTTTATAAAATGAAAACTTTTCTTTCTTGCACCCTTATAACCCCAAGGGCTTGGAGCATGAGGGCCCCTCAACCTAACATTTTCTTCCTCTATCACACACTCTCTCTGGTGATATTCTTTTTTTTCCCCCCAAAGATTGGCACCTGAGCTAACAACTGTTGCCAATCTTCTTTTTTTTTTCCTGCTTGTTCTCCCCCAATCCCCCCAGTACATAGTTGTATATTTTAGTTGTGGGTCCTTCTAGTTGTGGCATGTGGGACGCCACCTCAGCATGGCCTGACGAGTGGTGCCATGTCCGTACCCAAGACCTGAACCAGCGAAACCCTGGGCCGCTGAAGTGGAGCGCGTGAACTTAACCACTTGGCCACGGGGCTGGCCCCCTCTGGTGATATTCTTTATGACCCTTGGTTAGGCCATTTTCAGAAAACTAAACTGAAGCAAGGCACACCAAAGAAGTAATTTGGCTCAACTAATTGCACACTTGAGCCTAGATAAAAAATTATGATCTCTGGTTCTGTTCTTCCTTAGGTCATATCTTTGTTGTGAGTGTAAGACAAGATCTAAAAACTGGGCTGCCTTGGGTCCTTGGCCCATCATTAATAAGTAAATCACTTCAGAGAGAGTTCAATGTGATCCAACTGGATTTTGAAGCCACCTTTGTCCCGCTCAAAGTGCTTGCCTTTGGATTCCCTAGATCTCTCTTTCTGCACGATAATGTTCATTTATTGCCTGTGCCAGTTTGCATGGGTTTTCATTGCTTTCAATCAAGAAGGCTTAACGTGAGGGCGTGGCTCCCACCAGATTACCAGGGGGCTAGATATCCGCCTTCCCGCATTGTTCCTCTGAGTTAAACTTTGCGTGTCAGGACACAAGGGTGAAAATGTGAACCCGACGACTGAGACAAAAGGGGAAAATGATAAAAAAAATCTGAACAGCTCTTCAGAGCTTCCAAAGCATGTCAAGATCGTCTTACAGGATCTTCCCACCAGCCTGGTGGGTAGGCATTATAATCATCCTCATTCTAGGAGCTGTAGGAACTGAGGCTTAGAAAGGTCTGGTGACTATCCTAGGGTTACTGAGAATGAGTGGCAGGGCCCAATATGGAACCCAAACTCCCTGATGGGATAGACAACAGATGGTTAGTACGCATCAGACAAGATCTGCACTGTCCAAGATGGTAGTCACTAGCCACAGGTAGCTATATTTAGATTTAAATTTGTATTAATTGAAATGAAATAAAATTAAACATTCATTTCCCCAGTCACTTTAAGTGCTCAAGAGTCACACGAGGTTAGTGGCTACTGTTTTGGGCAGAGCAGATACAGACTGCTTCCACCGTTGCAGAAAGTTCTATTGGATATGATGGGCTACGTTGGTTCAGCGGGGTCCTGAGGGAGTATGGCTCCCTGATGGTTGGAAAGGATTGGAAAGGTCTTGATTTGGGAGCTTCCTCAAAATTCAGGCTCTGTAGAGTATCATTGTCTGAGGTCTAGAACAGCCAGCCATTGGCATTAGAAAAATGTTCATTCATTCATTCAACATATATGTATTGAGCACCTTCTATCAACACCGTGCTTGTGCTGGGGGTACAACAGAGAACAAGGCAGGTGTTGTCTCTGCTCTCTCAGAGTTCATAGTCTGGTGAAATCTTTTGTACCCAGGAGATGCTAAAGACTAGGAGGGACAGAGCACCAAAGACACAGAGGGAGAGCAGGTGGCCAACTTCAACTTCTCATGGAGAAACTACTGGGGCCCTTCTCTGTTCCACATTTATGAGACACCTAAGACCTGGGCTTTCACACTCCCCAATCTGCCTGTCACATTGTCGGCAGTGGCCATCTGTGCCTCCGCTGGAGCCTAGCTCGAAGGCATACATATCTGGGAGCTCTTTGTCTCTTCCCAAAAGGGTAGATCAACCCAAGCTCTCAAAAAACAAAATAGTGTCAGCGCCTCCAGGACCTCATCCACTCTCTCTAGATACATGTGATGAGGGACATTCACGTGAGCAACTCTCTTGCACAGGTGACCCCTCTGTTTCCCAACCACGAAAGTATAGGTAAATGAGAAAGGGTACGAGGACATTACTAAGTGGGTAATCTCAAATCAATTCCAGATGATTTAAAACAGAAAGAGAAGAAATTGTTATTTGACATTGGACCTTTGGTCATTATTAACAACGAATTATTTGTGACCCATGTCTAGATGGAGTTGAGGATCATGCTCTAGTCTGCATGTCACTCAAGCCAACTGGAGAGGTCCTTACAGGCGACTCCTTCTTGAGCCTGCTCCAGTAATTAGGGAGCTCTAGTTCAAGTTAATTAAGAGATTGCTTTGGCTGGTGCAGAGAGCTTTTGGTCATTCCATTTAACAAATATTTACAGGCCCTTCTATTTCCTTCAAGTTGCCTTGGAGACCTGGGTTCCTGATGTGTTCTCACAATGGCAAAGCACGTTACCCTTGGTTTCGGTTGATGGCTGAGTTCTTTAAGCCACCAATGATCGCTCTCGACACTGCGATAGGCAAACTGGGGAGTGTGAAATTCTGGAAATGTGGAATGGAGAAGAGCACCGACAGTTTCTCTGGAGCATGCGAGCAGCAGTCTGGGATACTTCTTTTCACTATGAGAACATGATGATTTGGATATCACGGTTTCCCAGCACATGAAATCAACATAGGATACCAGCCCACTGGTATTGCCTTGCAGGTGTGTTCAGTGTCATCATTTCTACAGAGAGAATATGGGGCCGTAGGGGTGATTTAGGGTTGGGGTTTGTCACAGTAAATGGCCAAGGGGCTGACAGAACCTGGAAGCGGGGTGAGAGAAATACTGAAGGAGGTGGCTCTGGAGTTCAGACAGGCTGGTAAATTCACAGCCTGCACGTGGAAGTAATAGACTAGGTGATCAGCCAAGCAACGAGAAGTCCCGGAGAAGGCAGAGTCTATTCACTGGATGAGGGAGAAGGGTCTGGAGTCGGAAGAGGAGAGCCCCAGACTCAAGATCTAGTCTGAGGAGCGGCGCCATGTGAGGACGACGGATTCAGGATGCGGCTGGTATGAAATGGAGGTGGAGGGCAGCGGAGTTGTGCAGGGAGAAGTCAGTGCTGGCTCGAAGGGGAATGTGGGACACGGGCTCTTCTGTAAATGAATTCCAAATGTAATGGTGAAAATACTCCGAGAATCATATATTTGAATTACGCAGGCACTTGCTGAAGATCCCATGGGCTAGAGCCCTTATTGGCCACTCACCCTGGGCAAGAGGGTGTGGGGCCTAGGGGGTGATGTAAGTGGTTAGAACTGGAAAGCTGAGTATTTGGATAGTGCGACAGTTTTCTTCTTTGTTTTATAGGTTAATGAATTTTTTTAATTGAGATATACTGGACATATAACATATTAGTTTTAGGTGTGTAACATGACGATTTGAAATATGGATGTATTATGAAATGATCACCACAGTCAGTTTAGTTAACATCCATCACCCACATAGTTATAGATTTTCTTCTTGTGATGAGAACTTTTAAGATCTTCTCTCTTAGCAACTTTCAAATATACAATACAGTATTGTTAACTATAGTCACCATGCTGTACATTACACCCCCAGGACTTAATTATCTTACAACTGGAAATTTGTACCTTTGACCATCTTCACTTGGGCCCAACCCCCACTCTCTACCTCTGGCAGCAACCAATCTGTCCTCTGCTTCTATGAGTTCAAGTTTTTTTCAGATTCCACATACAAGTGATACCACACAGTATTTGTCTTTCTCTGTCTGACTTACTTCACTTAGCATAATGCCCTCGAGGTCCAGCCATGTTGTCACAGGTGGCAGGATTTCTTTCTGTTTTATGGCCATGTAATATTCCATTGTATAAAAATACCACATCTTCTCTGTCGTTCATCCATTGATGGACACTTAGGCTGTTTCCGTGTCTTGGCTATTGTAAATAACACTGCAATGAATATGGGGATGCAGACATCTTTTTGATTTAGTGATTTCATTTTCTTTGGATAAATACCCAGACGTGGAATTCCGGCATCAATGCTGCAGTTTTAATTGACATCTCAAGCCTCATGCCCACTTGCAGCTGGGCTGCTTCCCAGGGACTGCACCAGACATGGAATATACGTTTGTAACCATATGTCAACAGCAATGGGAAATTCTTTGTTGAGAAGCCTTCTGAAACTGTGTCTAGGCTTGGAGGGAAAGGCACCATGTGAATCAGTGGTATCTGCAGTAGATACAAGACGGGAGAGTTGTATTAGTCCTTCCTGGGCACACTACCCTTCTTGATCTTATCCTTCTGGAAAGGGTTCCACAGAGTAGGAAGGGAGAGGCTCTAGGGAAGGACACCGCCACCCCAGCACCGTTCAGGCTAAAGGAAACTCATAAAGCACCAGAACTTCTGAGACCATCTATAAACTTCACAAAAGTTTATCTTTGCGGGCTGGGGATTCAGCCAGAGGCAAGGATGCTTCATGGCACGTCTGAATGGCCAATCCCCTCGGGTTTCTTTCATAACCATAATCCTTGTGTGAGAGCAAAATTCAAGAATCACGAAGGTACAGTCTGCTGAAGTCCCCCAAAGAAAATTCCTGGTAAAATATACCAGGGTCATTTATCAAGAGGAGAGAAAATATGAGTCCTAGTCTTTTGGAAATCTCCACGAAGCTGGTGAAACCTGAGTATGATTGTGAAGGACAGGTGGAAACAGGAGATGGAGGGCGGAAAGTCGAGAGCATGTCTGATGGATTCCTCTGCTGATTTAAAAGCTACAGCACAGCTAGATGAAATTTGCTAAGGGTCTGAATAGACTGTGGTGTGGGGGAGCCGCCATCCAGTTGTTGACACCATCATAAATACCAGGGATCTCGAGGCAGGATGCAGAGCCGTGAGTTTGGAAAGATTGCTGGCCTTGGGACACCAATATGCTGATTCTTTAAAATTTTACCGATACCCAATATGCTGAGTCAGTTAGCTGAGAAAAGGCCACCCAGGCTGCACATGGAATGTGGGGCACAATCTCTGTCGCCTTTAACTAGGAACAGGTGAATTTTTCTGCCTGCAGTTGCTAGACATGGGGCCTTTTCAATGTACCTAATTTTTACCCACTACTATATGTCTAATAACTTGTCCTGGGGTATTGTGTTTATCCCAGAAATGTTAATGACTTCATAACTCAGTGTGAAATGCTCTGGGCAATTTTAGTATTATTAAGGATTCTATGAAGTATAAAAAAGAAAATGCTCTCAAGGTGCCGGCCACAGTTAATACTTGATTCCGATTTTGGAGAAAGGAGAGAAATTAAGCTTTTTAAAAATACATGTTTTCAGCTGGGAAAGCAGTTCATTTAAGCATAATAACAATCATTGCCCTTTGGAAATAAGGCATGAATCCCCAGAATGTCCCTGGACTGTGAATTCTATCTTCTCTCCGATGCTTGTCTGAGTCACGCTGGAACTTGGGCAGTGGGCAGCAGGAGTGAGGGTAGGTTTATGGTTTTGGCAAATTGGGTTGAGGACTCTGGGCCCTGGGGTTTGGAGGGGTGAGGTGGGGTGGGACACTGTTTCTGACTCCGGGAGTCAAGCGGTGGGTAGGAAGAGGGAGCAAGGAGGCAGCAGGCTGTTCTAAGAGAGCCACGGGAGGCCGCCACGTCCATAGATGGCTCAGCACCATCCTTCCTCCTACCACTTTCTCGAAATCAGCAAATTTCCAACTATTTTCTCTTCTAAAGCTGGGGAATCTGTTAATGAAGAAAGGCCATGTGAAACCGATAGAAGTGGCATCACTGCTTTGGTTGAGATTATGATGGGGAGTGGGAATCCTGCGCACCCAGCACCTTCCCTACTTCAATCCCTTCTCCCTAGGGGAGGCTCCAGGGACCCTCAGGGATCCAGGGAACACAGTTTGGAAATCACTACCTGAAATGCTTTGAGAAGAAAATGTATGTCAAAAAATTTTGCAAATAGTAAAACCCCTTAGAATCTTTTTGTTATTATTCGTTTCAAAGCTTCCCTTGGTGTTCAATTGTCAGGTAGGTTGAACGGTAATAATGGTGATAAAATCTTTTACAGATAAGAAAACTGAGAGGCTTGGGAAGATAAAGTAACTTAATCCAAGTCTTCCAGTTGCCAAGCTGGGCACAAACCCTGTCTGTGAACCACAACCTTCCACACCCCCATTCCTCTTTTCCTCCCACCTTCTCCCTCCCACTCCACACTTCACCCAGAAGACCCTGCCAGCGCTGAGGCGTCGGGAAACACTTCCTAGATTCAAATGCTGGCCCCACAAGAGTGATCCTGATTACAGATGGTGCCTGAGCTTTGGTGCCTATCAGTGCTTGTGCCATCATCTCATCACATTAAAGATGGCGGAGTCTGAAAATCGAGTGGTCATTGCGCATTTAGGTGAAAACACACATTTAGCGCTTTATCTTGGTTTAATTGGGTGATCTCTCAGGATCTCCAACATGTGGGAGGGAAAATTCTACAACTGTTTCTGTCTTTGATGACTTGGGAGAAGCTCAGAAGGTAGATTTGTTTGGATCGACTCAGAGGAAGTTGCTGTAAATGATGCGCCGAACAGTTGGCTGTAAAAAATGGGTCCTGGGCTCTGCAGGGGGTGGGCAGTTTACGCTCTGCAACTCAGATGTGCAAAAAAAAAAAGTAGCTTTCTTTAAATGCATTCCACCGATGGCAGCAATGAATAAAGCCAGCATCCTACTAGTTGGAGGTGGCTCAGTCCCTTCTGGATTAGAGCAGGCCCTTTGGGATTAACTCAGTCTGCTTTGGGGAAGTGTCTGATTTTCCATTATTCATCCTGCTCCTGCTTCCTCTTCCTGGGACCTGTCTGGGCAGAGGGAAGCCCACCCACCTTCCTCGAATCAGGGGAGGACAGGCTGCCTGCTGTCCTCCGTGTCTTTGCTGGTGTCTGTTCAGGACTGTTGGCTTTACCTGGCCCCCAGGATTCCAGGGTTGGGAACTGCAGAGACGCAGCTGGTGCCATGTGGGTTTTTTTGGGGGCTGTGCTATCACCTACTGCTAAAGTCTGTAGTCACTGTTATGCGATCTGGCCATGGGGTCCATCTTTTCTAATCCCACTAGATCTTTCCGACCGCCTGGGTGTTTTTTTCACAAAAGCATGTGATAAGAGCACAAGGCAGCCCCTGGTCCACCCATCTAGAGACTTTCCTAGGTCATTTTTAACCTTCTACCTGATGAGTACTAGTAGGACACTGAGTGTCTGTAACAGGTCTGAATGGCCCTATCTATTCTGGAGACGCAAGAACCAGTGATGAACCCTGGAGTCCCTCCACTCATTGGGCTGTTTCTAACTCCAGGACACGGGTCCAC
The DNA here is from genome assembly GCF_021613505.1 of Equus quagga. NCBI lineage: Eukaryota > Metazoa > Chordata > Mammalia > Perissodactyla > Equidae > Equus > Equus quagga. The sequence continues at coordinate 38,237,040 of NC_060271.1, forward strand.
TGCTTCTCCTTTCTCTTCCCTCCTCCTCCATCGGGGCAGAGAACAACTCCTCTCTCATTTCCTCTGTCCTCTCCACGCTGGCTTCGAGGACGTCTCACGCTCTGAATCCAACATGCTTAGATTTCTGGAGTTTAGAAGACACTCTTCTCTCTCACAAAGCCTATATCTTGAGACCATTATCTCGAAATAATATTAGCCCGTTGTGATACTGTGATTTATAGTAAGAAATATATATATGGTCTTCGTCCCCAGTCCCTGACACAGGGCTCCTAAAACTCTCATAAATTCCTAAGTGATAAGAACACTAGGAGCATCCTTTGTTCTAATGAGGTGACTCTGGGTGGGTTCCTGGATGGAGGCTGGTCACCAGAAAGACCAAGCCACTGATTAGAAGCTTGGAATTTTCAGTCCCACCTCCCACTTCTCTAGAGAGGGGAGAGGTGCTGGAAATGGAGTTAATAATTAATCATGCCTACACGAGGAAGCCTCCTCAAATCCCAACAGTACTGGGTTGGAGAGCTCCCAGGTGAGTGAACACTTCCATCCACTGGGAGAGAAATGCGCTTCGACTCCACGGGGACAGAAACTCCTGTGCTCAGGACCCTCCCAGACCTCAGGACCCTCTGTATTTCTTCACCTGGCTGTTCATTCTTCATCTGTATCCTTTAACCATACTTTCTAACAAAGTGGCAAGTGTGAGTCAGTGTCTCCCTGAGTTCTGTGAGCTGTTCTAGCAAATAATTGAATCAAAGCGGGAGGAGGTTATGGGAACCTCGGATTTGTAGTTGAGTCGGACAAAAGTTGTGGGTCATCTGGGAGCTACTGCTTGTGATTGGCACCTGGGGGCGGGGGCAGTCCGGTGGGACTGAGCCCTTCACCTGTGGGATCTCCAGGGAGACAGTGTCAGAATTGAATTAAACTGTTGGACACCCAACTGGTGTCCCAGAATTGCTTGGTGTGGGAAAAATCCCACACATTGGTGACCAGTAGTGAAGAGTCCTGTCTGAGCAGTAAAGGAGACACATAGTTGGGAAGAACTCTGCTTTTCCTAATATACCTGTGGACAAAAAAATCCCAAACTGGAAGTCCAAAGCTGAGCAGTGGCTCTTTTTCTCTTTGCATTCCTGTTCCAACAATCCTAACCTCCCCTGGAGTGTTGGATGCATCTATTGAATAGGGGGATAGTGATGTTCAAGGAAGCATGAAAAAGGAAAGCAGATTAATATATTTCAGAAAGTATTATCCTCGTGACAAGTGCCTAATAGACAAGAGGTCACCCGGATGGGGAGGGAGGAGGTCTGCCTTCCTCTGACTGATCAGTTTCCTGTTGTGTACTTGGCACCAGGCCGTGAGAGGGACACAAAGGAAAGTGGAGCTTGTTCAGAGGAGAGAAGTGACCTTGCGGGAGGAATGACGAGACTTGTCACCTGAGAGATGGATGTGTAGCTGGGAGAAAAGAAGACTCAATAGAGTGAGGAGGGCCGCCCTCAAATATACGAAAGAGCATCACTTGGAAGGTAAGAGGCGTGCTCTTTGTAGTTCCAAGAACTAGAACTGGACTAAATGGGCGGATGCTGGGGTGAGGCAGAGCTCCACTAAATGTGAAAAGAATTTCCGAAGAGGCAGAGATGTCCCGAGTTGGGATGGGCCGCTTCAGAAAACCAGTGAGTCTTTTTTTATTAAAGGCATTTCAGGAACAGGTTGGACTCTGCTAGCTGCTAAGAAGATTAGATAGCACATATACAGGGCTTGGATAAGGTGACCTGAGTTCTCATCCAATCTATGGTGGATTAAAGAGGGCAATTTCTTTGAGACAAATTCCCTTCCTCTTGGATCTGGAAGGGCTCCACGATTGCTTGAACAATAGACTATAGTGGACGTGATGCCGTACCAGTTTCTAGGTCCATGCTCTAAGACACTGGCAGCTTCTACTTCATGTCTCCTAGAACATTTGCTCTTGGAGCCCTTAGCTGCCATGTAAGACATCTGACTGTCCTAAAGTTGCCATGCTGTGAGGAAGCCCAAGCTAGCCACATGGAGGGCTGCATGGAGAGAGACAGAGACTCCGGTCCAGACGCCACCGTTGTAGCCATCCCAGCCCAGGCACCAGATATGTGAGTGAAGAAGTCTCTAGATGACTCCAGCTCCAACCACCGTCTAACTACAACTTTATGAAAGACTCCAAGTGAACGCCACTCAGCTGAGCTCGGTCAACCCACAGAATCATGAGGCTTAACAATACATTTTCTTAATCTATTAAATTTGGGGATGGTTTCTCACACAATAATAGGTCCTGGCCCGCAAGCATTGGAATTCATAATTCTGTTAACTACCTGTAGGAGGAGGATTAGACTTCGTCATAGGTGAATTAGATGAAATTATCAGAAAGATGTTAGTGAGAACTCTGCTCTGCAGCATCTCTCCTGGTGGCCTGCTATGTTGCCCCAAATTATACCAAGAGTGAATCGCTTCTGGCTGACAGGTGATCTCTTTCAAGATCAATACAATTTAGCGGGGAGAGGAGAACACCTTCAATCTAATCACTTCTTCTATACCTTACTATGAAGTGGTTTTCTGACAGCTGAAAATGGTCCCAGGGGAATGAGTTTTTTGGTACCCAGAATGACAGAGGGAGTGACAGATACGTTTAAAATTAAGGGGCACTATGAAATTGGAAAAAGACTGTAGCCAACAGCAGGGAGATAAAAATGGAAAGCGGCAAAAAGTATTCATTTACGTCTTTGTCTATTTCAATTTGTCAATTTTAGCCCTGGCTGACCTGAGAGGGTTCTTTGCTCTCGGCAAATTTCGTAGCTTCCGTGAATGCTAAAATATTACTGATGATGGTGATGATGAAATGTTCCATTTCAAATGCTTGATGGACTCGGTGCATGGTGGTAACACACGTCTATACATAAGGCCTTGATTCTTTGATTCATGACTTGCCAACAGCTCATATGTCAGGAATGGACAGCAAGGGGTTCCAAGCATGGCTTGCCCAAACTCTGCTGTAAATGGAGTCCTTTTTACCCTTCATTCCCTCACTTGGAGCAACTGGGAAATGACTGGCTTGTCAGCTCTTAGGCAGAGGCCAAAGTATGTATAATAACAGAGTCAATCCTACCTACTCAAGAGAATTTCCATCGTTTCTAGCAAAATGGCACTGCGGGGGTGTTGAAAGCCAGGGAAGGGAAGGAAAAATGTTTGGGGCCTTCCAGGTTGGAACTCTAGTTGAGGAAATGGTATCCTAAGCGGCAATTTAGTAGTATTGAAGTAATAATGACGAGAACGATGATGGCTAACAGGCACTGAGGGCTCACTAGCTGTCAGGCATCTTCCTGCTCCCAGACATTGTCCCCCGACTTTATACTCCAGCTGTGGAGCTTTGCTGTGAATCTCACAGCTTGGAGTTCCCATGACCTTTGTTCAAATCCCAGCTCTGCAGCTTCTTAGCTGAGATGGGCAAGTCACTAAAACTCTCTAAACCTATTTCCCCATAAGATTGTACATAAGAGTATTAAAGGAAGTAATGAATATAAATTATATTAAGAGAAGTAATGAATATAAAGAGCGCAGCACAGTGCTGAACACAAACATTCAAAAATGTAGTTACTATATATGCTGTATTTGGGTTCTTCATGGTTTAAATTGACCCTTGTGGATTGATCTGGTAACCCAGACAATATCGACAATCGTTTTTTTCTATGGGAAATGGCATGCTAAATTATATATTAGCAAAGTACAGCCCTTGGCCAAATCTGGCCTGTCAGCTGTTTGTGTATGACTCGCAAGCTAAGAATAGCATTTGCATTTTTAAATGGTTGAAAAAAATCAAAAGGAGCATAATATTTCGTGACACATGCAAATTATATAAAATTCACATTTCAGTGTTTATCAATAAAGTTTTATTGGAACACAAGCACGCTCATTTGTCTGCATACTGTCTGTGGCTGCTTTCGCCCTGCAATGGCCAGGTGAGTAGTTGCAACAGACACCTTATAGCTCACAAGCCTAAAATATGTACTATCTAATCCTTTACAGAAAAAGTTTGCCAGCCTCTGTTCTAAAAGGTAAAAAAGAAACTAACTTCCAAGCAATATATTTGAACGATGCTTTTATAATTGGCTATTATATTCTCCTATACATATATTTATATATTTCTCTACACACACGCGCACGTGTTCAAACACACATCAGTATACACACATGTGGGACAGCCCAGCCACATGTCCGCATATCATCTGCTCTGACCCTGAGGTGGCTCTGGGTGAACTCCTATCCGAAGGCTGAGTTATGCTGGCCAGCATCCATCCAGCATGGAGTTTGTAGGAGAGCATTGGAGGTAAATGCGTCTGCCGAGTTGAAAATGCTGGCTCTCTCCGTCCCCTGCTGGGTCTCCAAAGAAATGTATGAATATTTTAGCGCTTTCTTTATGGTAGAAGATTTCCTTTTTCCTTATGGGCTCTCTTTGCTGGAGTTTTTAAGAACCTGTTCTCATCACAAAATCAGGCACAAAAACTATTTACCATACATATGAGAGTCAACAAGAATAAAACACCCTTAGGTACTGTTCACATTTCTTTCGCCTTCTTACTCTTGAGCTGCTATTAAACTTTAATATACAGAAAGTTTGCTGGGTTTTATAGAGTCGAACAGTGAAGGTGTGGTTGCGGCAGGCTGACGTGACTGGAGGCTTAAGTCCATCCAGGTCTGCAGTTGTGTAATGAGCAGACAACCCAATCACCATAAAAACACATTTAAAAATATTGTCTGTCTGAAAAAACCAGCGCCAAAGACCATCAAAACCGAAGAGGGCCCGGTGATCAACTGCTCCAATCCTCTATTTGTAGAGAAGAGCAAATTGAGAGTCAGATTGGGGAGCGGGCTTCCTCGAAGGGCATACACTCGTTTGTGGAAAAGGACGGGTGTAGACTGCTGGTCGCCAGCTCCGAGTCAGGCCTGTCATCCTGTCCTCACACTTCCTGGGTAACACACCGATGCACAGAAGTAACATCCAAGAAACCATTCAGATCTACACTTTCAAAATAAAACATTGCTTTCCCTTGGCTGTTCAATTTGTCTGACGTACAAATTGACACACGTGGCATTTGAATTCCGTCTCATGTGACTGTGTCACGTCTCCTTGGACCCCTTTTTCAACGTCATGGCCTCTGACCTTCCCTGTGGCTTCTGGCACATTCTGCCCAGTCTCAGGCTCACACAGATGCTTATGGCCATTAGATTTGTGTGATCTGCCAGTCCCTGCTTCTCCCTGCTGTCACCTAAATGGGGGCAGTGAAGACAAAGTAAGGAATTGGGAAGGCAGATGGAAGGTGCAATGAAATACTTAGTTAAGGAACGGAGCTATGAGACTGACAAAGCTAAGAAAGGGCCAGACTGCGCGGGAAGGCTGCTGGTTATGATTAGGAAAAGAACACGGTGCGTCTCCCCTCCCTGTAATGATGGACAACATTTGTGGGGCTGACGTATATATAGCAATGTCCAAATGTACATCTATATATTTGGGTATTGCTCTCTATTTTCCACTTTCCATTTCTCAAATAGGCCACAGGCTCCAGGCTGGGAGCTCAGGGCAGGGCGGAGAGTTGGAGTTGCCTGCTGGACATTTCTCTTTTTGGCTTTGGTTTACCAAGGCTTAAAATCACAGAAGTGGATAGATTTGGGGAGTTGGGGTAGGGGACGGCTATTTCTGAGAGGGACATGAAGAGAGAGGGAGGGATAGTTTTTGAATAAAAGTCTATTCTCTTGGACCAGAAGCGAAAGAGCTTTCTGAGAGTCAGGGAGCCAGCACTCTGTTCCGGGCAAAGCCCAGCCCCAGAGGGGCGGCGAGAATACCCAGGGGCAGGGTGACGTACTTCCCAGCCTCACCGAGATCCCCCCAGCCTCCACGCGTGGAGTGGGAGCAGCAGCCCCAGACCTGAAGGGACCAGTAGACTGGGATGATGTGTGTCTCCATGGCAACCAGTGTGGTCTGGTGACTCACAGCTCGTACATGCTGGGGAGTCGGGGGAAGGACGGGGGGTGGGGGATGGGGGACCCTCCCAGTACCTTGGTGCTAGGAAAACACTCTCTGGGGTGAGGACGGGGGAGCATTGAGAATCAATGAGGTTGAATTTCCTGCCTACACGATGGCACGGAATAGTCACAGTTGAAATTAAGCTGCTCGGAAGAAAATATAGAGATTTGACACTTATCCCACACTGGAGTCTGTGGCCTGTGATTCATTCGTTCCTTCTACATCTGGAAAACAAAAATCTGTATCTTTCGCATGAGCTGTCCAGTGCATACTAAGTGCCCCTGTAATTGTGGATGCATTATCTATTGTTTTGCTGTAGGTACCATCCGTATTCCATGGCTCCCGCCCAAAGTTGGACAGTCTACATCAATACACATTTGCATTTCTTCTCTCTTGGCCATTTGTTAAAACCAGGCTTTAAAACGACACTGCAAGTTCCTGCAAAATGCAAGACACCAAACTGCACACATCAGGAGTCGAGATTTTCAGGAAAGCCTTTTGAAGAGCCTGTTTCTTGAGACCTTTAATTTTAGGATCATGGTCAAGTTAAAAGAGAACTAAGGCAGCTGTGGCCGGAAGCTGGAGCTGCTCAAATCTCCCGACCGAGCCCAGCTTTCACTATAAAGAGGGAACCTGGTAACCAACAAGGCAAATCGGCCGTAAATAGGTCTCAGATGGTTTGTTCCTCTGAAGGACTTACTTTTCTTTCAGTTGGTCAGTGACAGCCGCCTCACTGGGGAGAACAAAGCAGAGATGGCGGAAGCCGTGACGGTATTCAGAGAGAGAAGCAGAAAATTGCATCTTGCTTAATGAACGAAGTTGATGTGGGAGCAGAAAAACTCATTGGCAAAGGGAAGAAGACTTCTGTGCAAGAGGGGTGTGAGCTTGTTTTTCTTTTTGTGTGTGTCTGTGAAACTCTTGGCGGAGGAGGCTGGTGTGAAAGGTTTGGGGTAACAGAGCACAATATACGTTCCCCAACACAAATTTGCATCTACATTAGAAATCTCAAAGGTGCACATTCTTTCCAATTTAGCTACAACACTCACTGAAATGTGCTGATGTCTACAAATATGAGTTTCTTTGTATGGCGCACTTTTAGCCACTTAAAAAAAATGCAGTTTTCAGTGTACATTTGCCAAAAAAAATCAATTCTGATAACCCAAACCATGTTGTTGTAACTTGACCTCCAACTGGAGGGTGATTTAAGCCAAATACTCAGTAACTATGTTTTCTCCCAATTCCCTAACTTTCAAAGAAAACGATTCAAAGATAGGATGAAACCAGCTCAACATCTCAGGCCAGTCTCTCGCTATGGGGGGGGCGGTTCTAAGTTCTAGTTCAAAGCCAGGTGCTTGGCCGGAGTCTCCCTTGAGCCATCCAGCACGCTAACCACAGTTCATTATCTCGGGCAAGAGGCTCAACGAAAGACAGCGCAGGCTTTGAAAAGGAAAGCGCTGTTTTAATTTCTGAGCATTACGATGCTCACACTGCACTAAAAGGCCTGGCCTGATTTAATCCTGAGTTCATAAAGCCCAAATTTACTCTTTCTGCTCTTTATCAACAGTTTTCACTTTGGCCGTGGAAGGAGACCACAAATGAGCCAATCTGATGACAGACATGTTTCTGAAGGGTTTGGGGACATAAATGCCGTGAAGGTGACATTTCTGCTTAAACATCACCTTGGACACACCAGGTACAAGGGTTTTGGCTCATATGGTCATGGGCACCTCTGTGAATGTCAGAGTCTCTGCTGACCAGCGTTTCTGGGGCATCCTCAGAGCCCTGCACCTTGAGCCTGGTCTTTATTTCTATTTCTCCTAAAGATGCTTTGAGAAAACACCTGTATCTGGGCTGTCCCCCCACTCCCCTCCTTGGCATTGATGGGCGTGCATGACTTGTGGCTGGACACACATTGCCTGTTGGCTGTTAGCAAGAGTGGGGAGTCCACGGAGGTTCTTTTCTTTCTCCCTGTCCCCGCCCGGAGCAGCCACTGTGCGTGTTTCTTGGCCCAGCCTCTCACACGCTCCTTCTTCCCGAAGCAATGGTGTCCGAGGGAACTGAGCTGGAGGAATGAACAGTTTGCTTCAGGCGCTGGGATTGCTCTGCCACTCTGGTTTTGTTCGGCTCTTTTCCTTTCAGAATATAGTCATTTTTAGTCCAGACTGGTTTAAGCAGGTGTTAAAACAAATCCACCTTTGATTTGGTGCAGAAGAATCGAGGCTTGGGCGGAGACGTGGAGGGTGATCACAGGTCGTTGAGGGTTCAGTTCAGTTCCGACCTCTGCCCATACAGACACCAGGGCAATTCCAGAAGACGGTTGCATCTGGAGGGAGGCACCCCCTCAGCCAAACTGGGCTCAGCTCTTCAGAGCCTCCTCCCGCGCACCGTGGTCATGCTCTTGCTCAGGAGACGAAATCCCGCTTCTTGTGCCTAGGTGGTGGTTCTATCAGCTGCTGCTTTTTAAGGCAATGTGTACAGATCGACAAGCATTTCCATCTGCGAATTTACACCCCCTCCCCCCCAGTTTCTGGGGCCCTGGCATTACGCACACAACTGTCCCCAGGGCTCCTGCAGATTCGGGGCCCGTTTCTCTCTCAATCACACTGTCATTCCCTCCCACTCCTGCTGTGCTTTCTGTCATGTTTTCCATTCCTATCAGTCTTTGTGTGTCTGTCTCCTCCATCAGGCTGTGGCCACTGGTGCAAAGAAACCATGTGGACCGTCATGGTCATCTCCATCCCTGCTTCCAGCCTGGCCATACCCAGTGGATCGTGTGGCTTTCCAGTAAATGTCTCTGGATGAACAAATGCTACTCCTGGACACCACTGGACCTTGTGTCATCAATGCGCCATACTGGCATCATCATCCGAAGTTCTCTGTCTCCATCTTATCTTCTGTCATCAGCTGTGCTTGTCACTCTGTCCCTTCTCACTCCAGTTGCAGGGCATCTTCGGGTCCCCACCTGAGGCATGACAGGGGATGCACCTGTGATGGATGCCAGGGCTCATGGGAAGCATCCATGGCTTCCACGCCCTCCTGGGGCCCTGTGGGTGCCTGGGAACACCCTATGGCTCCAGCTTCATGCTCGGCACAGGGAATCCTGTGAGGTTGTCCCACGCCCTTCTAACCCTCACTCAGACATTTCTCCTGCTGCTGGGTCATGGCAGACACAGGGGACTCTGGCGTCTTCCTGCCTCTCTGAGGTCCATCTGTGGGCTGGTATGCCCCAAACTCTCTGAGGCTCCTGGGATAAAGCAAAGTGCAGGGCCCCGGATCAGGGCCCACTGGTACCCACATTTTCTCTGTTCCCCTCTTCCTGTTTTTCCTTCTGCATGAGAAGATGCTCACCATCTAGGCTTTCCTATCTTCTGTCTTGTGCCCTGGAGTAGGTTTTTGAAACTCAAAGGACGAAAATAGACTTTGCTTTGTCCCAGATCAGTTCTCCTCAGGGGCCATACATGCCTCACCGGCCCGGCTCTTTCTGCTGCCCCCAGCTGCTTTTCTCAACCCCTCCCCTGCTTCATTTTCTTTGCCTCCTCTCTTATGCAAGTGCATCGTGCTTCCTGGACATCTGCCCAAGGAACTAGCCTTTGAGCCCATTTAAAGCAAAGCAGAGGGCTCCTTTCTTTCCAAACTATAAAACCTTACCTGAATGCCGTGCATGGGCCCTCCTCTCCTCCGTCAAGTTCATTTTGAACTGTGCAGCCAGGGGACGTTTCCTTGACCCTAGAAGCTTTCTGTTTTTATTATTTTAAAAAACATTTTAATTTCCAATTATTTAGAACCATAGCAAGTCAGAGAGGAATGGGATTCAGAGACTCAGATTATTTCTAATCTCTGCTCCCTTCTTCCCTCTTTTCCACTTTATGGCTGGAAAAATGCTGCTCAGAGGGCTTGGGCAGGGTTCCGAGATCAGCAGGAGCCCAGGAGGTGGGCTTTACTTCCATACCTGTTTGCAGCATTGTCAGTGACAGCCTCTTCCAATAAAAGCACTTGACTTGGCTGCCAAAATATTGATTACTAGCATTTATTGAACACTTATTATTTGCCTGGCACTGTGTATGGCTCTCAAAAGGGAATAACTCTATGTTTTCTCCATTTTACTGATGAGGAAACCGAGGCTTGCCCAAGGACATGCAATGTGCAAATGCTGGAGCCAGGACTGGGGGCCCGGGCTGTGTGACTCCAGGGCTGGGGCTCCCACCAGCGACATCACACACCAACGACGGAAGGACTGCATTGATTACTCCAAATATGGTAGATTGAGAGATCTAGAGAGTAGACCAAGGAAGCAGATCATCTCTTTCTTGGCAAATTTATCACCTGGGACTTTAATAAGCTTATACTACTAATGCTTTCTTACTTTGCCTTAAAAAATGCCTTCGAATAGACTCCAGTTATAGGGAGCACAGGTCTCTGACAGTGATAGATATTTACTATCTTGTTTGACAAATGAAGACGCTAAAGGCCAGAGCAGCTAAGTGGCTTGTTCAGTGGCAGATCTCAAACCTGCATCCAGAGCTCTGGTCCTAAATATAGAGGGCTAAGGGACCTGAAACACCCATCCCCAGTTCTGGAACACACAGTAGGTGTTTGGCAAAGTTAGCTTCATTTCCTCCCCTCTTTTTCCCTTCACATTTTTCCCAAGGGTCGAACACACGCTCACGGCTAAAGCAATCCACATTCCTCCACGTTGTTTTATGGCAACGGAAATATGTGAAGCTGTCTGTCCACTTCATCGCTGCTGAAAAATGCTAACAGGATGATGTTCCCCCTGGCAGCTGTCTGGGCCTGGTATTTAAGCAGCACCCAGATCCAAAGAACTGCCCTTTAAAAAGAGATGAGAACTGCATACCCACTGCATATGAGCTGGGAGATAAACAAACGTTCTTTTCCACCCAAATATTTCCAGCTTTTGCTTTAAGGTGTTTCTCGTGGTTGGAGCCCGACATGTCGTATATGCGGAACTGGAGGAGTTTAAGAGCACACTGTGAGCCACAGGCTGCGCAGAGGCATGGGTTCCAGACTTCTTGGCATCACTTTTGGTTCCTGCATTAGCCTTTTGGTTGCAAACGACTCCAACTGAGCAAGTAATCACGAGGGATTTTTACTGGCTCACTGACTGAAAAGTCCAGAGATGGACCTAACTTCAGGTGTAGGTGGATCCAGGGGCTTCACTGGCGTCATTCTTTCCTCTCTCGTTGTTTTTCTGGCCTGCTTTCTTTTGTTGGCTTCACTCTCGCACAGCTCTCCCTCGTGGCAGTGTGATCATGGTCACTATCGGGCAGCAGCACGCTTACATCCAACCAGCCGGTCACTCCCACAGAAAAAGAGAGCTCTGCTTCCTAACAGTTTGCATAAAATCACAGAATTGGGTCTCATTGGCCCGGCTGGGGTCACATGCTCATCTCTGAACCAATCACTGTGGCCAGGGGAACAGAAAACACCAATTGGCCAGATCTGAGTCGTGTGCCTCTCTCTGGATCCGTGTAGTGGGGGGTCCACTGAAACCACTAGGACCTGCTAGTGAGCAAGGATGGTTTCTTCAGGTAAAACCAATATTTGTTACCGAGAAATAGTAAATGGATGCTTGGCAGGCAAACAGAGGACCACGACAACATGATTCCTTACTTCTAAGAGAACGCAGATGATTCAAGAAAAGATTTTGCTGACTGCTTTTTCTCAGCAAGAAAATCCATGTGCAGAAATTTAAGGAGAGAGAAAGAAGAGGAAGCCTGGTCCTGATTACAGAAATGGGTAGGGGAAGGGAGGGGCTAACGGGTAAGGAGCGTTCATTTCTTTTCCTTGGAAATGGAAGGCGAGGTGGCATGATGCCTGTCCTCGAGGAGCTGATAGTTGGGAACAGAGTCAGAGCTGCAAACCCACAAGACGAAACACCTGGACGTGACAAAATCTCTTTAACCTCAGTCACTCTCTCATAAAGAGCTTTATCCAGCAGATGTTTGTTAAGAGTCCACCATGTGCTCAAGTGCTGTGTAGGCCCTGGGGATCCAGGAGTGGAGACAAGCAGAAGAAGGCAGACGAGGTTCCTGCTCGTGGAGCGTATGCTGTAGTTGGGAGAGATGTGAAACAAACAAGTGACCCAATTCTTGGGCAGAAGCACTTCATATGTGCATGCCGATGGCCTGGAAGAAAATAGAGGAGAATGATGTGGAATTGAAGTGACTGGAGGTGGAAGGGGGGGCCCTTTGGAGACAGTCAGCAGAGACATCAAGAGGAGATAATGGCTGAGACTTAAGAACAAATATCCATGAAGCTCCCAGGGGCTGAGGGCTCCAGGCAATGGCCCTGAGTCAGGAATAGATTTGCTGCTGCTGAGGACCAGAAGGAGGGTCAGTGCACTGGAGTGCAGTGAGTGAGGGAGCAGCAAACAGAAGGGACAGAGGGGAGGCGGGAGCCAGATCCTGTGTTGAGGATTCTGCTTCTTCTGAATTTCCCGAGTGCTTTATGTGCAGGCATGTCTCGTTCCTACATGCAGTGGGAACGGGTGCTAGTTCCACGTCTGATTCGTACATGGACGTGCTCTGCCCTCACCTCCCCTACCACATTCACGCTGCCTTGCATCTATCAGACATTCTTTGAATATTTCCTATGGTGAGAGATTGTGGTCCAGTGGAAAAGATTGGACTGTATCCAGATCTGTCACCTTGTAGCTGAGGAACGTTGGACAAGTTACTTAAACTCACTGGGCCGCTCCTCTGAAAGTGGGATAATATAGGTCTCTTAGGGTGTTTGAAAGATTAGGCAAAATCATGCAGGAGAGCATTCATAGTGCAAGTTCATTTATTAAATTATGGTTTTTCTTCCCACTTTCATTGGCAAGATATGGCCTAGTCAGGTGGATTTGGGGGAAAATAACCTGTCTTCCTAATTTTCGTTCATTCTAGAAGACTGGACATGTGGGAACAAAGGTTTGGAAATAGAGAACAGGATGGAATAAGAAGGATAAAAATAAAGTAAGAAGATGAGTGGGGCACCGGATACCACAGACGATGACGACAGGAAGAGCAGTAAGCGTTTCTGTGGCTCACACTGTGAGCCGCGGACTGGCCTGTCTTTTGCATGTGTCTTCCAGTATAATCCATCCACACAAAACAATGTCCCTAATTAAACACCAACCCAATCAGGTGGGTTGGTTTATTAGTCCTACTTTATGAAGGAGCCTCAGGAAGACGAGATCACTTGTCAAGACTACAACTAGTAAGCAGTTGACCCAGCATTTTTAACCACTATGCTGCACTAACTCCCTAGGTGGGATTATTAATACGGGCGCAGATCCTTGCTATATTTTTGCAATTTTTTTTTTTTGCTCAAATGATTCTTACTCCTCAAAACCCCCAGTATCCCCTGACTTCAGATAGTTAAATGTGTAGCATCTTCAAGTGAGGAAATTAATGACTCTGAACCTTAGAAATTTTTGTTTTAGAAATTAAAGACACCCCTCAGAATGGTCTCCTAATTATAGCAACCTGCTACACTAATGCTGAAAAACTCATTTACAATTCAGCTATTAAATGACAAACCATTACCACCATTTTTATTGCTTTATATTCCCCTAACAAATTTATTATGTAATTACCCTGCATAACAGCATCATTTTAGGATGTAAAGTTGAAATAAGGTCCCTATTTTAAAATGCTTACTATTATATGTTTTCAATATCTCGTTTATATAACATACCCGGCACTGAGAGTTAAGTTTCTCTGTTGCTAACCAAGGCTCAATAAACAGGTTTCCATCTCTCATCTCATGAATCAGGTTCTCTCTTGCCCTCCCCGCGTGTTAGAAAGAGGGAGAGACCGGACCTAGAGGTTGCCCATTCTTTGGCTTGGAGACTCATTAATTGAAAACACTTGCGTGCACAACACAGGCTGGTTGGGTTTTGTGACTGGAGATTACGAAAATGGCTACTCTTTGCAGCTGCCCAGAGAGTCTGGGTCCAGGTTTAAACAGAAGTATATCAACAAAAGAATGGGGATTTATGGCAGCTGGAGCAATTTCTCCCTGATGCCGCTTTCGACTGTGGGAGTCAGAGAAACCTCCCAGGCAAGGACTGGGGTGGTGGGAGGAGGGGGCGCCGTGAACACAGAGGCATAGGACAATCAGATATACAACGCCCAGAGGAGAAGCCAGTTCACACCGACACTCCTTTCCCTAAAGGCAGAAGAAATGGGATGTGTTTCTAAGGGAAAGGGGCAGAGGAGCGAGCCTGCAGACACCCCGAGGAGGCCGGCTTCTCCGTGGCTGTGGATAGCAAGTCGGTGGAATCAAACGATCAAGAGATCTTTTCTAAGTTAACTCGATCATATGTCCTATTTTGGAGCTCTATTGTTTGTGGGGTTGATTAGAAAGACAACCTAGGGAGGGACCACATTCCAAACCCGCCTGCTTTTAGTTTCCGGAAAGAGAGGTACATCGTTGCTTCCTCAGCGGGAGAAAAGTCTGCCTGACGACCTAGGTAAGGCGTCCTCGGAGGAGGGTCTCAGTTGCCAAATGCAAATAAACTTGTGCCTCTTTGCAAGTACAGCCATGAACAGAAATAAGTTGATCTGCTGTTTGACTTTATCTCCGTCTTAATTTCTCTCATAAACTCAGCGAGGTGGAATCTGGGCAGAGAATGTGCCAATGAGTGCTGGCAGAGCGGCCGGCAGGCCCTGGCTGGCTGTGTGACCTTGGGTTGGAAGCTGCACTTCTCTAGGTCTGTGTTCTTGCCCGTGGATCGGGGGATTGCGGCTGACTGGTATTCAGTACGCCTTTCTTGAGTCAGTGATTCATAGCATGCTGATCATCCAATGTCCTGGATCTTCCTAGGTGGCCTGATTCAGCGGTTCTCAAATGGGGGTTCTCAACGCCACTCGGGAGACATTTGACAACGTCTGGAGACATTTCTGTTTGTCACACTGGGTGCAGAGTGCTACTGGCATCCCATGGGTAGAGGCCAAGGATGCTGCCAAACATCCTATAAGCACAGGACAGTCCTCACAACAAAGAATTATCTAGTCCCAAATGTCAATAGTGCTGAGGTTGGGAAATTTTGCCTTAAACCATCAATTAGACATAAACTCACACCGTCCCTCCAAGTCAACACGCAGCCATGGGAGGTGTCCTAGATAAACTCTCTCCTCTTGCCCCCTGAAAATACAACAAGTCTTCCGAAGCGCCATGTCTGTGTGAATTCCTGGGGAGAAAGACGCTCCAAGAATCTGGTAGCATCTGAGATGAAGACTTGATGTCAACATGCATTTGCACCTGTAAGGAAAAGCAGAGTGCCCTCCATGTTTTCTCCAGAAGGAGAGCTCCATCTTGACCTCCCTTGTCACCCCCTGAAAAATCCTTCGGTGGCCTCCTCCAGCTGCCGGAGTTTTGCAGAGAGGATAAGGAGCTTCTTCTCTTCAGTCTTCAGAATTCTAATGTTTAAACGAATGCATTTATTTAGGCTGAATGTAGCCTTCCACCCAAAGCATTATGAATTCTTCTTCAGGAGCCCCCAGTGACATCGGCCTCCTCCAGCCTGGCTTTTAACATGTGATTGTCGAAGCTGCTGGTTTCCACTCCCTGAGTTAACAAGACCTGACTTTGTGGATCATCTAATATTTATCTAAAATATTTGATACATATATAATGACATAATCACTCAGTCCCTTAGCCCGACATGGTTGCATAAGCACCTACCGGCTTTGAAAATCTACATTTTTCAGAATATGTGGTCAGTTAGTATAATGTATTCCGGAGCATAGATTTCTTGCCAAAATCATTCCGCCCGGTGAATGATAAATGTGTTGTGATTATTTCTTCAGCTTTTGTGAAAGCGTACAGTACGGATAGTGTCTTGAAAGCAACACACAGACCCGAGGAACACAGTGCTTCTTTGTTTGGCTCGGCCATATTTAGAATTTGTTCTCTAAATTCCTTCTCCAAACTCTCTTTTACTAGTTTCTACTCCCTGAAGTGACTGGGGCTGGCAGTGGAATGCTGCGTTCAGCTAATAAGTTCTTCTTGGCTCCAGTATGTGTCTCTCTTAGTTAAGCCCGCGAGAACTTAATGAACTGTTGTGTCTCTCCTGGGTAAATGTCATTGTAGCTCAGGTTTTAAAGTAACTTCATCTTTCAAAACTGGCTTGACAAATGGAAAAATCCAGAGCCCCAGATGTCTGCTATTTCTTGCTTCTGCCAGAGTGCATGGGAATGAATATTACAAGCAGCATGGAAACTGGGATTCCCCCAAAGAACTCTAAAGCACGTGACGTTTGATTAAAAATGTAAGCGGTCAACTCATAGAGTGTTGGCCAAGACCAGGTTGAAGGGGGATCACCAAAGACCACCAAAATCACCACGTGTCTTGACCACCAAAGAGACCTCTTGGGTTAGTTAAGTCAACTCTTACATCTCAGAAGCTTCTCTAGGCATAAAAAGCAGTTGACGGTCTGCTCTAGTAGCTAAGAATCGTCCTTGATTCTTCAATTTCCCTCTCTCCACAGCCCCCATCCATTACAAGCTCTGTTGTATCTACCTCCAATGCATCTCCTGAATCAGTCTACTTCTCTGCTGTCCCATAGCCACCCGCTAACCCAAGCCACATCCATCTTTGCCTGAATGTCTCCAATAACTCTCTCCCGCTTCTCTTGCTCCACCACAATCCATTTTCCACACAGCAGCCAGAATAATCTTTAAATCAGCTCATGTCACTCTTTGCTTAAAGCCCTTCAATGACTTCCCGTTGTTCTTAGAATTGATTCCTGAGGGCTCACTACGTAGGGTTGCCAGATGAGCAAAATAAGAACAATATAGGATGCCCAGTTACATTTGAATTTCAGAGAAAAAACAACCACTCTTTTTAGTAGAAGTGTGTCCTGTGCAATATTTGAGACATACTTATACCAAAAACTTATTTGTTGTCTACCCGATATTCCGTGTAACTGGACATCCTGAATTTTATTTGGCAACCTTACTTACAAGACTTTCTAGGCCTTGGCACCTGCCTGCTCCTCTAACTTCACCTCACACTCCTGTCCCTCTCTCTCGCCCCAGTGACTTTGGCCTCCAATATTCCAGGCGCTTTCTGACTCCTGGGCTTTTGTCCTGATGACGCCTTCTGCCTGGAATGCGCCTCCGTCAGCTCTTTGCGTGGCTTGTTCCTTTTCATTCTTCAGGTCTCAGCTCAAATATCCCTTCCTCAGAAAAGCCTCTCTTATCACCCTTTTCCCGTCCTTTAGAACTCTTTACCCCATCATCTTGTTTTATTTTCTTCATCAGGTGAGTATGCATTTATTTTTCATCTGCCTGCTTGCTTTTTGCCTGCGTCTTCTAGGGGAAGCAGAGCAGGGTTTCATCAGTCTTGTTTCCCGAGCCTGACCCAGGCCTGGTGCATGGCGGTAGCTCAGGGAATAAGTGAATGAACTTGTGTTTATGCTTTTGCTTTTAGAAGAAAATCCAGTCTTTCCCATGGTCTGCAAGGCTCCCCGCCTTTCGCTTTAATGCCAGCGTGGATGGAGCCTTTTCTACGGAGGCCTAGCACCTGTAAAGCCCATGGCCGTTCACGCTTTTGGTGACCTGTGTCACATCTACATCCACCATAGATGTGACACGTTGGTTGGTAGAAAGAATGCGAGCTTGGGTGGTAGAAAAATCTGGGCTTGAAGTCACTTCCTCTTTGAGCTTCACTTTTATTATCTATGTGACAGGGATGGCCAGACCTCATTTGTAGGCATATAGTGAAAAAATTAAAGGCAATGATACCTGTAAGCCAGCAGTATAGGGTCTGGTGCACGGTTGGTCTTTAATAAGTAGTTGTTGAATTTACCCCTCACGAAGGCTCTCACAAATTCCTTGGTGGCGCATTGTGATTCAGAGGCTATTAAGACGCTCCATGTAGTGTAGAATCTCCTGCTGACACTGTACACCTCTCCTTTCTCACTGCTCTGTTCACTTATTCTCTGTAATCCTTGCACCAAATTTCCACTGGTTCCAAGAAGCTCTTAGCTGTTTGTACAGCTCTGTGTTGTCTGCTTTCTTAGAGGACAGAACAGGCAGGCGTTGATCCTGGAAAGACCCTTTCTAGTCTCCTGCTTGCACGCAGGATGGTACCCATTCCTGTCTGCTCAGGTTCTGCTCCTTAAATATCCTCCAGGCTGGATCCGCTACGGATGTTGCTGTTGCCATGGTAACTATTATGGCCGCGATTTCCTCAAACTATGAAGGAAGAACAGCAGAGGTGCAAAGAACAGATATAATTACTTATACTGAGCTTTAAGCTCTCCACATAAATGCTGGGTGATGCGTACCTGGACACATGGGTCCTTTAAACACTCGTCTTATAATAACCACTGACATCATATGGACTTGCTGGCTCGTGGAGAGAACGTCTATTGAAACCAGGAAATTCACTAGGTTACTGTTACGCTGTGGTTAGAAATTATTCTCCGTCTATTAGGGAATTTTCTTTTCAAGTTTGAAATTGTTTTATTCAAGTCTTAAAGTACCTCTGTAGTTTATTATTGTATTTTTAACTTTGGTGCGGCAATTCTAAAACACACCCGGAAATTCTCACCCTCTCCTTGAGAGGTGAGAGAATATGGTTCTTCTCCTTAAATCAGGGATCGAGTGAGTTTAGTAACTTACTTGCAACCAACAGAATACAGTGGAAGTAATGTGGCTGCGGTTATGTCACTTCCAGGGCTGCGTCATAAAAGGCCGAGCTTGCACTTGATGTTGGAGTCTGATTATCATGTCAATCTGACTACCCTGAGGCCGTCATGCTGTGAGGAAGCCCAAGCCACCTGGAGAGATCCCATGTAGGTGTATCAGTTGACAGCGCCAGCGGAGGTCCCAGTGGATAGCCAGCATTAGCCATCAGACATGTTGTACCTCCAGATGTCCCCGATCCCCAGTCATCAAATCACTCAGCCGTGAGTCACCCTCAGATGTTGCATCTTCCCAGCTGAGGCTCCAGACATCATGAAGCAGACACAAGCTGTTTCACTATGCTTTGCCCAGATTCCTGACCCACAGCATCTGTGAGCCTAATAAAAAGGTCCTTTTAATTGTCTAAGTTTTGGAGTAATTTGTGACACACCCACAGCAACTGGAACTGATGGGCTGGCTCTCGCTGGCTGTCTCAGGGGCACCTGGACGACATGGAACCCATGACTTTGTCTCTCCAGGTGCAAACTGACGGCTTTGCATGAATGCCCTTGAGCTCTCCTGGGGTGGTAACTTCAATGTCATTTAAACCAAAGTCCTTCAGCCTCAGGAATCATGACTGGGGATTTCTGCAACGATATTGGGAGCACGGGGAGGCGGGCAGCCCTGCAGGATGCACGGCACTGCTGGGGACATAGGAATGGGGTCCATTTGAGGGAGGTCTTGCGAACATTTTGCCCTGAGTATGGGACTTCAAACCTTTATTAGGCCTCAGAGCTTTTATTGGACACCAGAGTGATGTGCCCATGGGTACAATTGTTGACTGAATTCCATCAATACACCATTCATTGCCCCTAGACTTTCAATTAAGAAAAGAAATATGGTTTCAATTTGAGTCAGAAAAGGCCCGCCCTCCCTCATATTGATTCTGCGAGGTGGTGTCCATTTTAGCCAAAATTTCATATGTGCTCTGTTCTACTCTCAAAAAGAATCCGGCATTATTGGTGTGATCCCCAGTGTACGCGCTCACTGTATACTTAGCATTTGATTCCTGGAATATAGGCTCTTAGGTCTTCCAGCCGTCACTCTGCAACTTTGTTGCCATAGAAACTAATGTTTATGTTTATATCTATGCAGACTCTGTTTCTATCAGATTTTACTTCTCGGAGCAGCTGTTCTAAGTCATTTCACCAAGATGGACGTTAGTGGTAGGGAACAAAGCCCCCATTCTATTGAAACGGACATTTTGATCAGCATCATTATGGGCTCAAAAGTCAGAGTGGTTCCAAATGAAAATAAAAATGCTTCAGGGAGGGATCTTAAGGGACAGTATGGTCTGGAAAGCAAGTAATCCAGTGCTGAAGATGACGAATCCGGTCCATGATTAAAGCCTCACTGTGCAAATAAACAGGGGCTCTATCGATCACTCTCCCTGGGGAAATCTAAACGAAATGTTCATATTTAAATGCCAATCTGTTCTCCACAGCCAAAGGATATAGCAGCTAAGTGGGATGCATATCTATGTTCTGAAAGGGACATTCTGGGTACCTCATTTATGCAGATGCGTCACAGTGGGATGGCTAGTTAACTTTCCCCAATGTCTTCACTAGGGCTCCGTCTAATATTTCCCGAACCGCCTCTGGAAACGATACATAACAGCCTCCTTTGCAAAGCAGAGGCCGCTGTCAAGTCTAACAGGCAGCCGACATATCTTCTCCTACTTAATCTTGTTTCTGTTTTGTTATAACTGACAATTTATATATACATACACACAGTTTTATTGTTTCCTTATTTTGTGCATCCATTCAACAAACACTGAGTTGTCGCCATGTCCCTGATGCTGTCTTTGACGATGGGTGATAACAATGAAAGGTAAAATTTATTGAGCAGTGACACGTACAATGCTTTGTGTGTGTTTCCTCATTTAATCCTCACAACGACCACATAGGTAAATATGATAATGGCTCCCATTACTACAGTTGAAGAGACTAAGGCACAGAAAGTAATTTGCTCAAGGTCACACAGTGGGTGAGTGGCAGGCTGGGATTCGGGGCTCCAGGGTCTGCTGTGTGAACTACCCTATTATACTGTTTTTGTTTGGCCTGCTCTGGAGTTCATAGGCCCATGGGAGAGACAAATGTGTAAAAAAACGATATGGCACGTGATATACAGTAATAGCATTGTATGCCATATCTGCTGCCATAGAAACGGAAAGGATGTGATTAAGTCTGCTTGGCGGAATGGAGGAAGGGTTAAGAGAGGTGGGTTGTATCAGCTGGGTCTTGAAGAAGGACTGAGTTTCTCAAGTAAAGAAAAGAAAGTGCATTCCAAGCAAAGGGAATAACCCACTGAGTGGAACAGATGTGCAAAAGGGCCAGCTGTATCATCTTTGTGGTCTTCCCTCCACTGGTTCCCTAGTCATCTTATTTATTGTGGGAAAATGTACACAATGTAAAGTTTACCATTTTAACCATTCTGAAGTGGACAGTTCAGTGGCTTTGAGCCCATTCACATTGTTGCACAACCATCACCACCATCCTTCTCCAGAACTTTTTCACCATCCCAAACAGAAACTCTGTAGTTATTAAACACTAGCTCCCGACTTTCCTCTCCCGCCAACCCCTGATCACCACCGTTCTACTTTCCAGCTATATGAGTTTGACTCTAGGTGGAATCACACGATATTTGTTGTTTTGTGTCTGGCTCACTTGAGCTGGCATAATGTCTTCAGCTCTAGTTAACTTTTGAGCGTGTGGTTTCATGTTTCCATTGCTTTAGTCCATATTGCCACGTGATTGTGGATGAGGTCACATGTCACAGGAGGAGGAAGCAGAGTAGACATCTATTGGCTTATCTGCCCAGGGCCTGTCTTCTAGGACCTGCTCATCTTCCTCCTTCCATCTACTTGCTTACAAAGGCAGGAGCCATATTGAGGTTGACCCTCCTGGCCAGGGTTGACTGGATAAGGATGGCCTCTGATCTGAGCTGGCCCACGAGCCTCTTCTTTGGGAATGGGAAATGGCACCAAAAGAGTCCCACGAGTGTGGCTCTTCTTGGAAATAGGGGAGACTTAAGGGGGAGCCAGTAGAGGTGGCCGTTTTGCACCAGGTGGCAGAGAAGCAGAGAAGAAGCCTTTTTATAGAGCGAGAAGGAGCAAAGGGATGAGGGAGAAGGCCTTCTGAATTCCTTACCTAGCTGCACTTTTGGCTGATATTTCCTTCCTGAGGCTAAGCTCTTGGCTGGCCTTGGGATCTAAGGGACACCCTGTAACCTTCTAATCAGATCTCCTTTCTGCTTGTGCTATCTCAAGCCATATTCTGTCACTGGCGACCCAAAATGTTCCAGTTAATACTGGAAGAATGTAAAAGTCCTGCTCTGCTGACCTCTACCTGAGCTACGAGTTTTGGGCTCTTTAGGGAGAAAGAAGAAACTCAGTCTACAGCTCTTTACCTGGGTGCAAAATGCTTGATTGAAGTCTGCAAACAACTCTGGGATTTTTGAAAAGATGCCCCAATTACAGCATGATCCATTAGTTCAAAGCTTCGACAGGAAGATGAGTTGTTGGTGAAGCATCTTCCCTCCTTATGTTCATTGCCCATAATTTGCTTCTCTTCCTACAAATAATTCTTCCTCTCAGAGAGCCCTCCTCTCTCCTTGAGTAACTGATCCCATCAAATCAGCTGCTTCCACTCCATGTTGCACCTTCACCCAACTTCCTTTCCAGAATTTAGTTTTCTAACTAGAACTCACTTGTTGGAAATGCTTACTCAGTGGCTTCTTTCTTCGCAAACAAAATGCTTGGCATCAATCCTCATTATGCTGGTTTCGCTTCTTTCCGTGAATTCCCCTATCTGTTCTAACATTCTGTAGCACTTTAATTCGAGGCCACTGGATTTCTTCAAGCTTCTCTCTCTTCCAGCTTTAAATTGATGGTTAATTTGGCCAGTGCCAGCCTCCGAATTATGCTGGACTCAATACTGACTCTGACTTTCCCTATTACCCCCAAGTCTCTTTCCATTTTGTACTTGAGAGACGCCGTAATTTTGTCAGCTACAAACACAAACCATGATATTTGTCCTCCCTATGACAAGGTCTGGGGGCTTCCTGAGTGGCAATACAGTCAGGGCTGGGACTAGGGTGGGAGGAGGAAAGCAGTCAGGACACAGAATTTAAGGAGGCACCCAATCTTGGGGCCAGCCTTGCCCTTGCATGACCCTGAGAGTGACTGCCTCCTTAAATTTTGTGCCCTAAGTACCTCTCATGTGTCACCCTCATTCTGGCCCAGGTTATGGCTCACCACTATCTCCCGGGATTGTTCAGATGCCACCATGCGATCAGATCTTGGGGGTGAGAAATTCTCTTAAGAAGGAAGGTATTCCAAGTCCTGAGGAATGTGATGGGTCCTGGCCCTGTGAGGAGGCTTGTGGCATCAATTCCTCCAATATGCTTTGCATCTTAGCTTTTGTCATCCTGTCTTGGGATTTCTCATCTGTAAAATGGGAAGAGTAACTCTTCTTTGCTTGCATAGAGGTTAGGTGGGTTGGATATGGGCGCTGGAACTTGTCCAGCATGGTGTCGAGAATCTGGTAAGTGGATCAGACAGATCCATTGTAATTGCTATTAGGTCAGTGTGGTTTGATGAGGGATCACATCTAACATTTATTGATCATCTACAATAGCCAAACCCTGCTCTAAGCACTTTACACACATCAGTTTGTCTAATCCTAATAACATCCCTCTGAGACCAAAATTGCTATTGCCCCGTTTCTTGGAGGAGGGAAGAGAGGCAAAGACACACTGCTGGCAGGCGCAAGAGCCAGAAATCGGAACCACCAGGATTCTGTCTGTCTGGCCCAGGGCCCACAAGCCTGCATTAGAGACCCATTCCTTTGGATCTGTAAGGCGTTTAGGTATTCTAAAGGCAGAACGCGGAAGGCAGTGCAGGAGAGGAGAGTGCTTATGGGTTTTGGAGCCAGGAAGAGCTGAAGTGACAACTCTGGCTCCTCATTAACTGGGTCATTGGGCAACTCTCTCTGAAGGGTGTCCATAAAATAAGGACCATAAAGTTACCGGGAGGATTGAGTGAGATGACGGTTGTAAAAGGGCTGCCCAGTAGCTGGCACACAGTAACTGTTCTGTCAACACTGGCGACTTGGTTATGCTCTTGCTGTGACCCAGCCTGCAGGGAGGTTGTGATCATCACACAGTGCCCGCAACATACCAGGGGCCCCAGTGATACTGGGGGTCTTCTCCCCACCCTTCAAGAATCCCCAACTAAAATGTAGGAAGCACCAGAAAGGTAAACATTTTACAGTGATCTTTTGCCAACAGGTGACATTTTGATACACACCTGGGGATAGACTCTACCAGATACCTGGACTGAGGGCTCTGCAGAAAAAAAACTAATTGTGCTCTCTACCCCCACTCCCACCCTCACCCTCCAACAGGATGGCCTAAAATCCTGAAATCCAGAATTATGTTTCAGGTGAGTGTGATCTAGATTGCAAGCTTTCTTGGGGCAGGAGCCAGCTCTGTCTTCTTCACGTCTGCATCCCTAGGGTCTAGCACAGAGCATGGCACAGAGTAGGCGCTCAGTTACCATGTGATGAACAAATGAATGAAGGAACATGTCAAGACTCTTCAGTCCAGAAGGAAAGTCATGAAGGGGATGGAGAGGATGAACAGAGATTTCATCTAATACAGGGACAGATCCGTGAAGGGCATTCCCAGCGGTGACTCCCAGGGGACATTTAAAAATATAACAACTTTACTGAGATATAACTCACATACCATAAGACTCACCCTTCAAAAAGTATACAATTCAGTGGTTTTCAGTATATTCACAGAGTTGTACCATCACTACTATCCAATGTCAGAACTTTTTCATCATCCCCAAAAAGAAATGTGTACCCATGAGCACTCACTCTCCATTCTCCCCTCTCCCAGCTCCTAACAACCATGAATCTACTTCCTGTCTCTATGGATTTGCCCATTCTGGACCTTTCATGTAAACAGAATCATACAATATGAGTCCTTTTGTGTCTGGTTTCTTTCACTTAGCATAATGTTTTCAAGGCTCATCCATGTTGTAGCGTGTGTCAGTACTTCATTCCTTTTCATGACTGAATAATATTCCACTGTTTAGATTGATTACAGCCTGGATTTGGGCAGAGATTGTTGTGTTGGATCTGTAGAGCAGTTTGGGGAGTACTACCATCTTAACAATATCAAGTCTTCCAACCCATGATCGTGGGAGTGCATTTCTATTTATTTCGGTCTTCTTCAATTTCCTTCAACATGTTTTGTAGTTTTTAGTGTAGAAAGCTTGCACATCTTTTGCTAAATTTATTCCTAAGTATTTTATTCTTTTTCATTCTATTATAAAAGAAATTGTTTTCTTAATTTCATTTCTGGATTGTTCATTGCTAGTGTATAGCAGAAATGCAATTGATTTTTATGTACTGATCTCGTATCCTGCAGCCTTATTGAACTCATTTGTAAATACTAATAGTCATGTGTGTATGTATATTCCTTAGGACTGTCTATATACAAGATCATGACGTCTACGAATTGTTTTTTCTTTCTAATCTGGATACTTTTGATGTTTTCTTCTTGCCTAACCACCCTGCCCAGGGCTTTAGAATAATGTTGACTAGAAGTGGTGAGGGTGAACATCCCTGTCGTGTTGCTGATCACAGAGGCAAAGCATTCAGCTATATTTGTGGCCATTTATTCTATTAATATAGTGTATTACATTGGTTGATTTTTGTATGTTGAACCAATCTTGCATTGTTGAGTTGAAACTCACTTGGCCATAATGTATAGTCCTTTGATATATTGTTGGATTCACTTTGCTAGGATTTTGTTGAGGATAATTGTGTCTATACTCGTAAGGGATATTGGTCTGTAGTTTGTGATGTTTTCCTCTGGTTTTGGTATCAGGGTAGGGCAATGATGGCCTGACAAAATGAATTGGGAAGTGTTCCTTCTTCTTCTAATTTTTGGAAGAGTTTGTGAAGAATTGGTGTCAATTCTTCTAGAAACGTTTAGCAGAATTCACTAGTGATGGCATTTGGGCCTCGGCTTTTCTTTGTTGGCAATTTTTTGATTAGTAATTCAATCTTTTACCTTGTAACATAAGTGCATTCGGGCTTTCTGTTTCTTCTTTATTCAGTTTCAGTAGTTGTGTCTTCTAGGAATTTGTCCATTTCATCTAGGCTGTATCATTTGTTGGCATACAATTGTCCATAGTTATCCCCTTATAATTCATAATCCACTTTACTTTTATTTACAATCCATTTTATTTTATTAAGTAATGTCTACTCTTTCATTCCTGGTTTTATTTATCTGAGTCTTCTGTCTTTCTTGGTCAGTCTAGCTAAAGGGTTGTCAATTTGTTGATCTTTTCAAAATTTTAGTTTTATTGATTTTCTCCGTTGCTTTTCTATTCTATCTTTCATTTATTTCTGCTCTAGTCTTTCTTATTTCCTTCTTTCTGCTTGGTTTGGATTTAGTTTGCTCTTCTTTTTCGAATTTCTTTCTTGCTTTCTTTTTTTTCTTGAGGAAGATTAGCCCTGATCTAACATCTGCTGCCAATCCTCCTCTTTTTGCTGAGGAAGATTGTCCCTGAGCTAACATCCATGCCCATCTTCCTTTACTTGATATGTGGGATGCCACCACAGCATGGCTTGACAATGGTGCATAGGTCCGTGCCCGGGATCTGAACTGGTGTACCCTGGGCCACCGAAGTGGAGCGTGCGAACTTAACTGCTACAACACCAGACTGACCCCATTCTTTTTCTAATTTCTTAAGGTGAAAGTTTAGGTTACTTATTTGAAATCTTGCTTCTTTTAAAAAATAGGCATTTGTAGCTATAAATTTCCCAGGGGGCATTTAAGAAATAAATACAAAGTTCTACTACTTAAATTCTAAGAAGTTATCTAGGCTAAAAAGATAAATAAAACAAGTGAATTTAGATGGGTGTTTCTCTAAGTATTCTGGGGTCAAATAAGTTTGAACCTAGCTGGCTTAAACAAAGACAAGCGGATTCCTTCACAGCAAGGTGGCTCTGGCCTTTGATCTGCTAGCGTGTGGTGTGACTCTCCTGGCAGCTGCGGCCTTTGGGTTTCCCAGATTCTACTTGCCTGAGGAGTGTCTTCAGGTCTGGTGTTCTGCAGAGCAGGGCAGCATTATGACTTTTGTGGGCCCTAGGCACTTTTCCCTTTGTGTATCCTTTCCTTCATGGAAAATATTAAAAATTATATTTTACAACTACGTTGACATAAAGCAAATATAACGGAGGCTGGATTTTTTATTACACATTCATCATTATTACATTCACTTTTTCTTCTGAATTTAAAAGAAATTAAACACAAACCATTTTCATGTGCCTTTAACAGGATCGTGAAGCCCAGTCACCTTGCCTACTAGAGAAATCAGCCAGGCACAGAGCACCCCTGGGAGAAGTGAGGGACCCACTCAGGTCTGTGGGCGTTTCTGGATGGGCTGGTAAGGACGATGCTTGGACTACAACTATCTGAGGCCAAAACCAATGACCAGGTCAAGGTCATTGCCAGGACTATTGCCCTGAACCATTTTCCACATTCAAAAAGGAATAAAAATGTATTTGATCAGGAGCCGAGCATCTTCATATGAAATAAAATAACTCCTCTCTGTCTATACCCGCCCCTCTCTTTAAACCCTTTGGTTTGCTTTGGGAAGGAAAAAGAGGGAAGGGGGCATGAAATGCGCACCAGTTCTAACCCAGTTAGACTGCAGAACGATCGATAACGGGACAATGGGCCATTGTTATTCCGAAATACCGCTCTTGTGCACAATCCTTCTGTCTATAGTCAGCTCCTCACACAGAGAAAGGCAAGACAACAATTGTCATGGGATCAATATCTTCTAGCTTAGAAGGAATCAGTCCCACGGCAGAGCCTCAAGGCAGACGTCTCCCTACCTAGGAGTTGGGGGGATGGGGAGAGTGGTGATCACCCACCCCCAAAACAAGGAGGGCAAGAAAGAGGTACTTGGTCGTGGTGGGGAGTATAGAAGGCACCTTGGAGGTCTCTGCATCCAAGTTCCCTTTTATATTCAGGACAAGTTGGGAGGAGCAGAAGCGGCTACCATCTCTAGGCCTGAAGAGGTTCCTAGACCCGGGGAGAGCTGGAGCCACAGGAGTGGTCTACCCCACTGGAGCCGTGGTCTTAGATAGAGGCTCATGGCCCCTGCCAACCCACAGCTCAGAATAAACACCCTGACCCCTCTTTCTTCCCACCCTCCACCCTCCATTTTTCATCTATGCCTTCCCATCTGGAAGCCAGAGGGCAATGTCCAATTGGTCATGTTTTAGTTTTATAAAATAAGAGGAAGTTTGGCACAAATGTTAGCTCAGGGTTAATCTTCCTCAGCCAAAAAAATAATATATAAAATAAGATATATTCAACAGATAATGAGCCTAACCCAACTCGAAAGCCAGAGCAATGAGCCTGTGTGATGCTCTGCCCCCGGGGAGAGAGCAGAGAGGAGTGGGTGGAAAACGGGTCTGGAGTGGCAAGTGGACAACATCCAGAACCACATCATAAATATGGAGACGGAGGAGCCAGTCCTTTGTGCCAGAAACTCGTGATCCAGCGGGAGGATGTGAAAGGACGCCAACAATTAGCCGTGTGTTCTGTGCCCTGTAAGCTCAAGGTGCTGTGGGAACGCGAATGAAGAAAACTGAGAAGGGAGTCAGTGAGAGAAGTCAGAGAAGCTTTCCAAAGAAAGAACCTTGAACTGAGTCCTGGACGTCGGATACAAATTAGGTGAAGGAGGGGGCGCATGTGAAAGCACAGGTGTGGGAGACGCAATGGACCATCAGCAGAAATAGGTGCCAAGCTGCACAGTTGGAGTTTTAACCAGAAGGTAATGGAAAGCCATTAAAACGCATTATGAGTTCATGGGCAGGGGATTGAGATGACGTCTTTCTGGTGATGGCTTTTGGTCACTCTGCCTCTTCTTCCATATAGTGGACCTGTGTTCCATTACATATCGGATTAGCTGCCCAACAGTTCCCAAGGGGCCACTCAACAGTCAATGCATTGATCGAGTGGCTGTACAGGAACCCAAGCCCTAACTCTCTGAGTGTTCCAGATCCTCAATTTGCCTTGGCAGTTTAGTCGTACAAATAATATATCTTCACAGGCTGAATAGGATAAGCAGTCCTCGACAAGTAGTATTAAATTCCCTCATATTTTACTCTGTTTTAAATTGTGTACTCATTCATATGGCCAACTTTAAACTCAGATAAATTATTTTCCTGGCTACTCTATTCATTCTGAAGTTGAAAACCTCTTGAAAGTAATAGAAACTCAAGTTCTAAGGAAGTGAAATGAATGATTTACTTTTGTGAAATGTTTTTCCTTTTAAAATGACTTATTACAGTTTGCCACTATTCAAGCCTCTTTAGGTTTCTATAGCCGATTTTTTTAAAAAAGATTTTTTCTTTAGTAACAGAATCAAGTAAAGCATTTAGAAGACCAAACTCCATAAATGCAATAAAAGCACCCATTCCCTTATATCTGTCATAATTGAGATTCAATTTCACTTGCTCCTCTGTCACCGCTTATTAGTCAGAATCCTAGAGCGAAAAGGGTGGAGCTGGTGTTTTATTGCTATCAGACTTGGAGAGAGAATGAGGCTTTTGGGATTTTCTGTGCCTCCTTTGTGCATACTCTGTAATCATCTAGCGTTCTTTTGGTGGATATTCAATACCAATAGATTGAATCTTGGCAGAGTTGGAAAATAAAACACAATGTTGCATTCAAGTATATATAATACTTTCGTCCAAGCAAAAAGAATGATAAAGATGTATTTCTCGGTTGTCAAGTTCTAAGATCGAGGCAAGGAAAGGGAGCCAGCAGCTTCATAGATTCACATGAAGTTGCTCCTGCAGCTTCCTCCTAGTTTCTGCGTTTGAATTCCAGCCTTGTGCTAAGCCTTTAAAGTGCTCATTTTACACGTTCTGCTAGTAAGAGCGTGCACGTGAGCGTCCTGCTTTGCATTCGGGCGCACACACATTTTCACGTCTGTCTCCACTCCGAAGAGCGGCTCCAGTGTGATTCAGAGAGCCGAGCGGCATTCCTAGAGTCATTGCCAAGCTGTTTGAGAGCTGAAAATTTCAAGGGAATAGGAAATTAGGCATCTACTTTCTTTGTCACTGTTTCTCATCTATCATTTTAACAAATGTATCCAGACCGTGATCGCAAACCTTTTCAGGAGCAATCAGAATTAAAGTCTTTCAAGAAGCTATTCTTGTCTCCCAAGGAGACACCTTATTCTTCTCTGGTCTTTATGAAAATAAGAATAGCAAAGATTATATAAAATGTCTTGCCTCTTAACATCTTATTTGCTAG
This sequence comes from Equus quagga, assembly GCF_021613505.1. Classification (NCBI taxonomy): domain Eukaryota; kingdom Metazoa; phylum Chordata; class Mammalia; order Perissodactyla; family Equidae; genus Equus; species Equus quagga. The sequence goes on from NC_060271.1 coordinate 38,267,136, forward strand.
TCTATGAATATCGGTCTGAAGAATACGTTCACATGCATAAGCACCCCTTAACAACACGATTTATTTCCTTCCCCCACAGAATTTTCACATTCCTTAGTGCACTTCCTGTATTGTTTCAAACAGTCCTCGTTCCATTTGGATTCTTGATAAGCCAGTAGGAGAGACTCAGGCTCCTTTCCTCGTTACAGTCACAGCAGGGATTTTTTTTTTTTTAATGTGGAAACTACAGTGGAGCTTGATTGTGTGTGTGAACTGGCAACCAGCAGCCCCTTTAAAGCCTAATTTATTTTAAAAAAAGAGCCCACATGGCAACAAGGATCTTTCTTCCTCATTCTCTTGACTCGGTGAAAAGCAAGTCTGTGAAAATAAATAGCAAGTCTTGGAAAATCCTGTCTAATAAGCTCAAAATGCTGGATCAGGTAAAACATACTTTTAGAAAAAGTCCTGGACTATTAAGAAAAGAAAAGAATAAATAAAGACAATATTTCACTCCTAAGGACTCACAATTCAAAGAGAAAATGTTGGTTCCATTGACTGCCTGAAGACAAATGATGGAGAAAGGAAAACCCTTTTCCTTCAAACGTTCTAATTCCTGGATACATTTTACAAACAGTTGAATCAGTCTGTAAGACCTGAAGGCAATTCCATTTTCTAGAAAACGTCCTCTACCCTAATTTCCTAACCAAGTCAATGGTGGATCACTGAGCTACACGTTCCTGGGCATCTCATTTCCTCCTGATTTCCTGAGGCTACTTCTAATAAAGAAGAAGAGATGGAGAGACCAAGAGACTCACAAGGAACCTAATGTAATCACTTCTGTCAAACTAAAATTCCGACTCATACTAATTCACTGTGACCCATCATCGGGAATTCAAGAAATAAGCTGGATCCACACTGTTAATTTAAATTACTCCAATGTGCCCCATCTACCAGAAGAGAAATGAATAGGAATTTCTTCTCTTTGCCTGGGGGTGTGGACTGAACCATCTGGCTAAAAGGGTGGGGGTAGAGGGTGGGGGTTAATATTCACTGGAGTGACGGGCTTGATGGAAAATAGGGCCCAGAACCCCTGACTTGACCTACGTTTATAACCTTCATCCAGTGCTTTCAGGTCTAAAGGAAAGTCTGACTGAGCCCAAATGATTACTGTCACAGAACTTCTTTATGGTTTTCTTTTAATCACCAAATCTGGATAAAATTGCCCATTGATTGTCCTTAAATAAAACCTACTTTAACCTGGGAACTCCATTAAAAAAATAATTCAAGAGGCCCTCTCCCTACCAGCTCATTGTTAACCTGACTCCCCAGGAGTTAATGATGCATAGCATTTTGAGAGACTCATAATTCCTTCCCAGTGTAAATATTTATCTGAACTCTTTGAAACCTTGCTGTATCCTCCTTCTCCATTAGCCTACATTTCATTTCTCTTTTCCTTCTCAGATAAATGAATTTTTGTTTTTCCTTCCTTAGAATCAGAGTCATAGGCGCTTTCTGGGCCCCACATTCTAGTGGGTCTGCTGGTGGGGGAGGGGGAAGTTCCTGGACGTTCTTGCCTCTCCACGTCACCCAGGTTGTCTCTACCAATGACCAGAGGGCATCAGCAGTGCAACCTGCCTTCTGTAGTTTCCTTGAACACTGCACTACATACATTTCAATATGGGTTGGAAGGGGTCACATTTTGGGAGAAATTGTCCACAATGGACTTATTTGCTCCAGAAGAGTCCTAGAAACAACACCTGCTGGAGATTTTGGCTTTGCAAGGACAATGTAGATTGGTTCAGATGGCAGAGAGTGAGGCACTGGGGGCAGAGATCTTACCTAATGTCAGCAGACAGACACAAGGAGAATATCTGCTTCTCGGCACTGGAGGTTGGACCAGACACTGTAGATATTAACTTGTCATCTGCCTGTACATCTGAAAGGAGATCTGAATGATACCCAAATGAACTGTGAGGAGAACTAAGAGGAACTCTACATGCCACCTATTATAACACAAGAAGCTTGTATCAATCATGTCACATAGAAAGTGGCCAAAGTAAGGGGGGGAAACTCAAACCCAACAACATGGGCTATGAGAAAAAGCAATACTTCAGGATAAGAGAAGGGATCATCTTCACCCCTTCCACCTCTGTCCTAGACAAGGTCACACACTCCCACTATGTGCTCTGATATCACCCCACACGTGTCCTACCCACGGCACTTGTCATATGAAGTAAAGTTGCTTGTATAATTATTTAATTTCCCCATTTGACTCTACCATCTGTGGGGACAGAGACTTGCTGGCCATGGACTCCCTCCTGGGACCTGGTTCACTGCTGGGTACTTGGAAGACAGTCAATAAATTACACTGTTGAATGAATGAATGAATGAAACATCCGTAACGTTCAGAGGAAATGAATACTTCTGAAAACGATTTACTCTAGGAACCAGAAGAAAAGTTTAGACAAAGTTAGAAGACAATGCAAGAAGATATGCCTGTATAGAGAAAAGAAGTAGAGTCCTAACAGAGAAGGGGCTGAGGCTCAAGAATGTCTGAGGCAAAAATCTGACCTGGAGACGGGACGAGAAGACAAGGAAGTACTGAAAGGAAGCAGTGTTGCAGTAGCAGAATGAAGATTCACTCTTGAGGTGAAAAAGGACAGAAACAGCACTACAGAAAACCAAACCTATGACGGCATGTGAATTTGAGAAGCTCTCCCAGAATGCAGAACAAGGTGAAAATCTGTAAAGAAGTACGATAGAAGAATATAAGATATAAGACATCTTCCTGGAACTGGAGAAGACCTTAGGGAACAGATAAAAATATTATACCATGTTTCAGGCAAAATTAATGAAAAGAGTACCATTTCCAGACACATTCTGGCAAAACTTAAATTATAAGGATAAGGACAAAAATCATACAAGTATGAGTCTGAACAAGAGGAAACAAAATGCACGGTGGGGAGGGAGGGCTTCCCTCCATTCTCCTTGCCCCACCCCACACTCCTCCCCAAGGACATGGAGCGAGTTACCTGAGTGTTGAGTTTGGGAGACGAATGGGGCCTGAGTGGCTCAGCCCATCCTCCCTTCTCCCTCTCTTTGGGATCTACCTGGTTGCAGAGGGCACCTTCCCGGCCCAAGTCATCCTCCAGCACCTTCGCCACCTGCACCATACATTGCTTCCCTCATTCATTCTTTCAACACATACTCAGAGAGTCTACTTCATGCTGGGCTCTGTTCTCTGGGCTGAGGATTCTGCAGAGAAAGTTCTTGCCCTCAAGGAGCTCACCACTAGAGAGGGAGACAGATGATAGACAAAGACACAGATAAATACACATACCACAGGGTCAGGCAGTGCTGAGAGTGATGAAGCCAAACACAGCCAGGCACAAGATCAGGATGATTAGGTGGGAAGAGGGGTACTGCCTTATGGAGAGGGTGGTTGGAGAAGGCCATATTGGTGAAGTGGCATTCAAACTGACCTGAAAGAGCTGGGGGCGAGCTGAAGGGATGTCTTGGGGAACAGCATCCAGACAGAGGGAATAGCCAGTGGGAGGCTTAGAGGAAGAAGCGTGTGTGGGCTGTTTGAGGAACGTTTGGACTAGGAGAGTGGAGCTCAGAGAGAAGGGGGACAGCAGAGGCAGCGGGGTGGGACGGTGTCTGTTTACGGAGGACCCAGAGGGTGTGGGGCAAACTCAAGATTTTCTTCTAAGTGTCATGAGAAGGCATTAGAGGGGGCTTCGCTCATAACACTTACTGCCATTTGAAATTATCTTTCACTGCTCCCCCTCTAGAATATAAGCTTTGTGACAGCAAGTATTGTTGACAATTCCTTCATTGTTGATTTCCCGGCACCTAGAATGACACCTGATACAGAGAAGGTGCTGAAAAATTTTTGTTGACGGAACGAACGAATGAGAGAATGAATGAAACAGAAGTGGTATGTAGGCAGAAACTACGAAATAGAGAAAAAGACAGAGTAGAGGAGAAGCCGCTAATTTCCTGAATTAACAGTGGCGCCCCAGTGTGGGATGCCCCACATTCCATGGGGTCCTGAAGCTGTCTGGGAGCAGAAGCACCCGGACTCCATTCTCTCCGATGCCCAGCTGGTTGGCTCTTCTTGTGTTATCTTGTGTGCATATCCATGTGACGAACCTCCTATCAACTCTGGGCAACCTTGCTGGACTCCCCGAGCTGAGCCAGGCCCTCCTGGGGGCTACTTCTGCCCCCAAACCTGCCCACAGCAGTGCCCAATTCAGCCTAGATTGTGGAGGGACCCTTCTGGCAGGTTCTATCTTCTTTCTCATCTTTGGATCCCAGGAACCTAATCCAGTGTTTGGCACAAAGTAGGCATGTGGCCAACATTTATGAAATGTCTAACTGAATGAGATGCTGAAAATCAATGGTACAGAAGGATTAGGAATGGAGAGAGAGGCAAAAACTTAACAAATAGGCAAGCAAAAAGATGTAAAAAAGAAAAGCAGAGGTGGCAGTATCCGTTTCAGACAAAGTAAAACTCAAGGGGGGAAAAAGCATTATTAAAAGAACAAAGGGGGACATTTATGTAGATAAAAGATATGATCACAGCATTTATAAATAGCCATGCACAGACTATGTATCAGATAACACTTAACACCCACTTCTAATTAAGAGTGGGAAAAGATCTCTTTGAGAGCTAGGAATGTAAGTCCACTTAATCAGCATGATAAATAATATCTAGCTTAAACCAGCAGCTACCATCATATTTAATGGTGAATACAGAAGGTATTCTCATTAAAATCAGGGGAAAGTCAAGTGTCCCTGGTGATATCAAGAGAATCACTTGTAAATCTCTTAGAGTTAATCAGTGCTTGATAAAGTGGATGGATTAAGTATAAAATAGAGAAAAAGCAATAGCTTTACTCATATAGTACCAGCAATAACCAGTTAGAATATCTAAAGGAGGAAAATACCCACTTTCTTGATTGCGTTAGCAGACCCAAGATATCTGGAATAAACATTACAAGAAATGGGTAGGATCCTATTTTATTCAATATGATGGAAATTAGAAAAATCTTTTTTTGGGTTTTTTTTGGTGAGGAAGACTGGCCCTGAGCTAACATCTGTTGCCGATCTTCCTCCTTTGCTTGAGGAAGATTGTCGCTGAGCTAACATCTGTGCCAATCTTCTTCTATTTCGTATGTGGGACACCGCCACAGCGTGGCTTGTTGAGTGGTGTGCAGGTCCTCACCCAGGATCCAAACTGGTGAAACCTGGGCTGGTGAAGTGGAGCGCTCAAGTTTAACCACTATGCCACTAGGCTGAGCTCAGAAAAATCTGTTTGAGAAACGCAAAATAAAATAAGTACGAAGGTATGAACCTATCATTTTTCTAGAAGAAAGATCTAAAGTTTGGGACAATGTCAAGTCTCTTCAAATAAATGTATAAACAATATCTTCTCAATTAATTATTTAAAAGGCAGACTGCAGAGAAAAAAACTATAACCAATACAGGAAAAGGATGCATTTCTTCCTTATTTAAAGAGCTCTCAAAGATCAAAGCAAGGGCTTTCACCCATTAGCAGAACAAAAGGGCAGAAGATACGAACAGACAATTCACACAGGAGTTCAGCTTGACTAGTAATCAAAGAAATTAGCAAATCAAGTCACCGCCTTTTAATGCCAATCAAACTGTCCGAGATGAAAAGACTGAAGGCTGGAGGGGTTGAGAATGTCTATTTCTTCCCTCTCCTTGGCCGCTGGTGACTTAAAGTGCTACGCTCTTCCTCAAAAGCAATTTGACAACAGATAGCAAAGATTTAAAATGAGTTCACATCCTTTGACAAAGAAATTCCGTTCACAGGAAGTCTGTTCTAGAGAAATAGATATGTGGGCAAAGATTTATACACACATGAAGACATTTGTTCACAGGAGAGACTAATAATAAAATCATAGTTTGAATAATATTTGAATTATGAGAAAATTCTCCTGAAATGTTAATTGGAAAAAGTGATTTTGAAACACTTTATTCAATTTGATCCCAATATTATAGATATATAGAACATATCTCTTTATCTCTATTATCTATAATATATCTATTATAATATATATAGAGAGATATATAGACATCTGAATATACATAGATAGGTTGAATTGCAAAATATTACCAGTGATTATCTCTAGTGGGATTATGGGTGATTATTAGTTTTGTTATATTCTTCTATATTTTTTTCACTTTTCCAAATTTTCTGCAATGTATAGAAATTACCTCAATAACAAATAAGTGCCCATGTTATTTAAAAAAAAATAGACAAAAAACATCAATGCCAACAATTGCCAAGGAATTTGGCTCCCAATGCATGAGACAAAAGTTAACTCTAGCGATATCTCTATTTCTCTCTCTCTCTCAGCCCAATTCATGGAAATTCATTAATATAATTGCAACAGGGGCTGGCCCTATGGCCTAGTGGTTAAGTTTGGTACCCTCCCCTTTGGCAGCCCAGGTTCGGTTCTGGGCAAGGACCTACACTACTCAGTGGCGGCTATGTCGTGGTGGTGACCCACATATAAAATAGAGGAAGACTGCCACAGATGTTAGCTCAGGGTGAATCTTCCTCAGCAAAAAAAAAAAAAAAAAAAAAAGCAATAAATATTTATTATACCCTTACTGTATATAAGGCACAAGACTAAGGGCAGTGAAGCAGTGCAAAAATGGACAAGACATGGATACTGTCCCCAACCACACAATTATCAAATGAAAGGAGTTGGGCTCCAACTTGGAAGGCCATACAACATGGCAGACTGGGCAAAGGAATCATGGGAAGTCAGAGGCAGATGGCAAGGACTAGTGGGAGGGCTGTCTGGGGCAGAAACATCTCACACCTCTCAGACATCACAGGAAATGCAATGAGATGGCGAGCATTTTATTTTCTGGAATTCCTTTCAGGGACAGCGTTTTGTGGGGTTGGAAAGAAGACATGGCTGACGCAGCAGGCGGCCAACCTCTGGAGAGTGCTTACAACAGGCCAGGAGCTCTCTAAATGCTTTAAATGTGCTATTTCATTTAATCTTCAGACCAGAACTGTGAGGTTGGTACCATGATAAGCACTATGTTTTAGATGAGAAAACGGAGGCCGAGCAGTTGCATCGTGTGCCGGTGTTGGCACAGCCAGGGCGCGGTAGAGCCGGGATTGGAATCCAAGCAGTTTCGCCTTGAAGCCCATGCTCTTATTCTGTTCTGCAGAGTGGAGCGTGCATGTGTGGGCCAGAGCTGAGTTGCTCATGATCTTAGAGGGCATGAAAAGTCACCCTTCTCTGTCTCAGCATCCTGCTGTCCTCCTTCCCTCTCTCCCACCACCTTGAGCAGCTTTGAGCCTTTCCTCTAAATAAGTGACTAATGAACATGTATTTAGAGAACAGGGTGTTGAAAGTGAGCCAAATGAGTAGCCTGTACGTGATACTGAGGAGTCTCAAGGCTGGGCCTCTGGAGAGCCCGGAAGGGAGAGCAGTTTCCTCCACGAAGGTTCTTCTAGCATCTCTGTTATGAGTCATTAATCTGGTAAACCTTTCTTGAGCATCTAAGATGCAGGACACTGTGCCAGCTGCTGGGGATGCCCTCATGGCTCCTTGGTCAGATTCCTCCAGTCTCCACCTTTTCTCTGAGGCAATGGTTCACATGAGTCCTTTGTTGGAAGTCTCATAGGAACCTCATCCTCAAAACATCCCAAACTGAATCGTGAGCTCTCCTCTAAGCGTCCTGCCCCTTCAGGGATCTGTTTCCTGGTGAGGGAGCACCAGCTACCCAGATGCGCAAGCCGGAAACTACCTTCTTCCCTATGGCATCCAATCCATCCTCAAATCTTATCCAGTCTGACCTCCAAAATATCCACTCCTTTCTACCTACACTGCCACCAGCTCAGTCCCAGCCACCATCATCTCTCCTGGAGAATCCCAGCAGCCTCCTGCAGGTGTTCCCGCATCAATCAGTTGCCAGACAGAGAGACCTGATCGCCGCCCCCACCCCCAACACAGACCCTTAAAACTCTCTGCGTTTTACACTTGGACACTTTGCATTTGGACAAAGACAAAATAAAAGTCTTTGGCTCCAGCCCTGACTTAACTGATCCCCTCATCTCTCACTGTTCTCCCCTCTACATGTGAGTATGAAGATGGAACATGTGTGGACATCTGTATTCCAGGCTTTTAATGTTGGCCACTTGGGGCGTGAGACTGCAGATGGAAGGGAGGTGGGTGGAGGGAGATTTTTTCACGTGTTCAAATTCTTCCACTGGTTGCTGTGAGCACAAGTTAACTTTATAATATCAAAAGGAAATTAATAAAATGTGTTTACATACTGGCCACTACTTAAAGATTGGGGATCTTTTAGTTAGTTATATGGAAAGCTTTATTGTAACGATATTTGCCTTCTCCTTCCCAACGGTATCCCAAAGAACTAGGTCAAACAAGACAGGAAGTAAGGAGGAGGCCTGAGCACTCACGCTGGTGTTGAATCAAGAGCTTTCAACCAAGTGTAGAAGAGAATAGTAACCCCGTTGAGCTAGCCCCAGAGTCCTAAGGTGCCACGAGAGAATTCAGTGCTGGAGCTGTTAGTGCTGATTTATGAAATCTCATCTAAACCATTTTCAGCCCCACCAGAAAAAAGAGTTGATTTTCCTGAATATCCAGGCAGGCCATAGATTTCTTTGTTTCAACTTGGCCATGAGCAAAACCACACTGAATGTGAATACCTGCTTCAGATAACATGACAGAAGCCGTAATTTATAGGAAGCTACCAAGGAATTTGGGACTGAGGTCAAATTGACGGCCCGTCAAGTGTGCTGTTACGCCTGGTGCTTCCCAGTGGTCAGTACTCTGGAATTCAGCCAAGCAGTTCTATGAATTTCATCACAGAGGACAAAGGACAGCATTCTCCTCCCAAACCAGAAGGTATTAGTGGTGTGGTGTCAACTCTTATTACCCAGTTAAAAATTGATTATCAAAATATCTACCTTCTGAGTTTATCTGACTCAACCATCTTCACTGCACATTATCTTTTACGGATTTTCAATGTACAGGCTATTAAAGTGGCCGGCTCCTCTTATAAAATAACACAGAGAAAAAGGAAGAATATTTCCCAGGTAGCTTCTGCATGAGAAATAGACAGTGGGGGAATAGTCAGCTACGATTCTAACTTTTCATCGTAACATTTTACTTTCCATCTTCAATTTATTTTCCTGGAATCTATAGTAGGCACCAGTATTTCAACCGCAAGGCATGGTTAGTGGGACTAACAGCCCACAGCATATATCACGTTCAAAATGATTTCATTTATGACCTACCCAGTGGGCCTTCACTGAGAATTGGTGGAAAGAAAGAGTAAAGGGAGAGTTCTCAAACTTGCATTCCTACATTGGAGTGAAACCTATCTGAAATGGGGGGAACTCTTTACTTTAAAGTTATTTTTCATTTATTTTCATGTGGATAAGTAATTCCTGGAATATTAAGGTCTTAGAGCAGAATGTCTGAAAAACTCCCCTGAAGGCATATCTGGATTCATTCAAAGTAGGTGGGACCAGGAATGTAGAGAGAGATTTTAAGATAATCTTAGTAAAGAGTGAAATGTGAAAATGTTACTGCAGAAAATTGGGGTTCTCTCCCCGATGCGCATACACAAGCCTATTAACTATGGCATCGGCCTTTGGGAAAAGAGATCAGCTTTATTCTGCGAGATCAGTCTCACAGAGGGAGACAGGGGGCGTGTGCCCTCCGATCCGTCTCCCAGATTCAGGATTTTGGGTGAAATTTAAGAGGTTAGATGGGCAGAACAGGCTGCACGTGGAAACGCTGGCAGGACAGGCTTTGATGGGTGGGCTTCAAACATTCACGGTAAGGTTCTAAACATTTCTGACAGGGTTTTAAACATTTATGATGGGGTTCTAAACAATTTTGATGAGCTGGAGAAGGAATTTTAACATCAGATTTTCCTTAATGAGGGACCCCTCACTTCTAATAAGTGACTTTCTAGTTCCAGTCGTGTCCCTGTCCTTGGGTTCTGTGGGGAGGAGGATCTTTGGTTCCCAAGTTGTCTCTTCTTTTGCGCATGCCCTGGCTACATGACTTTGCAATTCTTAATCACTCTGTTGATAATAGATGGGGTCAGTTGAACTGATCCTGGAGGGTCCGCGGTTACAATATCGATGGTGTTTCTTTGAATGCAAAAGGTCCATAAAAGGGACACGTCATTTAATATTCTCAAAGTTGCTTGTTCTGTGGATGATTCTGGCTTTCCTTTCAGTGGACCTGATCTCTCTTATTATTTTTCTCTCTCCTTTGCTGCAGTCAATGTGAGCAAGTTCTTCTGGATATGTGAAAGATTGATGGACAGTTGAGCTCAATTCTTCACCCCTTCCTGGGCCTCCTCATTGTGTGTGTGTGTGTGTCGGGGGCGGGGGTGGGGGGGGCTGGTATTCTGTCTCATCTCTTGACTTTGGGCTCAGTCATGTGATTTGTTTTGGCCGAGGCGATGACAGCAAACATGAGACAAGCAAACCCTTGACGACTTGTTTCTGCCTTTCCACTCACTCATTTGTCTTGCTGTGGAAGCATGCCTGGGCTCGCCTGCTGGAGGGTGAGACCCACGGATGAGTCAACCAAGCTGAGGCCCCAGACAGGTGAGAGGGCCCAGCCAGGATGGCAGAGCTGCCTGGCTGTCCTGAAGCTGACCACAACATGTGAATGAACCTTGCTGAGCACGGCCTCAGGTCAGCAGAACGGGGCGGCCAGCAGACCCACGAACCAGAACAGATGTTTCCCGTCTGCCACTGAGGTTTGGAGATTCTTTGTTATGCAGCATTGTTGGGACAATAGATAACTGGTACAAAATGAAAGTTACCTTCCCTTATATTTGGTTCAAGGAAGAAACACATGGATGGAATACCTTCCGCAAACAAGTTATCCTTCTGTTCCTTCTTTGATTGGTTGATGTCTTATGTCAGTGATTGCCCCTGTTACTGAGAGCCCCTAATGATAGTTTTGCTCCTCTCTGAAACACAAGAGGGAGAGATCCACCTGCGTGCATGGAGTAGGAGGGAACCGGCCCCTATCTCATGTGAGTATTGGTGGCTTTAACATTCGTATTTTGATGTCACTCTCCCTTGCTGGAAAATGGCCTGGAGTTTCTGTGGGTTTTATTGGTGGAAGAGAAATCAGATATGAGATCTTGAAGGATTCTAGCAGCTGAAGTGTAAACTTGGATGCAAGTAAAGTCAGAATAATAACATTAGCTGTGCCTCTTCATGCCAGGAAGGAAAGCTTAGAGACGCTCTTTGCATACGTTCATTCATTTGAGCCTCAGGATAACTCTTTGAAATAGGAGCGATTATTACTCCCGTTGAACAGATGAAGAAACTATGGTACCGGGGGTTCTGTAACTTGCCCAAGGACACTCACCCAGCTGGTGAGTAGTATAAATCCAGGCAGTTGGATGGCAGAGCCCACCTTGACCGCAAGATTATGTTTGCTCTGACCCTTTGGGGTACAGGGGGACCACATACTTAGTGCATACGTAAGCGGTAAACCCCACTCTTATACACCCTCAGCAGGCCAGTGTGGTTCCCACCATGTGCTGGCTATGAGAGAACATTCTCCTGAATCTTTACCACCAGAACTAACAGCAACTCCATGAGACCCCCAACCACTCACTCCAAGACCCCTCCCCAACTTCTTCCCCTTTTAATGATGATATTGACCTACATTTATTGATTGCTTAGCATGAAACAAGCCCTCTACATATAATGTTTCTGTTTAACACATGCAATCTACCAGGGTTATTCTTACGTCTATTTTACAGATGAGTAAATAGAGTCTAGAAGAAAGCAAGTACCTGATCAGCTCACAAAAGGCAGAGCAGTGACCAGTCTTTTAAGACTCCAGAGCACCCACATTCTTAGCCATGAGCTCTACCTACTGTCTCCATGGAGGCCTTTCTGATTTTATTTTTGTTCTGGGTATCTGCAAGAAATATAACTTTGCGTTTCTATACCCGAACCTACTATGGGCCCTGATTCTCCTGTTGTGGTGGAAATCTCATCTTGGTCTGGAATTCTCTGCCTTTCTTTGGGAGGTGTAGGGGAGAGTATGGTGCAGTGTTGAGAATCTGTTCCCCGGTTGTCATCTGTCCAGGAGGTGGCCTCCATCCTATCTGGTCTTTGTCCATCCATCCATGCAGCTCACTGCTGCTTCCTCCTGAGCCATCAGGCATTGTGTCATGCTTGCTGGCTCTTGGTGCCAGATTTATGCAGCTTTCGGGAAGTGTTATACTCTCCCTGGCCACTCTGTGCTGGGGAAAGCCATGAGGATGTCTTGGGCCCATCTGTCTGGACACTCCATGCAGACATGTAATTTGCTCCTGCACCACTGGGCTTGTGTGGCTCTTGATTGACCTGCAGACTTCCAGTGCTCTACCTGGGGATGGGAGTTCCAGCACATTCCTCAGGGAGGCAGGGCCCAAGGCCCCTTCACAGGCATCCTCCGGCATCCTCTCTCACTCGCTACCGCATCACACATTTAAGCATACCACTCAGTTAACGTTCTCTCATCATAGTTTCTAGTTGCCCTACGCATACATTTCCCATTTGCAAGTGGGTTGGAATTTTTTCTTTTTTGCCTGCGACAATCAAGAACCACAAGAGGTTCTCAGTGAATTATTAATTTCAGACAAATGAAGTGCCCTGCTGTGTGAGGCCCCAAGCAAAACTAATTTGCCAGTCCTACTCCTTGCCATATGGGATCTTGGGATCCAAAAGACACCTTTTAGGGGTCAAATATGACTGCTGACCTCTGAGGTTCAGTGGCTAGAACTTGGAGCCTATCTCTTACTTAGTTAGACTAAGTTCTCATGTTTGTTAGAATTTTCTAGAAAATTGGCACTAGCACTGAGCCGTTGTGTACTAATCTTCAACAACAACAAAACCATGGATAATAATAGCTAAACTTATTGAGAGGTGATTATGTGCCAGATGCTTTAAAAGCTTTTTCATTTACGAACTTATTTCACTTTACAAAAATCTTATGAAGTAGATACTTTCATCATCCACACTTTACAGATGTGGAAAATAAGCGGGCGGGTAAATTGCCAAGAGGACACAACATGAAAGAGGCTGAGGTAGGATTTGACCTTTGGCGGTTGGGCACTGCAGCCTTCCCTCTTAAACAGTGGAGACTGATCTACTCATTATATCCTTACTCAAAGGGTTAAAAAAGAAAAGAGATGCTATGTTCAGGGAATAAAAGAGAATACACACATGATGGAAAGGCAATTGATCCAGTGTGCATTCATTCATCCCAGAATGTTTCATCAATGTAAAAACCTTCTGGAGCTTCCATTATCCCTCGCATATCTGTGCAACCTCTGTACACAGGATGCCTTATATTGTTGTGGTCGTGATACCATCCTGCCGTGGGTTCCCAGGTGCCTATCTCTGGAGCTGAGGGCAGAGACGGTGCCTCTGTGGACAGAGCGGCAGCATATGCGAGGGGCTCAGTCAATGTCTGTTGTGGGCTGTAGCTACCTGTACGGGGTGCAGGGCCTCCCCTACCTGTACCTGGTCTCCTTTCCAGATTACAGGCGAGTGGCTCAGTGGGCTGCTTTTACCCCAGGGTGGATACCTGCCTGTGCGCACAGAGGAGGAGAGGGTGACACCCTCTGTGACACGTGACACTGGCTGCATTGACAGTCTCATCTTGATTCGCCTGTCTCTATCCTTGTGTATGGCTCCCCAGCACTGGCCACAGAGATGCCCGGAGGTGGGTCAGGTATTTTTATCTCATCTTCTTATCTTGTGTCTAAGGCAGTGACTCAGCTCTTTAGCTGTCCAACGAATGTGTGTTGAATTCAATTTATTGTCAGGGCTGTCACCTTCCTGATGGACACTTGAAAAAATGGTGTGTGTCCTTAAACACCGGTGAACAGATGGTCCAGACTGTTGGGATTGGGATCTAGTGAGATGTCGAATCAAGATGCCCTCCATAATGTGGGCTCTGCTTGCCCTTGAAGACACAATCCTGTCTAAATAGCCACCATTGCTTTCTGTTGAATAAATCTAAAATAAAGCCCCAAGCATTTATGCATGCATCCAACCAGCCATCCATTCAGTGCGCTTCCTGTGTCCCAGGTCTGCCCTGGGAATTTGGGAAGCCAGGATGAAGAAGACCCTGCCACTGCCCTCAGTGAGCTCAGTGTCGGAACGGTGGTGGTGCTGAGGGAAGCCCCTGAATTGGCAATAACTATAAAAAATGCAGCAGGGGCCATGCTAGAAATATGGGCAGGGGGTCTAACTCTGCCTGGGGTTGTCAGGAAAGCAATCTGGAAAGCCCAGGTAGTCTAGAAAAGGGATGTAAGTGGGAAGGGAATTCCAGGCAGAGGAAACAGCGCAGGCAAATCATGGAGTGAGGACTGTGAAGGGTGTGGAGAGCAAACTACCAGCAAGGGAGTGGCCACAAATGAGGCTGCAGCAGAAGTCGAGTTGGAGCATAGAAGATCTTATGAGCTCTGCTAAGAAAGCAGGACATGGGGCCAGCCTGGTTGCATAGTGGTTGAGTTTGTGCACTCCCCTTCCATGGCCCGGGGTTCACAGGCTTGGATCCCAGGTATGGACCTACGCATCACTCATCAAGCCGTGCTGTGGTGGCGTCCCACATACAAAATAGAGGAAAGTTGGTACAGGTGTTAGCTCAGGGCCAATCTTCCTTACCACCACCCCGCCTGCACCCCCCAAAAAAGGGAAAGCAAGACATTTCACCCTAGGCTCAGGGGAGACATCAGGGAGTCTTAACCATTGGCAATCACAGTTGCAAATGCATTTTAGGGATCATTCTGTAGCAGACACCTGTGGTGCCCTGTGTCACATCCCTCAGTTGGCTTCTGAATCAGCTGTAGCTGCAGCAGACAGTTTCACAGAAGCTCAGACTCACCTCTGGCCTGTGTGTCCTTTTAATTTTCTGTCCCAGGGCCTTTTCCACCACCTCAGGGACCCACTTGGCCTGCACATAAGCACAGCCTGGAAGTGCAGGGCAGTTAATGTCACCAGGGGCAAACCTGAGCCAAGGACTGGAAGCTGGTGGATAAATGCTCCAGTTTCCTATCCTTTAGGTGAACAATTGATGGGGGCATTCTGGATGATTCCAAGGAGGTTGCAGTGGTATCAAGCTCCTGTTGTCCATAGCAACAACCTTGATGGCAAACCCTTATAATTGATTGGCTTTTCCTTCTTCCCTGATTCTTTTCCCTGCTTCTTCACTCCTATTTTCTAGGATCTCCTCTCAATAAACCACCTGTATACAAACCCTTGCCTCAGCCTCTGCCTTCAGGAGAACCAAAAGTGGGACACATTCCGACCACGGTAAAGCCTGCATGTGGTTGAGACTGGCCGACAGGCCAGCTGAGTGGCTGGGGTATCAGTCGTGTGAGACATTAAGGAGGCCTGAGCCAGGGCAGTAGCTGTGGAGCACGGGGTAGGGACAGAGCCTTGTGATACATACGAAGTAAAATGGGAAATATGTACTGGTAGATTGGGTGAGGATGGGTGAGGAAGAATTTACGGCTTGGGAAGGAAAAGTAAGAAGAAAGTAAAATGTTTAAGAAAGGATGGTCATTTTAGTTTTGGACATGTTGGGTTTGAGGCATATGTAGGAACAGGTTGTCCTGTGGAGACAGGCAAAAATAGTGACCTTTTTGATTTTTCATTCATCCCATTGGCCCTCAAGTGCTTGAAACTGATATCCATCCATTCTTCCATCCATCTGTCTGTCCATCCATTCATTCTCTATATATTGATTGAGTGCTTTGCGTGTACCAGGAAATGTTCCCAGTACTGGGCCTTGCCTTGGCCTGGATGCTCTAGAAAACAGGGCTTGAAGCAAAGAAGATTAAAATGCTCATGTTTCATTTGGGAGGTGCAAGCCCAGGGCAGTGGGAATGAGGGGAAGGAAGCGAGGCGAGTAAGGATGTGGATGACGTGTTAGCATGTTGACTTTCCACTTAATGACGAACTGTGCAGAGACAAGGCTAGTCGCTCAGGAGATGCATCCACTTGCCACAGGACTTGGCTGGATAGCACATGAGAAGAAACCAGCCTTCAAAGTAGTTCCTGGGAGCAAGAAAGGAGAAATGATCCATCTGCTGACTCGCCTACATTCACTTCCTATTTCCCATTTGTCCCAGTTTGCCCCATGGAGGGTCAGCTTCTCTGGACATCCAATCCTTTGGGCAGACTGCCTCTCTGATGGTCACTCAGGAAGCCAGATCCCATGCTGTGTACCACGTGCTTCTTTCACATTTGGAAGTGGCAGAAACTCTGGGCATGCAACTGGCTGGTCCATAGCAGAAGGAGGTGGGGTTGAGTGGGCTTCGCAGGGCATGGTAGAGGTGGTGTGAACCAAGTGTCTAGCAGCTCCAAGAAGAGATGCAAAAGATTTGTGTCCAATGCAGGGGAGAGCAGAAAGAAGACAAGCCTTTGCCCTGATGAAGAGTAACTTTAAGAGAGACAGAGAGAAAAAAAGATGACCTGGGTGGATGAGATGTCTTAGGCCTTTCCAGGTTGGTGACATTTGCATTGAGACATGAATGGTGAAAAGGAGATGGCCAGACACAGGTCTTCAGAAAGAACATTCTAGGCGGAGAGGACAAGAGGTACAAAGGCCTTGAGGTGGGAACAAGTTTGGTTTAGTTGAAGAACATAAACAATGT
The DNA here is from genome assembly GCF_021613505.1 of Equus quagga. Classification (NCBI taxonomy): domain Eukaryota; kingdom Metazoa; phylum Chordata; class Mammalia; order Perissodactyla; family Equidae; genus Equus; species Equus quagga. Next base: position 38,283,837 of record NC_060271.1, read on the forward strand.
CACCACAGCTGGAGAAAAGTGAACAAGGGGGAGAGTGGAAGGACGTAGGCAAGAATCAGATCAGGTAGGTGGCAAAGAATTTGGAACCCACTGCCAGTATGATCATCGTATATCCACATGCTCCCAGCAGTCTTCCATCCGAACGGGGGATGATGGGGTTTCACATAAGAATTAGCTTTGGAAGTTGGATGGAGATGGCAGCATCCACGATTCAAGTCATAATATTGAAGAGTTTTTAAGCAAACTGAATACATAATATCTGAATTGCATCAATATATTAATTACTATAATTTTTAGGAAATTGTTATTATTAGTAATTATAACTATATCAAAAAAAGTAATTACTGATACAAGTTTGGGAAGCTCATGGCTACACAGTACTGCTCATTCTCTGTTGTCTGTTTTCCAATAGTAATTCCATGATGCCACAGAGCACTGGGTGGGAAAACATATTTAATCTAATAAAGGTCGCCCTCACATCTCTCCTGTTCTGTGACATGCCGTTTACTGAATCATCCATTATCGCCCAAAGAACAAAGACGAGCTTCACTAAGCAAAGGGATGATAAAGTTCACTTGAAAATTGGGGAAGAAATTGCAAAACCATTTGAGGTCAAGGGCACAATCACGCATAGAAATCAATAGCTGTCAGCCAACAAGGAGGAGGGGGGAATGAATAAACACAGTAAATAATGCTGAGAAATGACTCAGCACCAAGCAGCCAATCAAAGGGAAGTCTAGGTTCGTGGTTAAGAGCTCTAGTGCTGGAATCAGATGAGTCTTAGTATGAATCTCTGTTCTACTACTTGGGCATGTCCTGTATCCTGCGCAAGCCTCAGCTGACTCCTCTACACGGTGCGAAGAGCACCGCCTGCATCCTGGGTTGCTGGGAGCACCACAGGAGAGAGCGACTAGGAAGCTCTTCATGTGTCTGCTCAGGAAATGCTCCATGATACCATCATCATCATTGTCTCAGTCCTCCTCCTCCTCTTTCTCCTTCAATCAAGGTTTACCAAAATAACACAAAAGATTGGACAGCACAGCGAGGAACTTCCCAAAGGCTTACTTTCTCGGACTGTCTGAGAAAAGAGAAATAATGATAATAAAAAAATCCCACAAAATTATTTAGTGTAAAAAAGATGCCCTTTGGGCTTTCCTTTGCCTTACATCATTGACAGTTAAATGAGCTTCTTCCAACTTATGTTCAAACTCAAAAAAGTTTAATTATTCACACATATTCACAAGAGCCCTCCCTATATTAAAAAACCATCAAAGGGAATTCAGGATTGTGAATAAAAAAATTGAAATCCTGAATAGTTTATAACACTTCCCACACTGCATCCTCTCTCTTTTTCATTAAAAAAAAACTTTAAACATTTGATACAAATGTTTTTGTTTGTGCTGGGTTTTGGTGCCGTCCGGGAGTCTGAACAGCATGAAACAAAAGTGATGATGAGCTTGATGAAAAGACAACTTGAATGTTACAAATTGATACTCAAGACACCAGAGGTAAATAACAACCACTGTGTTCTGGCACTGGTGTGATGAGTCAGTAGACATTATCCCTTTTATTCCTCTTGTCATTTGGATAATGCATAATTACTGTCCCCCTTTTTTTTCAGATAAAGAAAATGAGGCTTCTAAAAGTTGAGTAACTTCTTCAAGGTTGCTCTGCTGGTAAAGGTACCAGCTATAGAATTCAAAAGGAGATTGGTCTGGTTCCTGAGCCTGGGTTTTTAATTAGTATATTCTACTTCCTCATCCATCTACTATCCATCCATCCATCCATCCATCCATCCACCCACCCACCCATCCATCATCATTCACCATCTATCACTCATCTGTCCATCCATCATCCATCCACCCATCCATCCATCCATCCACCCATCCATCCATCCATCCACCCATCCATCCATCATCATTCACCGTCTGTCACTCATCTGTCCATCCATCATCCCTCCATCCAATATCCATCCATCCAACATCCATGCACTATCTATCCACCAATGAATCTATTCATGCATCTTTCTACTCACTCGTGTAGTCTTCCATTAATTAATTAATTTCTGTTGGTCATGCCTTACAATTATATCTTAACTCTGTCCCCTTCCCTCTCCATTGCCAATGCTAAAACCAGGACCAATCTACCACCCTTTCTTTGACTCCTATCTGGTCTCCATGCTTCTACGCTTTCTTCTCTACAGTCCATTTTCATCACAACTACCGAAGTGATGTTCTCGAGGGACATATCTACCCTGATTAAAGTCCTCCCATGTTTTACGACTGCATTTGAAGTGAAATCCAAATCAGACTCAGCATGCTCTGGCTGTCCCTCTGACCACCTCTTTCACTGGCTACTTTCTGGCTTGTGCCATTCCAACCACGCTGGTCAACTGTCTGGTATACCTCAAACAAGCCAAGGCTGCTCTTGCCTTAAGAACTTTCCAATTGCTGCTATGCTGTGAATGTTCTTCCCTTGTGGGACTCTTTCCTTTTCATCACATAGAATTCAGCTCATATAACGTCCTCAGAGATGTTTTTCCTAATCACTTCAGTGAGAGTGGAACCCACCCCACTTGCCATCCCAGTTGGTCTTCGGTCCATTGTTCCACTTATTTATTTATTTACCACATTTACTCCTGACATAAATTATATCATTTGGTTATCCAATCCCTCTTTCTTTCGCCTCCCCAGATATACACACAAACTAGAAGGCAGGAGCCTTGAGCAAACTAAAGCATAACTCAATTCATAAATGCTTATTTCTCACCTGCTACATCCAAGGCCCTGCCGTCAGTGCTGGGATATGGTAAAGAATGAGACAGACACGGTCTCTGCTCCCAGAGAGGCCACATTATAGTGAAGAGAGCCATCCATGCAATGAAACTAGGACAATTGAAGAGAGTGGCAACTGCTATAAATAAACAGGGATGTGATAGAAAGTAATGAAGACAGAGCAAGAGGATATGGCTTTAGATCACCTGATCAGAGAAGTCTCTCTGAGGTGGTGGCATCTGACCTGAGAAGGAAAAGGAAGAGTTGTCAACCTCTCAATGACCCAGGGTGTTCCATGCAGAGGGACTAACACATGCAAAGGCCCTGAAGTAAATTCATACCAGGTGTGTTAAAGGAACAGAAACGAGGCTAGTGTGGCTGGTGTGGCACAGTGGTGTGGTGGTGGTAAGAGGAGTGGTACAGTGGTGCTTCCATGACGATGAGGGGTCTTTAAGAAAGGGTTGCCAGATTTAGCAAAAAAAAAATACAGGATGCTGAGTTAAACTCAAATTTCAGATAAAGAACAAATAACTTTTTAGTAGAGGTATGTCCCAAATATTGCATGGAACATGCTTATACTAAAAATTATTTGTTAATCTGAAATTCTAATTTAACTGGGCATCCTGTGTTTTATCTGGCAGCCCTGTTTTAAGACAACATCCAAAATCTGATCAAGGTGTGGCGCATCCCAGAATCCTGGACCATGCTGCTGTCCCCTAATTATGAAAAAGAATTCAGAGAAGAAATCGGAACTAGCGATTAATTGAGTTATCACTCATTCCCATCTACATGGGGAAAAAAAGATACTAGGAAATTGAAAAGTGTATTTATCTCAGGAACATGCTAAATGATGATTATTCCAGGCAATTTACTCTCATAATTGTGTTAAAACTGAGAGGCCATATGCTTCCCTAAAGGGAGGAACCATATCGAACTGACTTTGTATCTCTTCCACAGTACCCAGCGCAGTACATTGCACATATATAGTCCTTAGTAAATAAGTGTTAATTCATGGAGAATAAGGTAAGCCAGTTTAGAATTTGCCTCATTCTATTCCTATCTCATTGAGAGACAAAGATCTCAGGGACTCAAAGTGATTCCTGACTTCCTCTCTTCTTACTCTTCCTGCTAAACTAGGAAGACAAAAGAAGCTTCTTTGTTGTAGGCATTACTGAGACTTGTCAGTATTCTGTTCTCTTCAACTTCCAGGTATGTGTACAACAACATTTCCTTACCTCTTGGAAGACGGTGTTGCCATGTGACTAGTTTTGGCCAATGTTATGCAAAGAGAAATACTATGTGCCGTTCCTAAGCCAAAGCATTTAGTCCCACCTGTCCTTTCTCTGCTGCAGCAGACCTGAAGCCTCATGCTGGTGGTACCGCAGGATGGGTGAACCTCCATCAGCCTGGGCCCTGGAGAGGTCACATCCGGCAGAGACTCCCCCACCCTGTGTAGGACATGCAGCACGAGCAAGAATGCAACTTTATTGTTCTAAGCACTGAGCTGTTGGGGTTGTTTGTCAGCACAGCATAACTGACTGACACGGTCAGCTAAGAGTCTGTAACACCGTAACATTTCTAATAGGTCTTTAGACCTAACTTAGGCAGACTCAGAGCCAAGGAACAGATTTGTTACAGCTTTTCTGAACGCTTGTGGGTAAGCAGAATGCTCTGACTCCCCCCCTACATCTCTTTTCCTATTTTAGGATTAGCCCTAAGGGACAGCACAAGGCGGAAGGAGCAGTGAAACTTTTCTCGCTGGGGTTGGATATAAACACGCTGGAAATGCCTTGAGGGCGGGCGCAGGCCTTTCTCTTCTCAGAGATGGCTCAGCACCAACCTGAGGACACAGAAGTCTGGGTACACAGACTGTCTTCTGGACACATCAGCTAGGCCACATCACTCTTCTGCTCAAGATCCTCCCATGGCTTTTCCCTGTCACTAGGGCAGCGATAGGTAGATATGCAAAGCTAGAGTCTATACAGTGTCCTACTAGGCCCTTGTATGTGATGCAGCTTTAGACCTTCAGGTGAAATTGCACACATAGGATACTGCTTTATCTGGCGTGTATTATATAGGATAATATGTTCGGATATGTCATTTTACCCGACTCTGTACCAGAATTTGTTACTTGTCCTATTATCTTTTCATATAAAAGTTTGAAATGCTTTAAAATTATAATTATAAGAGCAATCCCAAATCAAGAATTATAGCCAGCTGTATTAGTCAGCTCTTGCTGCATAGCAAATTACCCTAAAACTTAGTGGCTAAAAACAAAACTATTTATTATCTCACAGCTCCTGTGGGTCCGGAATTTGGAAGTGGCTCAGTTGGGTAGCTCTGACTCAGGGTTTGTCATGAAGTTCCAGTCATGTTGTTGGCAGGGGTCATGGTCATCTAAAGGCTAGACTGGGTTTGGAGGATCTGCTTCCAAGATGGCGCACTTACATGGCTACTGGCGGGAGGCCTCAGTACCTCACTAAGAGGGCTCTTCCATAGGGCCATTTAAGTGTCCACATGACATGGCAGTTGGCTTCCCCCAGGACAAATGATCCAAGAGAGCAGGATGGAAGCCACAATGTCTTTGATGACCTAATCTCAGAAGTCACACTCTATCATTTATGCAATGTTTTATTGGTTATACAAGTCATCCCTATTCAGCATGGGCGGGACGACACAGGACATAACAGGAGGCGGGGTCATTGGGAGCCATCTTGGAGACTGACTATTTTTCTATAGCAGAGGGTGGTGGTGCAATGGAGGAGCACAAGAGAACTCCTGAAAATTGCTCCCCTGCACTCTCCATATTCACCTATAACTTCCTTCGCCTGCAAAGTAAACTCTGGTCGACGTGACAAGTTGCTCCCCAATGCAGACTTTCCTAGAAGAAAAGCATTCTCTCTCCTATCAGCATAGGGCTGCAAATTGTTGGCTAATATGGCTCTTCCGCCTGAATAAACAAACCTACATTCAGTCCAATATTCTTTTCCAAGAAAATCACCCAGTGTAATTGGCAGGTCTGGGTTGTCAGTGGCTGGATTTGGCATGCCATCTCTCTGTGTTTTGGTTTGGGCAAAACGGCTGGTTTTCCTTCCTTCTGTCTTTTTCCTTGTGCTCTGGCTCATTTCCATGGCCACACCTTTTCTACCTTCCCCAACAATTTGTTGCTGTCCCCAAGCACTGACTAAGTATTTACAGAGGGGACCATGGACACACCTCTTCTGAGGAGGCTGCTTGGTGTTTCATATGTCTAGCTGACATAATATTCTGCCTGTTTTTCATAAAAGGGCTTTCAAACTGGGCTATCTGTCTTAACTCAGATTCATTCTCATTCTATCCATTGTACCTTGCTGGACGTTTCTCAAGCACGTTGTTTATAAAATATGTAAGCACACAGCCCTAAACAGAACCTGTTCCTATAAAATGGTCAATAACAATAGCTTTACTGTTCAACATTATCACCACCCAGACTCACTTATCGCCTTGAAATAGTGTTTGCCGTAGCAACGCAACACCATCCATTTTGCTCCTGATCATGACACTATTTCTTGGTGTTTTACAAAACAAGACATTATTCAAAGCCAAAAACCTACATGGAATGCCGATAAGGAAGAGCTAACCCAGCAAGGACAGAGAAAATAGTCACTCAATCCTGACTGTTAGTCCCAAACTTTCCAGGGAGATTTGTAATGTAAGGTGCAGAGAGTTTGTGGGGCAACCCATCATTAATGCTAATAAGAATCTGCATCATGCCCTCTTTTCTAGAAAACACTGGTGTCCTCCAGGACAGGCTCAGGGGAAAACATATATACCATCTACCTTCCTGCCTAGGAGACCGAAATTCATTATTGCCATGCTGGAATCTAGAATTTTTTTAACTTGTTAATGCTGCTGAGGATGGCAAAATAATGCCTCCAGCCACCCTGTGTATTTGCTGTTGCCATCTTCACTGATAAATTGCCCAATTTTCTTAGCAAATTCAGCAACAATAACAGTTTTCTGCTGCAAAATAACATTTCATTTCATAAAAAAATGGCGTGGAATGGAAACAAGTGAAAGAGGTTTCATGTCTTCTAGAAAGCCAAGTTCCTAATTTTCAGTGTTCACTAGCCGTGGGTGGGCACTGGTTTTTTATTCCTGATAAATAAATGTGTTACATTTGACACTCAGACTATTGCTGTCCTTGGACTGCTGGCCAAATCACTTTGGTAAAAAAGATTTATTGCAACACTTTATAACTTCATAGGGAATGTAGTGGATACTTTTTTTTTGGTCTGACTGACATACATCCCCCCATAATCTGATAGCAGCATCCTACTGTTTTGTGGTTGAGATTTTTGGTAATTGTGTTCAGCAGAACATATTATGGGAATTGCTGCTTTAATCCATCAAAAAGGAGAGAAACATTTTCAAAGAAAGTTCTGGATGAAGGGAACTATCTGATTTCAACATTGGTTATCCACCTCTGCCAGATACGAGGGAGGAGAATGAAAAGGGAAAGAAAATGTGACTGTGACACTCCCAGTTTTCATCACGACCCATCCCTAATACAGGATGAAACCAAAGACTGAAAATCTGGTGTGACAGGAACTGGAACCAAGAGACAAAGATAACCAAGAATCAGGAGCCATTGCCATAAGGAGACCACCTTGCAAACTACTGATGACACTTTCCTTCAGAGATGCCTGGACAGGCGAAATATGAACATGCAAGTTACACAAACCACCAACAATCAGGCTGTGATGGAGAAATAATTTTCCAGTAAAGTGAAAACCAAGAAATTCTAACTTTGTGCTTTACTGGTGTTCAATCTTAATTCCCCTGATTTAGCTTGTTTAATCCTAATGATTAATCCCAATGTTTAATCCTAATGATTTGTAGTGAAGCCAAATTCCTCCTCACGTCTGTGGCTTCCTCCAAGTTCTCACTTGAACATGGACACATAGGAAGACAGTGGCTGTGGCACAATGAGCAATATGATGCAGGCAATGAAGCTCAGGGAAAAGAACCCCGGGCTCTGAGGCTGTGTTGACTTGGGTGGGAATCCAGACTCTGATCCCCCGGTAAATGATCACATTGGCCAAATTATTGATCTTCTTGTGCCTCAGTTTCTTCATCTTCAAAAGGCTGAGAATTCCATCTCATTCAGAGAATTTCACATAGCTTGAGTAAGATTAGGTATGCAAAGGGGCCTGGTGCAGAACAGGCGCTTCCTAACATGAGATTCCATCTTCCCTTTTCCTAGTCTCTTAGAACTCCACTCAAGTATGTTCTATATATGAGAGGTACTAAAAAGGTTTTTTAAATTAGTGTAGAAACTTGTTTAGACAAGTAAAACATGGACGTAAAGTCTGAACTCTTCATTGTTTACTTAGCTTTGCTTTTTCCTGTATTCAAATAATGTTCTTTCAACCAAAGTCACCCCAATGCATGTATGGCAGACACTTGTTTAGTGGCGAGCCAAGTATTCATTCTGTTTTATTCAGTCTATAGCCCCATAGCCTTTATTGTAGGAGAACCCCTCATCTACTCTCAGGCGTACTATTTAGGAGAGGATAAGCCAAACTGCCTCAGAATCCAGATCAAGTCACATGACTCATACCTGGTCATGGAAACTGGCTCAGGTGTGAACATTTGACCCAAGAAGGCTAATGGAACCCAAACCAGGACGTTTGCTGGTACAGTAGAGAAAGAAAAGTTGCCATTCCATTGAAGTTGCTAAGCCTGAAGATCAAGGGGATTACTGGGGAGGCTGAATTACCTGAGAGTGGAGCTAACACAGACAAAAGCTTGAATGAGCAAGACTGAGTTCTGACAACATCACTCAAACTCTTAGATCTGGCCGAGGTTGATGCAAGATCTACTCTTGCTTTTTATTTATTTTTATTTTTTTATTTTATTTTAAAGATTTTATTTTTTTTCCTTTTTCTCCCCAAAGCCCTCCGGTACATAGTTATATATTCTTCGTTGTGGGTCCCTCTAGTTGTGGCATGTGGGACGCTGCCTCAGCATGGTCTGATGAGCAGTGCCATGTCCGCGCCCAGGATTTGAACCAACGAAACGCTGGACCGCCTGCAGCAGAGTGCGCGAACTTAACCACTTGGCCACGGGGCCAGCCCCTACTCTTGCTTTTTAAATATGTGAGTGAAGCATTTCTTTTTCCACTCTTTTATTTTCAACCCATTTGTGTCTTTGAATCTAAAGTGTGTGCCTTACAGACAATATATAGGTGGATCATATTTTTTATCCACTCTGCTACTGTCTCTGCCTCCTGACTGGAGTGTTTAATCCATTTACATTTAATGTAATTACTGCTTATGTAGGAGCTACTTCCGCCATTTTGCTATTTGTTCTCTGTATGTCTCATGTCTTTTTTGTTCTTCCATTTCTCCATTAATGACATTTTGTGTTAAATAGTTATTTTCTGTCTACCATTTTACTTCCCATGTTCTTTCCTTCATAATATAGTTTAAGTTATTTTTCTTAGTTGTTGTCCAGGGTATTTCAATTAGCATCTTAACTTAAAATTGGATTAAAGCTAACAATTTTAATAGTATACAGAAACTGCGCTTCTAGTAAAGCACAATTCCCTCCCTCCTCCTTCATGCTATTTTTATTATACAAATTACATTTTTATACATTATAAGGCATTGACTCAGTTTTATAATTATTAGTTTATGTAGTTGTCTTTTAAACCAGATAGGAAAAGAAGAGAATTACAAAAAATGCATTTATACTGTCTTTTATATTTACCCATATGGTTACTTTTACTGGTATGAGTCAATAATTCTCTCTGTCTCTCTTTTTTAAAATTTTTAAATTTTTAATTAATTTATTTTTCTGAGGAAGATTAGCCCTGAGCTAACATCTGCCACCAATCCTCCTCTTTTTGCTGAGGAAGACTGGCCCTGAGCTAACATCCATGCCCATCTTCCTCCACTTTATACATGGGACACCTGCCACAGCATGGCTTGACAAGCAGTGCATAGGTCCACACCCAGGATCCGAACCGGTGAACCCTGGGCCACCAAAGGGGAACGTGCGCACTTAACTGCTGAGCCACCAGGCTGGCCCCTCTCTGTCTCTCTTTTTAAATAAAAGCTTGAAGTTCAATTTCTTGTATTCTAAAGTGTCCTATGTGACATTGCACGCCGTGGAAAACACCTAAAAGGGCAGTGAACACAGTGTAGAGTGAGCTCTCTCCCATACAAACCTATTTCTCTGCTTTTGGGGTCAAGAACATCATGTTCATGAAATATAGCAAATTATTACCACTTATTTCGCCTAATCAGTGTCTTCTAATTTAGGAGAGCAGAATTTGAATAATAAACTTGTAGGTTAAAGATGTGATGAATTTTTTTCCTATTGAGTTTAATTCTCCTCCCCATGACTAGGTTGGCCTTAGTGACTTGCTTGACCAATAGGATGTGGCAGAAGTGATGTTCTGGGATTTCTGAGACTAGGTTTCCAGAGGCCTTGTGGCTTCTCCTTGAGCCTCCTGGAATGCTCACTCTGAGAGCCCTGAGCCACAATGTCAGTCCAACCACCTCGATTCCACACTGTGCTGGGGAGGCCACAGGGAGGCGCTCCAGGTGACAGACCCAGGAAAGCCTAGACTTTCAGCCATCCCTGCCAGGGCACCAGACGCGCAAGTGGAGCCATCCTGGACCCTCCACGCCAGTTCATCCACCTGCTGAACGGCAACAAGCGGCCTCTGCTGACATCATACGAAACAGAAGACGGCTCCATCTAAGCCATGTTGATTCCTCACCCACAAAATCACAAGATATAATAAAACAGTGGTTAAGTCACTGTTTGTCGGAACAGTTTGTTATATAGCAATAGACTTGTAACAAGGGGATATGACTTTGTTCATCTGGACCAGACAGAAGGAACCACTAGAAATCACCTAGACTCAGAGCCTCAAACTCAGGCGCCCATCGGGGCCGTCCAGGCAGGTAATATACATGAATGAATGATCTGGGGGAGGGGGCAGGATTTCTGCAAACCAGAGAGCATATGTCATGTCTGGAGAGGAAAGCCAACTGTTGCCCTGAGGGAGCAAAGTCTGGCTTTGCCAGACTTTTCAAGAGCTGTCAGATTTTCTAATGCAAAAATCCTAATTTTTAACTGTTGGGAACTAATTAAAAAAAATTATAATGTTACCTTGCAAGCCAAGTAACACACACCTGCAGGCTCCACTTTCTCCCCAGCTACTAGTTTGTAATCTGACTCAACCCCCTCAGGTACAGAAGAGAAAACAGTAGTCCAGACAGGGGATGTGTCATGCTTGGGGTTCCACTGTGTATTCACATCCTAAAAAGGCCTGGAGCCTGGTCTTGTCATGGCCCCACAGTACATGGTGAAGACAAAATTCCCAGGCAGTGACACTCATAGGGTTCTTTGGTTTAACTGGAATAAAACGACACCACCTAAAGGCCCTGGCAGGCTCTCAGAACGGAACTCCCCAGAATTAGCAGAACCACATCCGGTAACTCCTTGAATGCCTAGGTCACTGTGGGATGGGGGAGGAGAGAAATCCTCGGCCCCCTACCAGAGTTTCAGTCAGAGCAACAAGACTTTTATCTGTTTCATTTGTTTGCACTTGCCAGTGCCATTTGCTTTGGGCCACAGATTTTTGTGGCAAAGAAAAGTATATAAACTGATGTCCTAGTTCACCAGATGTTGTGCAGTGGCACACTCAGTAATTGCTTAGTTTCCCTCCCAGATAGTTGAAGCCATCTATATTAATTAAGATAGGCTTGCTGCTGTGACCAAGAATCCCAAATTTTAAGTACCTTAACATAATGAAAAAATTATTGTTGCTCACACAACGGTTCACTGTGGCCGTGTAGGTTGCACAGCTCTTTGCTGCCCTCCAAATGGAGACCCAGGGGGCCAGGCTCCTTCCTTCTCATGTCTCTGATGTCACACTGGGGCCTCGGACTGTTTCACTTCCGGTCTCATGAATGGGGAAGGCTCAAACACGGAAGGTTGCATTGGAGAGTTTTTTTTATAAAAATAGGCCAGGCCTGGACATCCAGGTACCTCAGTTCTGCTCACATTTCATTGGCCAGAACCCAGTCATGTGGTCCCACTCCACCGCAAAGGGGACTGGGAAATGTAGTCCAGCTGTGTGTCCAGGAGGAGAGGGAGCAGAGTTCTTGATCTGACATGCCCTGTTCCCCGGGGGCTGGCTTCACGTAAGAGGCACCCTGGGTGGGCTGGGCTAGGCACTGAAAGTACCCTGACCTCGCAGGAAGGGGCAGAATCATTATTTTGAGCTTCTTTGGCATTTCAGAGACTGTAGAGCTGCCTGCTGCTTCTACCATAGAAACACTCCTGGACTGAGGACTGTGCCCAGATTTCACCTTGCTGTCGAGATTAGCAGCAACAGTAATTAATTATAGAACATTGTCTGGAAATTGTCATACTATATATCAAAAGCTCAAGACGAACGTCTGCTGCTGACCCTAAGGGCCAGATTGCTAATAACAATCACTAACATTTACTGAATGCTTACTGTATGCCAGGAGCTGATATACGAGCACTTTATAGAAACAAACTGATCTTAATAGAGAGATTGAAATAAGGTAAAGCCAGGGCTGGTCAAGGAAGCTTCATGCAGAGGAAAGTACTTAGGTAGGATTAAAGGACTTTAGGAACAAGGCTAGAACGGAAGTCCTAAGACAATACTCTGCGTCTAATAGAGTGAGAACCGTGTCAGTGGGGTTGAGAAAAATGTTGGCCTTCATTTCCTTTGAAATATACAAGTGGAACAAGAGTTGGCAAACAGACAGGACGCAGAAAATGTGCCCTGTGCACACAGTAAAGCTTCGTGGACCTAGCATGGTCCAGAATTAATCTAGGGCCCCCCTGCTTAAGTTGCAAAGGTTCTCAACTCTCAGCTCCTTGCCCTGGTGGCCAGGAGTTCGGGGGAAAAAGAAGGGACACCAATGTGCTTTAATTCCCTCCCTTGCAAAGGGAAGAGAGAGCTTTGCCATTTAGCATTTGGTGGAACTGTGGGAGAACAAAACACTCCAAGCCAGAAGTCTCCTCTTGCTTTCCCCGGGAAAGCACCTCATGCTGCTGGCTGCAGAGCCAAGCAGGTCCCTCCCAGGAATGCTTTCAGTTTCTGTTTTCTTGATTTGCTTTATTTTAACCCCTTCCCGGCTATATGTAGAACCTGCCTGTTTCTGGATAGAAGTGGATGGGCAAGGTCAAGAAGTACGTGGGCTTCCTTCCTGCCCCTAAACGCATTCAGCATCCTTCTCTGCTTGTGTTAGCTTCAGTCACGTCCTGTCCCCTCAGTTCAGAAGAGGGCATCAAATAAACGAATTCTAATTCAATTATAATTATCTGAATGTCTTTTTCCTCCTAGGAATAGCTGCACCCTGGAAAACAGGAATGACAGCTGGGAGAGGGTAATTTCTCTCATGCTGGATTCCAGGTACTGTGAAGAAATTAGGTTTCTGTGGAGCTAAGAAGCAGTGACAACTTCCACAAGACACAAAATCCTGCCTTAGGAACCATTTTTATAGCCACCATAGCTGCAGATGAAAAGTTGGGCCAGACAGCCTGGTGATGGTGGGAAGACCAGGTGTGGGGTCCGGTGGGGCTGGGCTGGAGCCCCGGCTCTGCCGCTGACTTGTCGCATGGCCTCGGGCAAGTTATTTCACTTTTGGGAGACTCAGCTTGCTGATGGAGAAACGGGCATCAACTGCCCACCTCGTAGGTATTTTGTGCCTTAATGAGATCAAATTAGTAATGAGGTCAGATTTGCCAACACGCTCTCAAACTGTAAGATGCCATGTCAAAGCGAGGTATCTCTGTTTTCCTAAGGAGGCTCGATTTCTCACTTCTGACTGGAGGGTCCTGATGGGGAAGGGACCCCACATCTTCCCCAGCCACCTGGGGGGCTTCTGCTTGGTGTGTAGGGGACGGAGGGGTGTTCTGGACAGGGACTTAAAGGAAATTAGGTTAAAGAATGTCAGAGAGGCGGGGAGGGGCGTTCCAGGCCTCTAGTAAAAGCCAATGGACCATCTGGCAAGCAGAGGCCAGGGCACAGGCTCGTAGCACGTGGCCCGGGGGACCTTATTCAGGGCCTAGGTTGGTGCCAGTGTCCTTTGAAGGGTGAGCAGAACCAGAGGAAGAGAAGCAAACATCCCCTGGGAGTAAACAGCCCGAGGCTGGATTCTCACCCCCGTGCTTGACCTCTGGCCGTGTGTGAGGCCTGCCTTCTGGTCTGAGCGCACTTGCCCGTACCAATGAAAGTGAGGCCCCAAATAACGCTGAGTGTCTAGGGGAAGCTTCATGGCGTTAGTCGGTCCTGGGCATCCAGCATGGGGGTTGGTTCAAAAACGCAAAGGGAGACCATGTGCCCCTGGGTGCTTGGCCAGATGTCATCCCATGGGTAACTGATGTCTTGCACCCAGTCAGAATGGCAGTGCCACAAGTGCACAGATGTGTGGTGTCAGCTAACAACGCCCTGGGTCAGGAATCCAAGCACCTTCCAGAAGCAGAAGTTCTGGAGCTTGAGAGCAGCCCCACTAACTGACTGGAACTTGTGGGTAAGAGAAAACTGATTTGCTGTTACTCTCTAAATGCACCACCTGCCTAACGCTGCCTCCACTTGTTGAGTATTAATTACTCATGTGGCTCTGGTTTCTATGGGATCATAGGAAGGCAAGAAAGAAAGAAAGGGAGCAACCCCCCTCCACCCAGATATTAGAACATGGATGGGAGCAGCTCAAACGTTGCCTTTCTATCCTCCCTCCCATTTTTATTTGTGCAAATACAGCTCAAAGATTCCCCCCCCTGACACTATTAAGGTAAGTGTTTACGTTGCAATAAACAAGGACCTTGGTTTCCCCTTGGAGGACGGAACCTTCCAGCCCTTCCATTGCTCTGAGGGTGCTGGTCCAGCCTCCCCTGCTGTGGTTTATACAGCCTGTGAGTGGCCACCCTTCCTGTGCCCGTGGAACATTATTAATAGACTGTGGCCTGCTTTCCTGCTGAGCTGGATCCTGGGCTCAGAATCCTTCATGACACAGCAGTCCAGGCAGCCGGGACCAATTGATTGGATTGGTATAAGAGATAAAAATGATGTGTCATCCTTGATTTAATTCCTCTCCACCCTCCCTTAATCTGATTAGGGAAAATGTGCAGAGGCCTACTGCCTTTTTCCCCCTTGACCACGATGTCTGCTTCATATTAATCGGAGAGCTTTGGCTCAATGAAGAGTGATGCTGAGGTAGGAGCAAAAGATTTCGGAAGCTGTGCACAGACACAAGTCCTCATGTCCTGGTGTTTTCTCTCTCTCTCTCTGTCTCCCTGAATTTTAACTCCCAGGGCAGCAGAAGTAGAAAGGGAGAAATGGAAATGTATATGAAGGGGCCCACTAGCAGGCAGAGGGAGCTGGAGTCTATTGGCATCTATTTCTCCGTGGATTTAAGCTAAGGAAATGGGCCAAAGCTCCGAGCAGTCCAATCACTGAAGCTGCCAGGCAGGAAGCAAGTAATGGGGCCACCCAGTTTGCCAAACAAAAAGGAAACAAGGGTTGCCATAGCTTCCTTCTTCTTCAAGTTTGGATTTTTCCAGAGTTGGCTAACTTAAGACTCTTCAAAGATCGAGTCCAATTTTAAGTTCGATGTGTTTCTAGGATTGCTTCCTCATTCATTCATTTAACAAATATTTACTGTAGACCCCCTGAGAGCCCTGTACTGTATGAGTTACTGGGGATACCTCTGTAAACAAGAGAGACCCAGTTCTGCCTTCAGAGAACCTACGGGCATTGGGAAAGACTGAAATAAATGTGTACTTGCTATGAAATCTGATGAGGTCTACGACAAAGAAGTGCAGGAAACCACAGGTGTGTGTTTATCTAAACATGTACATATGCATTGGCATAAGGTATTTCAAACCCACAGCTTGCCTTGAAATCGTGCTAATATTCATTTTTAACTTGCTCTCAGGAGCCGGGACCAACAGCCAGGACCCAATCAATGTCGGGGAGTTCGGTCTGTTGAGATCGTCTCTGACTCAGGATCTCTTGTTCATTCGACAATAATTCACTAAGCACCAACTCTTATGGGACTTCCTTTTTCAACAAAACCTGTTTTCAAAGAGTTCACAGAAAATGACCATTTTGCATTTACAGCCAAACCCCCTCTGAGCCAGAGGGGCACGAATAGGACACACAGTCCCGGCCCACGAGGAATTGGGTCCTGCGGCATCCCTCTGGCTTGAGGAACCCCTCACATTTGTGTGGCGAGCTCAGTCCTGAAAGCACAGTTAGATATCAGAGCCTCAGTCAGTCCCGCGAGGCTGGGAGGACGGACATTATCGCACCCACGCTCTTTCTGGAACAGCACAGCCCAAGTCGACTTTCAGAATCGTTTCTTTTCTTTCAGATTAGTGTTCATATTCACTCAAATAAACTAATATTCCCAATCCCTTGATAGAGAAATCAATTTTACCTACCAGTGCAAAGAAAACAGGAAGAGCCACAGACAAGGGAGGAGCAGAAAAGGGAATTTTATAATTTTCCAAGAGAGGCGTCCCCAAGCCTCTTTGCAAATAACGTTGAATATTCAATATCCCCATTTAACAAATGCAGCCTCCAAGATGGCATCCAATTGTTAAGGCGACCCCTGGCCCCATAAGACGTTAACCACAACCATGCTCAGAACAAGCCTAACACATTCTCTTCAGCTCCCAGGAAACCACAAGGAAAGGAAGGAGGAGATGGCTGAGACATATAGTCAAAACCAGTTAAAACCAGTTGAAGGCAACATGGTAGCCTGACTTGACCTGACATAGACTTCACAGCTCATTATATGCTCATTGTAATATGTCACCATGCTGCAGAACACACCCATGGGTGCTGTGACAGTTTACAGCTGCCATGGCAACAGTAGGATATAACCAAATAAGGAAAGAAAAGAGGTGGTACCCTTGTTGCCCGAAAAGGCTGCCCAGTTCCCCAAATAACTATGAATATTCCTCCCCTTCATTACCCTGACCCTTATAACAGCTGCTTAATCACCCCAAGAGCTGAGGAGCGGATTTGTGGACTTAGTTCCCACTTCTCCATTCTCTGGCCATTGAATAAAGCTTGTGCTGTTGAACGCTCAGATTCAGTTTTGTTTCAAATCTGCGACAGTGAACAGAAAAGGATCCTCTAAGGAAGAAAGGGCTGATTGTGGGTTTGAGGCCCACCAGCCCTGAGCTCTTCCTTGGGTCCCCTCTGATTGTGGGTTCAAGTCCCACCAGGGAAAGAAAAATTGGTAACACAATGACCCCTGCCTCCTGCTGTCCCTACCCTTGTGCAGTCCTCTCCCACACAGTATGTCATTTCTGAGATCAGGCTATAAAACGCTTCAGCCTCTGTCTTGGACACTCTCTTTTTCTCTTGGACCTCTCTCTCTGGGGAAGCCCCCTGCTGGGTATTGAGCAGATCCGTGGAGAGGCCCCCATGGTGAGGAACCGAGTTCTCCTGCCCCAGCCCCAGCCCAGTCTTTGGATGACGACAGCCCTGGCCAACAACAGCTTGACTGCAACCTCATGAGAGACCCTGAGCCAGACACCTTCTATCAGACACCTGATGCCCAGAAAGGGTGAGATAATATATGCTGTTGTTTTAAGCAGCTATGGTTTGGGAGTAGTTTGCTACACAGCAATCGATAACTCACACACGCCTCTTTTATTTTCTTCTCTGACCAAGGACAGCCAACACCACCTCAGTCCAGAGGAGACAATAGTTTTCTCATTTTCTACCTCAAAACGCAGTAAGAAGTGAATGGGTGACTTGTCACTGAACATTTTTGTGGTTATCACTGCTATCCTCATGCTATATGCCCTACAGTCAGCAGACTTCATTTGTGTGTTCAGTCAACAAACACTTACTGGCTCCCACTGACTATGGGCCAGGCGATGCCTGTGGCCTAGGTTGCAGAGATGAACAAACACATGTTCTCTTTCAAGGAGGAGATATTACACGTCATTATAACGCAGAGTAGAGGGTTTCAGATGATCTGGGGAATTCAGAATGAGACATAGGATCTCTGTCCTCAAGTAGCTTATTGGAATCGAGTTGGGGAGAAAAAACTTCTAAGTCAGAAACAGAGATGATGTCTCAGCACTTAGCTGGAACTTGATATTTTATGATGGATGGATACATGGTCGTTCACAGACAAACACTAAACGAGGTAAAATTTATGTAAGTATGACATATTTTTCAGATTCTTATTTTTTATTTTAAATTCCCTAGATTTCAATGACTTACTGGTGGAAAAAACTCAAAAACCAGAACAGCTGCAAAAGAAAAGCCCCCGCTTCCGTTCCTGGACAAGGTTACACCTCTCTCCCTTAGCTCCCCATTGCACAGAGAGAAAATCGACCTCAAACTTCTCAATTCTGAAGGCTCCGTGGAGAATGTCCTAGATTGGCTTATTGTCCCTATTGTCCAGTTGAGGGAAAGAGCTCATTGCACGTGAACTATCCCAGAACCTCACTATAATACAGAACTCAAAATGCATGCTGGGAGAGCTGCTTTGGGCAGGTCCTTTTACGCCTTTGTTGAAGGTGGTAGTAGAAGGAGCTACATTAGCGTTTCGTGTGGTTTTTTCTCACCCCCATTTATGCTCTTGGTTTGGGCTTGTGAGAGATGGACCTTGAATGCAAAGTGCACGTGGGAGAGCAGGTCCCGTGGTAGACCCGATGTCTTAAACTAGCACTTCCTTAAAAATAATAAATCTGGCCTGCATGGTGTGGTGGTGGTTGATGTTATTGTTTTTAATTAAGCAATAATTGAAAATTTACATTCTCAATTATTACTCTTCTGCTATGGCTTAAGAGCACTTTTAAAAAAAATCTCTTATAATAGAAAAATAGTTTCCTCTACTCATGTTTCTACCCAAACCAGGAAAATTAAAAGTAGAGTACAACAGGTACGTAGCTGAAGAGGAATGGGAATTGTCAAACATTCATCTCCGGGCTGCTTTGCTCGTTACTATCACTCGCCTGGTCCGTGTAGGCATTAAGTCCGTGCACAGCAACAGACCTCGAGATGGCTGTGTCCCAGCCCTCCTGGGAATGCCTGGTGCTTGGTCCTCACTGTAGCATATAATTCCCCCCATAAATGCAGTCAAGGGTAACTTAACCAGAGTGCACCTGTGAACAGAGAAGAACTGAGGGGGTGAGGCTGCTATGCTGGGCGGTGGGCACACTAACTCCACAGTGCCCACCATTCAAGGTCCTACTTCAGCCAAATGGCCTCTTGCTATGCCGGAAGGGCCTTGATGAATGGTCGTACTTCCAAATCCTGAAGGTCCATTGTGACTAAGTCTGGAACTGTGCATCCTTTGCCTGTCCTTGCTACCCAGACCCATCATGCCTTTTTTTTTTTTTTGTGGTGAGGAAGATTCACCCTGAGCTAACACCCATTAGTAATCTTCCTCTTTTTTCGCTTGACGAAGATTAGCCCTGAGCTACCACCTGTGCCAATCTTCCTCTATTTTGTATGTGGGATGCCTCCACAGCCTGGCTGATGAATGGAGCAGGTCCACGCCTGCAATCTGAACCCGAGAACCCTGGGCTGCTGAAGGGGAGTGAGTGGAACTTTAACAACTCAGCCATGGGGCCAGCCCCCACCATGCTTTGCTAGATAAATTCTCTCGTGTAGAAGCAAAACAAACTTCTTTTTTAAAAAATGGGATTAACTTTATAGTGACTAGATGTATAATGAGATGCCAGCGCTTTCCAAAGGCCCCAGGAAAGTCTCTTCAAACAGAGGAGAAAATGGGAGCTCAGAGAGAGCATGCCACAGAACACACTTCTCAAGGTTGCCCAGCAGGCAGGTCAGTGATAAAGATGAGGACTGACTGTTTCCGCATCTTTCTTGGGGCAGAGCCCAAGATTATGTACATAGCGCTTTCTGTAATTATTAAAAACGGACCCGCCTGGTTTTATTTCTTAAATTCTGAGTCTCAAATCTTTTTTACTCACCAACCAATCTAATTTAATGTAAAGAGGGAAGATTTAAGGAGAAAGAAAAAGAGAACTGACATTTGCCAAATCCTTACTATACAGGCCAAACAATACGCCAGGTACTTTTCATACTTAATCCCACCCTGTGGGGTAGGAGTTATTTGCCCCGTCTTTTAGATAATGTAAGACCCCAAAGCGTTAAGCTAATTGCTCAGTCTCAGCAGTAGAGTGAAGATTCGAACCCAGGACAGGCTGGCTGTACAGTGCAATCTTCTCAACAAAAGTGGTTAGAATTCTGGGGCATTCATCCATGTGGTTGCCCTTTTCACTCCCTCTAGAATTTTCTCATCTGCCTGCTTCCCACTTCCTGTCTCCTGCTCATCTTTCAAGACCCAGATCAACGCTGCTTTCTGGTGAAACTTCCCCGAAACATCAACCCGCCTTGCAGTCTCCTTCCTCCACGACTCCTGCCTTTTGAGGAAGCTCCCATTCCGTAACCGGCCGCTCTGCAGGATGCAGCCCTTGATTATATGGGTAGAAAATGCTGTAATATATAGCTCGGCCTTATTTTTTAATCATCTTGTGGGTGATTCTGTGTCTTTTCAGCTCCTTGTGTGCAGGGAATTTATTTTATTTTTGTCCCATACTTTATCTTTAATGTGCGTGTGTGTGTTTTGTAGATGTGTGTGTGTGTGCATTGGCTTTCCAGCAACTGTTCCCCCTTCCCGAAGCACCCCAGTTTCTCTTTGGGGAATTACCAAGTCCCCATCGTGCGTGGTCTTGGAGGGAAAGCAATTACAGATGATAGCCTTGTGCTAGGGAGGGTGAAGAGGCCAGATCTTCAGCACGCCAGGACAGCCAGAGGTGAGCACGTGGTCTAAGCTAATCTGAAGCTAATCTGAAGTCTGGAGCTCTAACTGCTGACCGCTTGTTGCCATGGGGACGTGCCCATCAGGCTGTCCCGCCGTGAGGCCAGGGCTAGGCCTTCTGCTCCCTGAGCCTCACTGCCACCTTGACTCTTGCCCTGTTCTGGGCCTGGTTCTCTGGCCTCTCACAGGTTCTGTGGATCCTGAGATCTTACCAAAATTTCCCCCTTGCTTTTAGTCTGTTTCGGTTGTTTGTAACCATGTGCTCCCACAGAAACGAAGCCCTGGGCTCGGCTCAAATAAGCAGAGTGAGTATAAATTCTTGCTGATTGCCTTTTTGATATGTCAATATAATTTCCATCCAACGTATGTGATGAATAATGGGTGTTTGACTCTGGTTCAGAGCCTCAGCTGCTGAGGGGGCTGGGACGGTGTTTTGGGTAATAGCTCAGTGTTCTCCAAGCAGCCAACCCCTTTCTTCCCAGTTTCTCCTTCACAGAGTCTCTCCGCCACCCTGCTTTCTCTGCACTTGATGCCTGGTGTGTCGATGACGTTAAAAAGTGGTGGTGGAGGTCATTTTTCCTGTGCCCCATTGTCATCACGATGGCACTGCCACATAGCAGCTCTGTTTAAGTCAGGGGCCCTGTGCTAGTTTGTCATGAAACCGTATCCCATCCCTCAAATCAGTCAGAGTCTGGGAAAACAGAAATTAAGTGTGAGGCAAGAGGGATGGAGACCGGCCAGGAAAGGAGAGGCCAGGTGTGGATGGATGACAGACAGAAGGAGGGCTGCAGGT
This sequence comes from Equus quagga, assembly GCF_021613505.1. Taxonomy (NCBI): domain Eukaryota; kingdom Metazoa; phylum Chordata; class Mammalia; order Perissodactyla; family Equidae; genus Equus; species Equus quagga. The sequence goes on from NC_060271.1 coordinate 38,305,262, forward strand.
GGGGGTGCACTACTCTCCCCGGCATCTCCCGGAGCATGCTGGGTCTCATGTTTGCATGAGAGTATTTGCCTGGGAAGAGCAAATTGGAGTACCAAATTGGAGCCAGGCACAAAATGATAAACCTCTCCCAAGAGAGGCTATTTAGAGTTGAACTGGGCAAAATTCTTTTCACCACAATTTCACTCGAAGCTGGGAATGTATGCCATCATTTTTCTCAAACTTAGAGTCAGAAGGGGCTCCTTAAACTCACTTACACGTTCTCTAAGTGCATTCGAAATAACGAAGATGAGGTCAGGGGAGAATTGCCTCTTAGCAGCAGCCTGTTGCTCAAAAAACAGCAGGCTGGAAGGTCCCTGATCTTGCAAACATCCCTTGTTTCTAGGCAATATTGGTCAAAGACCACACAATTCAAAGTTTGACCCTTATCCCATGTGAAATTCTCCAAATAACCCCAAAGGGGAGTCTAGTTTTGCTGGTCCTCCATCCCTTGGAGAACATACTATCCTCCCCTCCAAACCATCCATATGTCCACGCAAACCAGTTCTGCATAGAGCTTCATTTAGGACAGGACCCCCAGCCCCGCAGCCCAGGGAAGCACGGACGTTCCCCACCTCCACCCCAATTAAGAACCTTTGAGCTAGGAGCCAGTGCAAGAACATCATCTAAGTTTCTGAGGGTGATGGTGAAAGATTCCTATAGGCTAGGATTCTGTTCTGTAAAAATCCTCAGTCTCTAGCAAAAGATGCAACAGCTATAAAGGAGGGGTGATGTGGATAAGGCCAGGATGCAAGGAGATGGGTTCAGGGCTGCCAGTAGCCACTTAGGCTACTCATGGGGCAGTTTACTTGGAAGAAATGAAAGACAAGTTGGGGAAGGACCAAGTCTCATGGCATGGTCTGAGATCCTGAATCCAGCTATTCCTGAAGCCATCACCCCTTGAACTTTCCTGTTATGGAGGCCCATTATAGTCTTTGGTTTAAGCCCATCTGAGTTGGATTTCTGTTACTTACAACTCACGTAGTCACCAACATCGTAGTGGATCATAAACCAGGGCAGGAGCCTAAAAGCCTCCGATTTAGATAGCTTCTGCCACTGGAACCCACCTTGGGCGAGCGTCTTCTCTGGGTCTCAGTTTCCCCATCTGGACAATGAGGGGGATGGCTGAGATGCCAGTTTGGCATTCTAGTTTCTGATCTCTTCCTCCAGTACTCAGGCTCTGTGATGAGGGCCAGGAGTATGACCTTGTACACCAGCCACCTGTGAGTGACACAGGAGGGGAAGAGTGAACAGCTTGCTCTCATGTACAGAGCAGAGGAGGCGAAGGAGTCAGGCATCTTGTTTGGGTCGGCTGGGGGGCACCTGGGGGCCTTAGTGCCTGCCTCCATCAGCCTTGAGCAGACTCCTCTGTTGCCTGCTGTTCTGTGCAGAGCCCTCTCCTGTGCCAACAATCTGTTCCTCCCGGGGGCTGGTGTCAAGTCAAGAGTTGTTGGGGATGCCTGAGAGGTGACTGAAGTTTGGAACGTGTGTTTGGTAGATTTGCTAAGTCAATGGTGTCCAGAGCTCTTGCCTTGGCCTCTCTTTGCCTGTGTTTTTAAAATGGAAGATTTCAGAAATACAGTTAGAGAGACCATGTATACACTGCAGATTCATCTTAGTGAGAGAAGATGCAGTCCAGGTCTCTCCGTGTTAACAGAGACGTGGGAAGTCCTGTCTGATCGCTCCTTCCCACTCTCCTTGGCCTCTCCCTTTTGGCCTCTACCACCTCGTGATCCCATGGGTGTGGGGATGGCACAGGTCTGGTGCTTACACTCTGGGTTTGGGACCAGAAAGATCTGAGTTCACATGCCTGTTCCGCGACTTACCAATGGTATAACCTTGAGCTAGTGCCCTAACCTTCTTGGGTCTCAGTTTCCTCTTCTGCAAGATGGACTATTGCATTGACGGAGTTTTGTATGGCAGGGAGGCAATGCCCAAGTGCTTAGCACGGGTTTCAGCACATTGTCATTATTCGATCAGCGCTACCAGGGGCTGTGGAAAATGATTTAATCACAATTTGTCCTGTGGCCAGGCTTCTAGTTACCTCCCAAAGCTCAAATCACAGGTCCTCTATTCTCTCCTGTTATCCAGCTGCACTTGGCCGCATGTCTGTTCTGGGTTTTATGTTATAATGTGATGGTGACAGAGATGGGTTCTCATTTCTCCTCCTCTGCTTCCAGCTGGATGATCTTGGACAAATTACTTAACTTCTTTTAGCTTCTTTTTTTTTTTTTCTCCTGCTGTAAAATGCCAATTCCAATCCACCCTGCAGTGCAGGTGTGACATCTGAAGTGGACGATGCACCTAGAGGAGAGAGGACAATGTCCATTCCCAGAATGAGAGAGCCACACATGGCTGAGGAGGTGAGGTGAATTCCTGAGCCAGAATCTGGGCTTTATAACGCCTAACCATCACCTCTAAATATGGCGGATGAAAATGAGAAGTGAAAAGCAGAGGAAAATGAAGCATAGAGTATATGTCCCACAGGTGCAGAGAAAGTTGTAACAGAAAGAAAAAGATTCTCAGTGTCTTGGTTCCTGAAACGTGGCAGCAGCACAGTGTCTTGAAGGAGAGCTGGCAGCATCATTGGTCTCCCCTTGGCAGCCCAGGGCCACTGGCTTTAGAAGCATCAAAAAGCCCTTCCACTTGGGGATCCGTGGATGGTGGTTTTCCAGCAGAAGGGCCAGGGGCTGAGAGGGGGAAACCTCTCCAGAAGGCAGCATCCCTAAAGCCAGGCAGTCCCACAGGACAGGCCAGTGCACCACTGTCAGTGCTTGTGGCCCAGGCCTTAGGCTTGCCCCTCACAAGGCTGTGGAGGAGCTGTCACGGGCCCGAGCTACCCCTGGATGGAGGCTGGAGCCCTCCAGCCCAGAGAACAAGGGGAAAAAGGAACGAAGAGGTTTGGAATGTGCTGTATGGGGAAGAGGGGCAGCTTAGCTAAGACAGGTGACTAGGACCACACCTTGGCTCTTCTTCCTGATGGTTGCACACAGCATAATGAACCTCTGCATCGGAGATTCCTCCCAGATGAGTTAGGGTGCATGTAGATTGAGGTCTCCAGACTACAGGTGTAGACCAACTAGCATCCCCGTTTAGCATGGGGAGAATAAAACGGAGATATCTCCCACCCACTCTCCTCTCAGGTGCCACTGGGTCCCTGCTATGGTCTCAGGCAATGGAAACGTCAATCTGGATTGCTATATATGGGCTCTGGGTACATCACCTGGCTGGGAATAAGGGATCTAGGCTGGACTGGATTGTTTTCTAAATTTCGTGCATGTAGCCAGCCGGCACCTGCATCAGCACTCACGGTTCCAGGACAGGCAGCCATTTTTTCTTGCAAATACATACGACCCTGAGCCTGAGGGCTTTCTCGAAGCTGGCAGGAGCTCTGGGAGCTTTGGCTGAAGACAGATGGGACAGCTTCCTCACCCCTCAGCTGGAGCAATGCTGAGCTTTGTGTCTCTGCTGTCTCCCAGAGCTCCCCAGTGGGTGGAGCCCAGCTGTTCCCAGCAGAACCCTGCTCACTAGAGTCTCTTCATCGGCTCCTCCCCTTCCTGTCTTCCTTCCCCACCCTCCAGCCAGTGCTTCCTGGGACCCCCACCTGCTCCTCTGCGGGGTGGGGGGGCGCTACAACAGAGCGCCACATGCTGGGGGGCTTGAGCAACAGAATGCCTCTTCTCCTGGTTCTGGAGGTTGGAGGTCTGAGACACGGTATCTGCAGGGTTGGCTCCTTCTGAGGGCTATGAGAGGAGAATCTGTTCCCGGCCTCTCTCCCGGCGTCTGGGAGTTTGCTGGAAGTCCTCGACCTGCCTTGTCTTGTAGATGCAGCACCCTGATCTGTGCTCTCATGCTCATGTGGTGTTCTCCCTGTGTGTCTGTCTCCAAATTCCTTCTTTCCAGAAAGACACTGGGCATATTGGAGTCGGGCCGTCCTAATGACCTCATTTTAACTTGAGTACCTCTGTAAAGGCATTGTCTCCAAGTAAGGTCACATCTGGGGCACTAGGGGTTAGGTCTTCAACATACGATTTTGGGAGGACTCAATTCAACTCGTATGCTGCCCAAAGAAACTGTTAGCCTCCAAATCCTTGATTCAGGGTCTCTTTTCTGTGTAACCAAATTCAGACAGTGGGTGGAGGCTGGTGCCGTTATGGTCTCTCTCTCTAAGCTTTGGGGCTCTTATTCCAAAAGTGGGGCATGTGGGACCTTTGGTGTAGAATGAGTTCAAGTTTGAGGTCCTGAAGGACTCTCATGCACTCGAGCTGCCTTCGCTGAAGAATCCTGCTCCCCACAGGCGTCGGGGGAATGAGCCAGCCCCCACCCCCGGAGCAGAGTAAACATCCGGGGAGGTGATTTTGAACTTAAAGAACTAAGTCTTTAATTCCTTTAAACTTTAATTTGGAAAACCCGCGACGGGAAACAGACCAGGGAGTGGATTGTCACCCTTGGGCTCAGGAGAGCTTTGGAGTTCATTTAATTAACATGCTGCTTTTGCTCCTTAAAAAACTTCCGGGAGCAAACGTTGAAGACTCCGGCGGTGTGGCAGAGGGGCCCCGAGGCTCGGTTTTGGTGCTGAGGAGGTGTCCACATGGCTGTTCTGTCTGTTCTGATGGAAGCTGATTTTCTCTCTACAGAGGCACCCACAGACCTCAGTTACATGTGCATGTATATGCACACACATGAGAACACGCTCTGAGCCCCGTGAGCCTGGGGCTTCCAAACCCCACACGGGAGGTTGCACCCCGACCCCCTACGCGGTGAGAGGCTGCGGGAAAGCACAGTCAACAACTCAACGAAAGAAGAAGAAGGGTTGAGATGCGGTGAGCTGAGCCGCTCAGATCCGCACACACAACGCAGCAGATGCAGGGAAGACGGGGGTCTGGGAAAAGGAGACTGTCCTCAGAAGGCCCTGTGACCCGTCTGAGGGCCTCCTGGCGGCCCAGGAAGCTCCAGCTAGTCTGCAGCTGGTGCCTGGCACTCTAACTCTGGGGGGCCTGGACCAGGGAGGTGGTCGATCACAGCATTAAAGTTTAAACCCAACAGATTAAGAGAGACACAAGCTGGAGAGCTTTGGTGGAGGGTCTCATCACTGTGCCTACTTCTCATTTGGCTCTCAACCTGGAGAGGGATGGATTTAAGAGGTGAGCTCGCTCCAGAAAGCCTCAAGCACCCGCACCGAGGTCAGAGGGCGGAGGAGGAATGGTCCCCCTCTCTCTCAGGCTCTCGTGGGGGCCGGCAGAGGAGGCAAGCCCACTGACTGTCGAAGTTCAGAATGAAAGATCAGTGCGGACATTTGAGGAATTCAATTAAGTGTTCTAACAGACATAGCCAAAGAAGTAGACACACGGGGCACTGGACCCGGAAGCTTCGCTAACTTCTAACATTTGAGGGTTTTAGGAGGGCAATCTCTCTACTTCCCTCCCTCGACAGTTATCTTAAAGAGGGTGGGGAAGTTCTCAAGACTGATTTTAGTTTAAATCATGAGTTCAGTTTATTTTGGAGACGGGAGAGGAAGAGCAAGACCCCAAAGAAACCACTGGGTAAGGATCAGTGTTCCAGTGGATTTTGACATCATTTTCCTTAAGGGGTGTATGTCCGATAGAGGTTTTCACTGAAAACCTTTGCAACTCAAAGTTTGAGAGTTACTCTGCATCTGTACCACACACCGTGAAACCCGTCAAGAAACTCTACTATTAAGATTGAGGTGTATTCAAAAAGAAAGATTATACCCGGCAGTTAGGAAAGGCGTCGAAGTGACCAGATTCCTTCAGTTTTACATCTTTCAATTTACCTGGCTCTAAGTTGAGCAAAATCTTACTATTTCTTGGGTGGGGGCTGTGCTTACTTATTTAAAAAAATTTTTTGTCCCTCAAAGGACAGTCGAAGTCCTGGGAACTCTTAGATTCAAAGGGGAGCAACTCTGTTGTACAATTAGCCAGAGAAACACACCATTTTGGCAACAGGAAGATACAGAGTGTAATTAGAATTCTAATGAAGTCTGCTCAATACGTGGGTCATAGGAATAACAAGACACCGCTGGTGCCTCCACATCCCCGAGGGAGGCTCTGAAGGAGTGAGTCATTGGGAATTAGCTTCTGGAGTGGAGAAGACACGCCCTCCTCTGTTAATGACATTTCGCCTTATCTTCCCATCCCAGTTAATACCGTAACTGCCCTCCGTCAGAGCCCTGCGGAGTGGACAGAAAGGCCAGCAGCCTCCCATCCAATGGCAACTCTTTGGAGCACCGCAGGGCTCCTGGTAGAGTGATTTCCATTTGCAAAAACGATGGGCTGCTCCTGATTTGTTTCGTCACCTCTGCGAGGCTCCGCCCTTCATCTCTGGATGTGTCTTGTGTCTTATCTTCCAAGAGTCCCCTGGCCTGCGGAGGTAGCCTGCTGGCTGGAACTTAATTAGGCCGCGTTTGAAGATCCCGTGGCCCGCTGGCAGCCAGCCGCCTTATCTCATGGTGCAGAAGTCCCTCGGGGAGCTGTTCTTGCAGAGCAGTGGGACCCAGTCGTGAGGGGCTGGCGATGTATTTTTGATTTGCAAAACAAAACAATATAAAATAAAACCTGTCTTTTAAGATATTGCCTGGGAAGCTGAGATCACCTTTGGGGAAACCAAAACATTTTAGGGTTGTAAATTATCTTAAAGGTTGTATAATTCAAGGGGTTGGGGGTGGAGTGGAAGGAAAGGTGAGGACCAGAGAGAGACTCGGCGGATCAGCCAAGTTCATCCTGATTACCCAGAGATCTCAGCGAGGCAGGCTAACAGCTCACTGGTCCCTCAAAAGGGAGACTGAAGAAAACAACACAAAGGAGGTGTTCCCAAGGAAAGGAAATTCTACAAATGTCCCAAGTGCCCAGAAGGCGGATGTCGGCTCACCTGGGTGGATGCTGCGGCGCTGAGCTGCCACGAGGTGGCAATGAGCAAGACCACTTTTGCTTTTATGAGAAAGTGCTTTGGGGGCTCCATTTTACGTATGGATGCTTATGAAATCAGACCCACAGGGATTTTGTGGTGTCCTAAGGAGAAAGCTTGGGTTCCCAATGCAAATATCAGAAAGGCTCTTCTTTCCTCTTAAGCAAGCGACAAACAGAGGTGCAGGCCTGGCTTGCTCCCACGGTCCGATGGAAGAGCCTTTGGGTTCTGTGGGCTTCTGATCCTTTCCCCGTGTGGATCGCTCTCACCAGGCCAGCTCAGCCCCAACAAGCTGGGTCCCTGAGTATCTGCTACTAAGTACCCTGAGCCAATAGTTGACAAGGTCTAGCTACAACATCTTACTGTTAGAAGCCTTTGAGTTCTTTGAGATGATCTCATTGACTGTCAGAACATGCACAGGTGTAGTGAGCTCCGGCGAGTGCCTATTCCTAGGACTAACAAGTCTTGCTGGTTTCTCGAGTGTTACAGCGTGAGCTCTGGCAGATGGAGAGTGATTCGTGTTCTATTAGCATATCAGGCATTTGGTCAGCCCGGCTGAGTGAAATAGTCAAAATACAAGCATATCGCTGCAGCAACAATCAAAATCACGTCTTATCTTTTTTTGGTATGACACCTCGCAGTTTTGAAATTGCTTTCTCACTCATCATCTCTGGATCCTCCCACTGGAGGAGGCAGGCAGAGGCAGGGATTACCACAGCCTCAGCCGGCTCGGAGATGCCTCTGAGTGAATTAGAGGAAGATACCCCTTCCTCTGGAAGGGCCTCAGAAAAGCCAGGTGTCAGCTCCCACTTGCCCCTCAGCCAGATCCTCTTGTGCAGGGCACAACCTGCCCAACCATACATGGCAGCCCTGGGTATTATCTCCATTTTTCAGGTGAAGGAATTAAGGCTCAAAGAGCTTAACTGAGTTGTGCGAGGTCACGTATCTCGTAGATCTTTTGGCTGCTGATCCAGTGTTCCCTTTACCATAAGCAGCTCTCCTCCTAACTCATCCATCAACAAATAGTCTTTTTTTTTTTTGTTAAAAAAAATTACACTTAATATGAGCATTCACCATTCCTCTCCTATTCTCATTCAAATGTCCTATTTGCTGAGTCAAATAAATGCCCCATATCAAGAGCCAGCCTTATGGGATATTGCCTCACTGTGTAAAATTTCACCACAAAATCTAATCCTTTGAGACTCTTAAGGCTGCAGCTGCAGACAATTAATTTGTGTTCAACTCCAAATGCAGCCGGAAGAGAATTCCATTTAGTCACTGCTTTGCAAACTGGGTTCCTTAGAACGCTAGGACTCGGACTTGGCGGGCATCAGAATCACCTGGAGCATTTGTTGAAACACACATGGCTGGGCTTCACCCGCAGAGTTCCTGCTTCAGTGGGTTTGGGGTGGGGCCCGAGAACTTGTGAATTTGCATTTCTAATAAGCTCCCAGATGAGGCTGATGTGGCCACTTCCAGGACCACATGTTGGGAAGTAAGGCTCCATAAGATGCCTATGGGGGTCAAAATGACTTTAGTTATTTTTATTTTTAAATAAAGTTATTAGTATTCTCATGGAAGTTAATTCAGAAGATAGTTTGAAAAATCCTCTCATCGCGAGTCTTAAGAAGCCAAAATTGCCGTCTGGACTTAATTTATTAATTTATCCCCAGGCATTTAAACAAACAGTAATGAAGTGCTAAAAACATTCCAGGGGCTGTTCAAGTCCCTGGGGATTCAAAGGCTTGGTCCTTGTCCTCCTGGACTGAGCTCTCAGTCCATCAGGGAAACGGACAGGCAAGCAGACCAGCGCCACCCAATGGGCTAATTACTCTGCCCTAGTGAGGGGGACACCGGGTGTCTGGGGCTGGGGCAGTGTGTAGATTGGTGAGAGAAGGGCAGGGAAGAGGAAGTGGAGACCACCCCAAGAACCTTGTCTGAGTCACTCTTTGCCTCCAAGGCAATGGCTTTTATACCATTAGAGTCGTAGACGTGGACCTTTGCCTCTATAGGGTTAGGGTCCCTGGGAAGTCACAAAATGTCAGTGACGACCAGGGCTGGCGTCATGGATGTACAACCTCTGTAGACACGCAGCCCCCACACGCAGGAGAGCCCACACTTGGTTTAATGCTGTGTTGTCGCCATCTTGAAATTCTTAACAATTTTTGAACACGGTGCCCTGCAAATGATGTCACCGGTTCTGATGGTGACTAAATTAGTCATTCCATCAAGTTGTTTTGAGCATCTACTAAGTGTCATACGCTGAATCAGGCATGAGAAGTTCTTGATTTAGTCGGATGGGGTTCCTGCTGGAGGAGCCCTTAGCTGAATGCAGAAGACAGACACGTGGATAGGAATTGACAGGTCAGCCTGGGAAATGAGGAGAGAGCAGAACACGCCCGTCCTTCACGCCCACGGGAGAGAATTCATCTCTGCCACACTTTCTCGTGCTGTCAGCGGAAAGCTCTGCATCTCCTGTCACAGCCGCGGAGGGCTGGAGTCCCCGCCCAGGTAATTCATGGCGGGAGTCTCCATCCTGTAGAACCTCACCCTCATGCCAACCTGAGCTTCCATCAAGGCAATGTCATTCCTGTGCATTTTTCCAAAGGCTCATCAAACAAGCCAGGCAGTCCTGACACTTATTTTTAGATTTAGATTTTTTTTAATAAATGCGTAGATTTATCTTTAAGTGAAAAGTCAACTGCTAGCTCAACCCTTGAATTCTACTGAATCTCCCTGGCCATTGGAATGTCATTCAACAAACACCCGACTCTAACCTGCTGATGTGAACCGGAGATAAAATCTAGACTATTTCAAGTTATGGGTGGTTGCAGGCCCCTCAAGGCAGTGTTTTGCAAAGAGTGGTCCACAGACCGCTCGCATGAGAAGCTAAAAGGGAAGCTGGTTAAAAAGGCAGATTCCTAAGAGCTACTCAACTCTGGAGTCTGCAGTTTTATTTTTTACCTGCTCTCCAGGTGATTCTTATGCACATGGAATTTGAAAAGGTTCGTAGGAGCCTTGAAAGAAGTGGGGCAGCGGGCCACTGGAATTTACTAAGTGAGTAATGGTACTTACTGAGTTCTCCAAAAGACTCAGTGCTCCAAGAGGCCCTGTGAGGGGGTGTCAGAGACAAAATCCTCCCACTAGACAGGAGGTGACATTCTGCCGGTGGAAACCAGACTTGCACACAGGCACAGGCCAGAGAAGGCAGAGCTGAGCTCACTGACAACAGCGGTGCTGCTGGCCAGGGGGCTCAAGCTAAAGCTCCTGGAATCTTTGGGGCTCACAAAGGTCCCTGAAGGCCCATCAAGGGCCCAAGAAGCGGCATAAAATGTGGGGGCCTAGACCTCCAATCTGCCACCAGAATAGCTCCCCTTACACCTGTCCCTTGGGAGCTTCTGCATAAGCTCTCACTTGAACGTTTTCTCCAGTTAAAAGGAGGTTTTAGGCAGCGAATGCTCTCAGAGTCCAGGGAAGAAGGAGACTGGAGCCAGCTTCAGTGATGGAAGAAGGAATAATGGAACTGGCCCTAGGCCTGCTGGGCCCTGCCTGAGCTAGGCGCTGTCCCCCGTGGTCAACCTCATCTCATACCACACGTGAGCTGGCTCGTCCCGTCCCGACATGTCTTAGAGCCTCGCTCCTCCTCACTGCAGGGCACTCAACATTTGCTGTTTCCATTCATTTTATTTTTCCTCTTCCAGGTACCCTCTCCCCTGGCTTCTGTTTGGCTGAGTCCTTCTCATCCTTCAGACAGGCCTTTCTTGTCCTCAGTCTCTAGAGTCAACCCCACACCATCCTCGCTCTTCTCCGTCACGGCGCTTGTCTCTCCCCAGCACTCATGACACCTGTATTTTTCTCATTTGCCTGTTCAGTGTCTATCTTCTGCAGCGAATGTCAGCTCCCCGAGGGCAGTGATTCTTGCCTTCCCTGGACCCTGCTGTGTCCCCAGCACCTGACACCACACCTGGCAAAGAGCAGGCTCTCTTTGGTATTTGATGAATGATGTAGCCATGTGGTTGGATTGGCGGCAGACGGCATCCAGGGAGAAATAAAAACATAAGCAGGCCCAGAGAGGGATTGGGGCACAGCAGGGTGGGCCAGACCTCACTGATTTCGTTCTTTAGCAAACACTTATTGAGCCCTTCTGTTTGCCGGCACTTTTCGAGGTGCTGGGGACCCAGTAGTGAGCTAGAGAGAGAAAGATCTCCTTCATGGTGGAGCTGACATTCTAGAGAACAGCTATAAGACCACAGACCTAATAAATAAGTAAATTATGTAACCTGTCAGAAGGTGAGAAGTACTTAAAAAAAGAACAGAGTAAAGATGAGGGAGACGGAGTAGACGTGGGCGCAGGCGGGAGTCAGGGCAAACGCAAGAACTGAAGGAGGTGAGGCGCTAACCACGCAGACATCCGGGGAAAGAGCCGAGAGCAGGACTGCACCTGGCGCTTTTGAAGGATAAGCAGTAAGAGGTCAGAGGAGCTGGAATGGGGTGGGTGAAGGGGACAGGGGAGAGGAGAGGAGGTCAAAGAGTTAATGAGGGGCCAACTTGTTCGGGCCTTATAGGCCTGCGCTGTCCAACATGGTAGCCACTGGAGACGTGTGACTATTTAAATTCAAATGAATTAAAATGAAAGAAAATTTAAAGTGTAGTTCCACAGTCTCACTAGCCACATTTCAAGTGCTCAGGAGCCACGTGTGGCCAGTGACCACCATATTGGCCAGCACAGCTGGAGGACATTCCCATCAGTGCCGCGAGCTCTGAGTGGACAGCACAGTTGTAGACTCTCATTTTCCTCTGAGTGAAATGGGGAGCCATGTAGGGTTGGACAGAGGAGGGCGTTCTGGCTTCTGTGCTGAGGAGAGAGTCCAGGAGAGTAAACACAGGAGCTCAGTTAGGAGCTGGTGTGGTGGTCAAGGCAAGAATTAATGGTGGTGGGTGGCTTCGATCAGGGCAGCGGTGGGAAGCGGTTGGAGTTTTAATATTTTGAATGTAGACCAGCAGGACTGACTGCCGGACTGGATGAAGAAAAGAAAAGAGAAGAGTGAAGGATGCTGCCAAGGCCAGCGTAGCCGGAAGGAGGATGTTGCCATCTTTTGAGATGGGGAAGGTTGCGGATGGAGCAGGCTTGGGGTGTGGAGGGAAGTCAGGAGTCTAGTTTTTGATGGTTGGAGTTTAGTTTGGATATCCACTAGACATCCAAGTGGAGACGTTGAGCAGGCAGTTACATGTATGAGCCTGGAGTTCAGGAGAAGGGTCTGGACGGATATATACATTTGGCAATTGTCAGAGTGTCGATGGCAGTAAAGCCCCAAGACAGGGTGAGTTCTCAAGGGAGTGAAGAGAGAGGACCTATGAGAAGAGAGTGGAGGACTCACTGGCACAAAGGGCTTATGGAGGGTAGCAGCAGGTACGAGAGAAAGTCTTCACGTTGTGAAGAAGCTTCTACTTTATCCTATCAGCCATGGAAAAATCTGGAAGGTTTTTAGCAAGCACATCAGAACCCACCCTGACTCCTGTTACAATTTCTCATTCATTCCACAAGGTTAAGAGAACATCTCACTCAGAGTGAAAGCTGAAATCCTTGCCATGGCCAACAAAGCCCTACCGGAGTGGTTCCCCCAGTGCTCTCACGTCTCTCGTCTGACCTCCTAAGATGCTCATTGTGCTCCAGACACACCCTGGCCTCCTTGCAGGTCCTCAAACACACCAGGCTGCTCTGCCCCAGGGACTTTGCACTGGGTGTTCCCTCTGTCTAGAATGCTCGTGGCTTACTTCCTCACCTCCTCGAGCATCCTTCCTGACCACCCCACGCTCCCTGCCCCTCACCCTGCTTTCTCTTTCCCTGCAGGACTTGTCTCCATCTGGCATCCCAGACATCTTCCTTCTTTATTTGTTGACTGTCTCCCCTCCCTAGAAAGTCAGCCCCCTTGAGGGCAGGGCTTTTTTTTAGTTTAGTTTTGTCCGTTGAGGCATCTCCAGCATAGAAAACAGTGCTTGGCACGTGGCAGGCAGTCAGTAACTCTCTGTGTTGAATAAGTCAACATTAGAATGTGCCTGTAGGACCGTAACTCAGAGACCATCAAAAACACCTGAAAGGGACACACACAGAGAAGCAGAGTCCACTGTGTTTCTCCGTTCTCTCAGCCTCAGGGAAATAAGGACTTTTCAACTTCTCTCAGAGTCTAACTGGGTGGAAGGAGGAGTGAAAAGAACAACAAAGAAAGGGAGGGAAATCTGGATAAGAGCTAACTTGTTGCTTTCAAAAGAACTCCAGTCATGCAACCACTTTTCAGAGGACATGAGAAAATGGGAACATGTCATCCCATCTCTGGAGATGACAGCAACTCCGCCCCCTCCTCCTCCTCTTTCTTCCTCACCTTCTTTTGCTGTCACTTCAAACACTGCCCTCTTTGACTTCTTTTAAATAGCCAGGGTAGAAATATACAGGGGGAAGTTATCGTGGTTCCCTTTGGAACCTGACGCAGCAATGTGCCACCCGCACACATCTCTCAGCAGGAGAAGTGTCCCCGGCTTCTCACGTCGACCTGGGGGCTGCTGGGTACTCAGCTCATGGCAGGTGCCTTTCCTCTGGCACAGACCCTGAGAGGCGGAGGTAGGGAAAGGGGGCCAGGAGACAGTTTGTCTGACCATGCCCCCTCCTTTGCTTTCTTTTAAAAAATTACAGCAAATTGATCCTGTTGGAAAAATTGGACAATTATTTTTACAATGCCTTGTTTCTGACAGCCAAGGGTGAGGAGAGGAAGAGAGAGAACAAAGATGCAGGTCTCGCTGGCTAATTCTCTTTGTCCAGCATAAAGCATCATTTCTCATGATTGTTGAAAATTGCTCACCGGCCTCAGTGAGGACTCTAAAGGGAAGCCGAGGCCCTTAAACATGCACATTTCACTGGCTTTGTTCTGAAAATTATCCTCATCTCTGTAAATATCCTCCAGTCTCATGAGTTAAGGAGCAGCAATAGGCTGGGAGCAAGCTCGAGCCTCCGCTGCGGTGCTATGAGTGGGAGGTAGGATGCCTCTGAGTAATGGGGGGAGTGATGCTCAGATCACAAGCTGACACGGTTTTATCTAGAAGCGACAAATGGCTCTCTGACTCACCGCATTTCCACGCAGGCTCGAACTGGGACACATCAAGGGAACATGAGTGCTTTCAGAACCAGCTTCACGGAGGAGCGGAATGAGACACACTTTTTATCAAATTCCCCCGGAGGACAAAAGGTCTCAATCCAGGCTAGTTGGTGAAAGAAGGTAAAGTGTCAGGCAGGACAATAGGACTAAAGAATAATGATAACAAAATCAAATTAAAAACAGCTCAGTGTGCGGTGGTGTCTGTGCAGAGCATCTTGGTTGAGAAGTACATTCTGGAATTAGATGGACCTAAGTTAAATCCTGTTTCCTGCACTGACCAGCTGTCCAACCTTAGGCAAGTGACTTAAGATCTCAGGGCTTTTTTCCTCTTTGTAAAGTGGGTGTAGTAATAGTACTGCCTCTCGGGATTGTTTTAAGGTTTAAACAAGAAAGCGCATATAAGTGCCGGGCACAAAGACAGACCTCAATAAATGCTAGCTGCCACCACCACTGCCACCATCACCACCACCACCTCCATCACCACCACCTCCATCACCACCACCTTCATCATCACCACCACCAGCTCCATCACCACCACCACCACCACCATCACCACCACCACCTCCATCACCACCACCTCCATCATCACCACCAGCTCCATCACCACCACCACCTTCATCACCACCACCACCACCACCATCATCACCATCACCACCACCACCACCAGCTCCATCACCACCACCACCACCTCCGTCACCACCACCACTTCCATCATCATCATCACCACTACCACCACCACCACTATTATCATTATCGTTACCGTCATTACTGTTGCCACGGGCCAGGAAAACCCCCAGGGCTTGTCTTGTGTCTCTCTCCTCTTTGATCCGGCCACGGATGTCTCAAGGGGAGAGAACCCACCAGGCCTTATCACAGAGGTGCAGGCAGATCTCAGCCACATCGGCTCCTCTGGTGGAGCGGGCAGAGTGCTCCCAGGGCACGCTGAGGAGTGGGACACATTGGAAAGCAGCTGGGATTTTAGCTCCAGCAACGGAAGGGCTGAGCATCCTTGCATTTTATCCTGTGAATGAATTACTTTAATATTTCTGAATTCAGTGCTAGGTGCTTTGTGTTGTTTTGTGTTTATTTTTACTTTAAAATGCCATGTATGAGCGAGTTTTCTCGCACATCCCTTACTATTTGATACAGCCTGAAGAAAATTGCCCTCATTTGAAACACTGGCTGACCACACCTCTTCTCTTCTTAGCCTTTTCTCTTTCCCCTTGCCTCCCCTCGCCTCTGTCCTTGAGATAAGACAATGTCAGAGTGCGTTCTACCCAGAGGATGCTCATTAAGGACCACAAACAGCCATAACCTTAACGGATGTGGCTAGTTAGCTGAGCCTGGAGGAAGGGCAGTGGAGAAACTGCAGGGATGCAGACATTTGTGAGTCCCTGGCGACAGCTCCAGTCCTCTGGGGGCCGGTGGGGCGAGGAGTTTGTGCACTAGCAGCGGGGCGCTGCTTCCGTTCCTGACTCACCCCGTCCTGATTTTGTGCTCTCTATTCCTGACTCTAGAAACGCAGACTTGAGAGGTTGGGGAGAGATTTTGGTTGTAGCCCAACTAAAATCTTTGCTAGGTGGGCAGTGGGTGCAGGGGCAGCACAGAAGAGCATGTCTGGTGACAAACACATCCGTCCGGAGCGTCCTTCTAAGACACGTCCCTGTGAAGACATCGGGCGACTTTGGCCAAGTTCAAACATGAATTCCCAACCAGCAAGGGAAGTGGCAGAGTGGGAGAGAGCAGAGGGAGCAGAGAGAAGATCAAACCGTACAAGATGGTTCATAACAGCTTCATTCAGGATAGCCCGCAACTGGAAATAACCCAAATGCTTGTGAACAGGAGGATGGAAAACAAAGTGTCGTGTACTCCTGAGGGAATGGAAATAAGGAGCAGACGTACTAGTCAGCTCAGGCCGCTATAACTCAATGCCACAGACAGGGTGGCTTCCACAACAGACATTTAGGGGGGCCAGCCCCGTGGCCTAGTGGTTAAGTTCAGTGCAGTCCACTTTGGTGGCCTGGGTTTGGTTCCCGGGTGTGGATGTACACCACTCATGGGTGGCCATGCTGAGGTGGCGACCCACATACAAGGTAGAGGAGGATTAGCATGAATGTTAGCTCAGGGCCAATCTTCCTGAGCAAAACAAACAAACAAACAACAGATATTTATCTCTCACAGTTCTGGACCCTGGAAGTTCAAGACCAGGGTGCTGGCAGGGTGGGTTCTGTTGAGGGCCCCCTGCTTGCTGGGAGGTGGCTACCTTCTCACTGTGCTCTCGCATGGCCGTTCCTTGTGCACATGTGCGGAGAGAGCGAGCTGGCTCTCTGGTCTCTTCTTACGAGGGCACAGATCCCATCAGGAGGGCCCCACTCTCATGACCTCATCTAACCCCGCCTCCAAACCCCGTCACACTGGGGGTTAGAGCTTCCACACAGGAATTTTTGGGAGACACAAACATTCAATCCATAATGGCGAACTTTGGATAAAAGGAACTACATGGATGAATCTCAAGAAATATTTTTCCAAGTGAAAGAAAGTGGGTGCAAAGAGTGCAGACTCTAGGATTATTTTTAAATGAGTTTCTAGAACAGGCAAAACTAGTCTGCGATGATAGAAATCCAAAGAGAGGTTGGCTATGTAGAGTGTGGTATGACTGGAGAAGGGCCCGAGGGAACTTCCTGGGAAGACGGAAATGTTATGATCTTGACAGGAGGAGTGGTGCCACAGGTGTATATGTTCAAAGCTCACATGGAGCACATGAAGGGCTGTGCAGTTCAAGTAAATTATACCTCCAGAAAACCCAGCATTAAAAATAAACAAATAGGGAGGCCAGCCCAGGGGTGTAGCGGTTAAGTTTGTGCACTCTGCTTTGGCAGCCCTGGGTTCACAGATTCAGATCTGGGTCACAGACCTAGCACTGCTCATCAAGCCATGCTGTGGCAGCGTCCCACATAAAATAGAGGACGATTGGCACAGATGTTAGCTCAGGGCCAGGCTTCCTCAAGCAAAAAGAGGAAGATAAGCCACAGATGTTAGCTCAGGGCCAATCTTCCTCATGCACACACACAAATAAATAAATAAAATAAACAAATAGGGGTACAGGGGGAGTGTTGTGAGGCTCAGGGAGAACAAAGAGAGAGAGAGTTTTGTTTTTGTGTGTATGTGTATTTATGTGTGTGTGTGTGTATGTATGTGCAAAACCACCTATATCTACACATACATACACACAGGTACCAAGAAAGAAGCCACAAGTGACGGCAATGACCTATCAAAGAACCAGAGGAGAGTACACCCTGAGCCCTCAGCAGGAACCCCACACGTCTGTGCACTAAGAGGGGAAACTGTGGGTGTTGCCGGGAGCAGACACGTCCACACAGCTGGGTGAACCGAATCCAGCCTGGAAGTCCGGTGTGATGAAAGTGCCATCGCCCGTTGAGTTAGGTGAGAGAGCTCCTAGCTTTTCTGTTCCGTCTTGGTGAAAAAAACTGCAAGTTCTCACGGCTGCGGAATTGAACTGTGTCTTAGGTTTCACAATCTACATAGTTGATTTCATGTACTTTTGGCAGTTCGACCACATTTTCCAAAGTTACGAGGAAAAGCTGTTGCTCTGGGACGTTAAAGGTCTGCTCTGCTTCCCCGCCCCTCCCCACTGGTACTGGGCGCAGGAGGAGAAGGTCAGCGTTGAGGGTGACAGGTGTGATAGTCACAGTCTTTGCTTCCGGCATGATTCTGGGAGACCACACTCTTCGCGCTGGCATTTGGGTCCCCACTGTCTGCCCACACCTTTGCTATCTACCCTCCAAGCAGGAGCTTGGATGGCCCAATGTTTGAGTGAAAAAACGTTGCCTTATGAGCAGTTTGGCCTTGGGTAAGTTAACTAATTTCACCGTTTGTAACGTGGATCCTGAAATGCCCCTCTCCGGTGGCTACCCTGAGATTACATGAGAAATTGTCCAGCACCACAACCAGGTGGGTGCTAGAGGTCGAGGGCTTCTTCTCTTCACTGCACTCTCAGTGCCGTCGTCTAATTCAGATGTGCTGGTCTATCTTTATACACTTTCTTCTTTAACACACCCATTCATTTGTGCACCCATCCATTCACTTATTCATTGTTACTCAGTAAATATTTATTGAACCCTTATAATTACAAAATTAGTTCCCTGAAGAAAAGGAACATAATTTTTGGTTGTCTAACAGCTTGACGGAGATTATGAGGTCAGACAGGGCTTCCCCAAGAAGGGGGCATTTGAGCCGACATCTAGGATGGGGAGGATGAGGGTCCTGGACAGTGGCCTATTCCAGCCCTTATGGCTTTCTCCAGAGAGTTCCTCTGTCAGGAACGTGTTATGCCATCCTTTCCATCAGCCCCAGTCCCTTAAAGGCCCAGCTTCATTTCTGTCCTCTCCGTGGAGTCACTTCTCAACCGGGCAGCCTATTCTCGGCGCCCTGCTGAGGGTTCCCGCAGGACTGAGAGTCTGTCCACAACCCACATGTCCACAGAATGTGGTACCCTCTCCTCGGTTGTGTGTCGTATCTCCCCAACCCAGCTGTAAGGAGAGCAGTGGCCCTCCCGTCCATCCACCTGCCGTAGAATCTCCATGATGCTGGACACTGACAGGCCACAGAGAACTACTTGCCACCTGGAACTCCATGTGCACAAACGTCACATCAGGAACAAATGACATCAGCACCAGCTGTGCCCGGAGGTGGGGTAGCAAAACTAAGACCTTGAGAGCTGGGTTGTTCATTGACTAATTTGTTCTTTCAACAAATCTGCCTTGACTACAATATACCAGGTGCTATTCTAGGTGGAGTGGACACATCAACGAATCAAAGATCCTAGCTCTGGAGGAACTTCCTGTCTAGTAGAGCCCAACACATCAGCAATAAACACATAAATAAGTTAGTCGAGAGTAGGTTAGAAATGATAAGAGCAAAAAGGGAAAAAGTTGGCCAGGGTAAAGGAGTTTGGGGGGTCCCAGGGCAGGGGTGGTGGTGGCAGGAGGTGTTAGAATTTTAAATATGGAAGTTGCAATAAGTTTCTTTGAGAAGATGACATTTGAGCATATTCTTGAAGTTAGCCATGTGGTCACCTGGGGGAAAGTGTTCCAGACAAAAGGGACGGCTCATGCAAAGGCCCTGAGGCAGGAGGCTGCCTGGTGTGTTTGAGGAACAACCAAGCAAGTGTGGCTAAAACTCAGTCATCAGGAGAGTGATGGGGGTGAAGGCCAAGGAGACAAGGGGGACGAGATCATAGAGTGCCTGTGAGCACCACGAGGGACTTGGCTTTTACTCCGTGTGCATCCTAGCACTGTTGCTCTGATAGCTGTGAGAGCCTGGGAAATGAGTTCAACTCTCTAAGCCTCAGTGTTCTCATTTGTAAAATAGGAATGATGCTGCTGATGACAACAATCCTTCCCCTGTGGGTGGCTGTGGTGAGGATTACATGAGATAAAGCTCTCAGCCCAAGGACTGGTACCCAGTAATTCCCCACGTGCAAACAATCACTGCTTCCCTTTGTTGCCATGGTTGCATTGCTGTTACTGCGATCTCTACTAATTTTGGGGAGGGAGAGGCACTACCCTTTAGTGAACACTTCTGCATGTCTGAGTCCGTGCCTCCCATCGTATCCCATCTAAGCCACTTCCTAACCCCTTGGGAAAAGAGGTCCCATCCCTCTTTAAATTGATGAGTAAACCGAGGGTCCGAAGAAGTGAAGTGTCTTGCTGAGTGTCTGACAGCCAGTTTGTGACTGAACAGGGCTTCGAATCCAGATCTATCTGACTTCAAAGATTTACCACTTTCTACGCAACCAGAACAAGAGAAAAGAGAGCAGAACAGAAGGGCACTGTTGGATGTTTCTGCCGATGATGCCCTCACCCCTTTGCGTGAACCTAGCCCGGGAATCCAGGAGGGCTGTGGGGGCTTCATCCTCAGAGATGCTGCTGGGATTTCACACTGCTACTCTTAGGAGTGACCATCCTCCCCATTCTGTTTGTAACTTAAAATCCAATTTCTAGAGCTTTGCTGAAAGATCACAAAACTATATGACACTGCCCCTCCTTGAATTGTGATGGGGGAATAAAAGCCATCAGGAATTCCAAGTCTCCATAGAGACCTAAATACTTAGATATTTCCTGAAACTATTCTGGCCACGCCATGGAAAGGAAAAGGAGTGGCGTGGGCCTGGGTCCAGTATTTCTGCCCTTGTCCCGAAGGAAGAAATATTGGCATATAAAGATAGCAAATTTAAAGGCTTTGCAGAAGTTAGAAAAAAATCTGTATGGAGTGCAATTTGGGCTCAATATAATGAATTGTTTGTACTGAATTCTTGTTTGATCTGATTGAATGTATCTATTTCTTTCATGTCCTTCCTGTATCTTTTTTATGTCAAGAAATCGCAGGCATCCTCTGGAAAGAATTGTGGTTCCTGGTTTGAAAGGACATTTGAATTTGGGGGCATGCCCTGCAGAATGTTTCTAAGCATCTAAGCCGCCATATGTATCCCCTCGTTTGAAAGCATGGGCCTTTCTGAGCTCATTTATTAATCTAAACTCCTAAGCTAGCACCTTAAAGAGTCACGGAATGTTCGGGAATTAAGAGCAGAGAATGTGCTAACTTTGTCTCACTAAATGAGTTCATTCCTCCCAACGGTCTTTAATTAAGATAAGCTATCATATATGGCATTTACACTTGGCATCAATCAGAATGTGGGACTTACATAGAATACGGCTATGACTTTGCCAGAACCCTCCTTCAAACTTGATAGATTCCAGGTCAAGGAAGCCAGCCAAACGTTTATTGAATCCACTGAGTGGGGCCGTTGCCA
Source organism: Equus quagga (assembly GCF_021613505.1). NCBI lineage: Eukaryota > Metazoa > Chordata > Mammalia > Perissodactyla > Equidae > Equus > Equus quagga. The sequence continues at coordinate 38,326,202 of NC_060271.1, forward strand.
ATAGTCAACTTGAAAGAAACCCGTTTGGAAGGTGTTGAGCTGCAGTCCATTGCGGCAGAATGCATTAGGAAGAACAGAGTCTGAAGTTCATCCACAGGTAATCCATTACGAATTTGAGTGATGATTTATATTAATGAGGACCTAGAAACTTGAGCACAACCAGGAGATGAGGGAATCTGCATAATTTTGCCTTGAGGTAAGCATGGGCTTGCTCGGTGGGCAGCAAATACACACCAACCTCTTTCTCCCTAAATTGTAATGTTGCTTACAGTGACCGGCAATTCCATAGACTACGCTTTGTACTTGTACTAACAAATATTCACATACACAACACACACACACACTTATTAAAGGCGTTGCTGTTCATTTTTTCCTCTTCTCTACAGTTGGTTGAAAGGCTGGGTGAGGTGGGACAACTTCTGTAAAAAATAATTATGTTAGTGCCTACTCTGTGTTCTAAAAGTTTTACGTATACTAAAACCCATCACTACACAAGGAGGCAGGAACGCTCATTATCTCCAGTTTACATATGAGGAAACTGAGGCAAAGAGAGCTTCAGGAATTTGCCTGTGGTAGTGTAACAGTGACCGGGGAAGCCAGAGGGAAGGGTGACCGGCTGCCTGGACCCATGAACTCCTGCCCATGGTGACCGACCGATGAACCCCTGCCCTGAGGACACGTATGCACACGAGGTCCCAGCGCAAATATCCGTTTCTTAGGAAAGCATCTGCTGACCTCTGCAGGCTGGGTCAGCTCTCCTCAGGACCACCCTCATGGAAGTTTATGCCTGTGTTTATTTGCGGGATTGGGAGGTTAGTATCCATCTCCCTAGGAAAGGGTACTGGAGACGACACGCTCATCCTTGTGTGTCCAGTGCCGAGCTCTCCGCCTGGCACACAGGGTGTCCTTTGTCTACAACTGCTGACCGAGTGAAAGAATAATCCAGAGAATGGGAAAGTGAAGAAAGTTAGAGAAAACAAAGGGACTCCTGCCGCGGTCCCTGAGGTTACGGTTGGGGCGACTGGAAGCAGCCCAGGCGTTCTCAGGGGCTGGCTTCCTTTTCCTGACCTTGTTCCGAATGTCACGGCCTGGAGGGCCCTGGCTGGAGCCAGAGGAGCTGGACAGCTTGCCCCCTCCTTCCTGTGTCTCCCTCCTGACCATCCGGGGCGCTGCAGGTCCAAGCAGAGGTCTGTGAGCAACGCCGGACTTTAGAGTATGCTCGCTCAGTGTGGCCGACAAGCTGTGTCTTGGGTAACTAAATGTAACTGATGTGCCTTAGAAAAGGGCAAACCACAGCTGGGTCAGCCTGGGGTCTCAGTGCATGATTCATTCATTCATTCATTCGTGAATACTTATTGAACACGCCTGTGTACCAGGCACTGTTCTAGAGTCTGGACCTATGGTTGCGAATTAACCAGAAAAAGCTCCTTCCCTCATGAAGCGTACAATCAAGTGGAGCTGAGGGGAGAAGACAGACCACAAACACAAAGAGTGAGTAAGTCCAGTGGTGGTCTGTGCTAGGCAGGCAAGTGAGGGGGTTAGCGTCTCAGAGTCAAGGTGGAGTGGGGACGGGAGAAGGTGTGCTGTCTTAGATGAAGTCGTCAGGGAAGGCCTCTCTGATGAGGTGACATTTGAGCAGAGCCCTGCAGGTCAGTGTGGGAGCCATGAGGTCATCTAGGGTAAGAATGTTCTGGAAAGAGATCACAGAAGATGCAAAAGGCCTGAACTGGGAGTGTGCATCATGTGTTTGAGGAAGAGCCAGGAGGCCAGTTTGGCCTCAGTGGAGTGAACAAGGGCCAGAGGGAAGGACATGAGGTCAGGGAGGTTGTGGGGCTGAAGAACTTTGTGTCTGGGTCAACTGGGAAACCATCTGCTCAGAACAGCCTCGAAAATTAGTCTGCAATTGCCAAGAGCTGTCTTCCTTCCAAATTCAGATAAAAGAACTTTCCAGAGAGTTGAGGGATGGGCAACGGGTGGGCAGTGTAGGCTGTTGGTCAAGGGCATGGAATCAGACAAACTCGCATTTGAATCCCAGCTCTGCCACCTGCTAGCTGGGTGACCCGGGACAAGCCATGTAACCTCTCAGAGTCTCGGTTTTCTTACTTATCAAATGGGATCCGTAATGCTTCCCTCACCAGGGCCATTCGGAGGATCGAAGTAGATAGTGAACGCGGGGCACACAGCAGAGGGACCACAGGGCTCGAACGATGTCACGGTCTTACTGTCCTATTGGTTTTGTCCTCTAGAGACCTGACTCTGGTCCCCAGCACCCAGCTGGGACTTGTGAGGTCATGGCAGGGACTTTCCTGGGACTCTGTGGTACTGAGATCTGAGGGTGACTCTTGAGTTCATCACGAACCTCCTTCTCGGTAAGCTGGCTCCGGGGAAGCCAGGGAACGTCACAGCTGGAGCCCTAACTCAGGAGAAGAAGAAGGCTGACCAGCCTTCCTTATGGCCCCGGCCATGGCAGGAGCCTCGCGGGGCCTGGGAAGATGCTGGGGCAGACTCGGTCTTCCATGGCCTGACCCTAAAGACAGGCACTGCAAATGCGAGGCGAGAGCACAGGCCTGGCTTGCCCAGCCTTGCCCAGCTGGTTTAGGCCGGCCTCTGATGAAGATGTGGACCCAGCAATCGCTCCTGCATCCCCACTTCAGCCCTGAACTGGGCATCTTCAGTGAGTCTCAGAAACCCATCTGGCCGATACCTTCGAGGGCCAGAGGGAGCTCCGTTTTGTTAAAGTGACCTATTACGTGCTTTTGCATAACTTTCTTCCCCCTGGAGAAAGCCAAAGACTAGGGGAGGATTTATGGTGGTATCAGAATAGCTCATATTAAACCAAAGCCGCTTTGCCAGCCCAGAGACTAGGTTGGCGGTGGCTCAGCCAGCAGTGGGGACCTGGGAGTCTACCTGGCCCTTCTTTCCCCTGCCATTGCAGCTTAGAGACTCCGGGAGGACTGGCTGGAGAACGGGGCCAAAGACGTAGGAAACGGGAGTGACTGGGAGAAAGTGTTGCAGTGCAGTCACATGAGTCAACGGATCCTTCAGAATGAATATCTCCCTGGGATTGTCCTTACAAGGTCCCCTGTGTGTTTGCAGCTTTGAGGACTATCATGTATGGGCAGGTTGCACACTGCACAACTTTAGAGGGCACCATTTACGTCAGTGTCCATGTGAATGGCCCTCCACAGGGCTGTGCAGTGGTGTCTCTGAACAGTATGGATGAACTTAGCCTTGCAGGCAAGGAGACTCATACAGACCTGGGCTTAAAACCTAACCCTGTTACTTGCTTTAGACTCTAGACAAAGGGCCTAATTTCTCTCTGCCGCCGTCAGCTGATCTGCGAAATGTAGGTAAGTCACATTCTGAGCTCAGGCATGGAGAGGATTAGATGAAATGCTGTATGGGAAGTTCAATGATCTCGAGAGTACTGTTTGTTGAGTGTGATCTTTGTGCCACTGCCTCCATTAACCTTCACAACAACCTGTGAGGTGTGTACCCTCATTCTTATTTTCTAGAAAAGAAAGTTGAGGTTTAGAGGGGTTAAGCAGCTTGCCCAAGGTCATCATGTGAGTTGGGACTCTTTCAGTTGTGTTGGAAACTCAAAGTAGCTCAAGCAAAGGAGTAGAATTTGTCATGTCAGGTAATAGAATTATGCAGAGTTGGCTTCAGGCACGTCTGTATCCAGGGGCTCGAGTTATGTGCCTAACACTCTGCCTTTCCCATCCATTTTTGGCTCTTTTGTTGTTGTTGTTGGCTTAATGTTCAGTCGGGGTCTCTCCCTGTGTAGGCAAGGTTGGTATGGAGGGTTCTAGGCTTATGTGGCCTCTAGTGCCTGCCTTCTCTGAAAGGGAAAGTGCTTCTTTCCCAACAGTTCCAGCAAAAGTCCCATGAGAGAGCTTTGATCGGCCAGGCCTGGGTCATAGGTCCACCCCTAGAGCCAGGCCATTAGGAGTCAGGCCATCTGAACCGCGTGGACCCAAAATGAGGCACGGCTTTGATTCCAAAGTTATAGGTCCCTATGGTTATGGGGGGAATATGTGCTGGAAAGGGGACTTGAACCCAGCAGTGCCTGTCATGTCGATAAATGGCATCTCATAGACCTGCTATTATTATTACTGTGATCGCATGCATTGTGGGTTAGTGAAGTCTTCAGATGCTTGATTTCTGGATGGCATTTGAATTCTTTTCCAAAGAGATTTCATATTTACTAGTATTTGCCCTATTGCTGTTTCAAGGATGTTTTAACAAGAAAGCAAATTCACAAATGTGAAAACACATTGAAAAGGGTAAAAATCACCATGCCACCAACTATTTCAGTATATCTGGTACCTCACAATGACCCTGGAAAACAAAGAGAGTCCACGCTGTTTTCACTCATTTTACAGAGGAGAAAATAGAGGGACCGAGAGCTTAAATCATTTGGCCAGCTCCGGCCTGAGGATTGTGATCAAGCTAGGATGAAGTCCAAGCTTCCCAACTCTCCATCCAGAAGTCTCAGCATCACACTATGTTTCTCAGATTCGATTCCAAGGAACACGAGCATCCCAAAGAAGTGCATTGTGGGGACAGATGCTAAGCAGGCAGGGCCTTAGGATCTTCAGACCAGTTTCCGTGAGCCCAGCTCCCTGCTTTATCTGTTTATAGAAACAGTAGCTTGAGCAATATCTCATAGGAAGAAAAGGTTTCACTGTCCTTAAAAGTTAGAAAACCATGGCTGCAGACCAAGTCAGCCCTTGGGCAAAGATGCCCCAACCTGAGTTTCATAGTCACAAGTCAAACAGAGCTGGGGAATGTGATCAAGTGAGCTTCCATAGGGGTCATTTTTCTTCTAGTAGAATCACAAGAAGGACCTAAGTGATTAGCATCTGAAGCTTAGGCAATGGTCTAAGAGAGTTCACATCGCCCACACAAAGCCTAGCTGCCATCTCTTAGAAACCCACCTCCCCGGGGGACCACGCGATAGCCGGTCACCGGTGGCAAGCCTTTCTGTATGTTATACCTTCTGGATGTAAGGACACATAGATACAAGAACTGAATTTGAATGTAAGGCATCATCTGTTTTCAGCCCTTCAGAGGGCACCTGGACCAAATGCAGCCACACAACGAGATCCTCCTTTTTGTTTCCTTCCCTGGTACGTGCAAGGGGAGAGAGTAAGAGAAATAAAACACAAATAACTGCCTAGTGAACGTCATTGAAGATCAAGACTCCAGGAGGGGCTGAATGCTGCTGTTGACCCGGTAAGTGTCTCATGCACCATGTGGTGCTTTGTTCCGGGCCAGGCTCATGCTTTAAGCCGTCAGTCCGCGCTGTTGAAGGAAAAGAGGACACTCTTCCTCATTGGGCTGGTTATGGTGATTTAATTCACGCCCTCACGCTGACTGAGCCAGTGTTCTCGGGGCACGGTTCTCAGGCGTTAGCTGGGTAAACATGGGAGCTCATGGATATTCTTGGATGCGCACTCAGACCACATCCCATCAGAACAGACGACGACACTCACCAGGCGAAGCCAAAACATAGACTACAATTTACATTTAAAATAACGAGGGTGAAATACTGATTTGCTTGTTTTCTTCCTCGTTCACTGTGGTTGGCCGGGTTTCTTTACTGATGAAATTTCTCAGAACCTTTCGGTGCCAATGTGCATTGGGAATATCCAAGATGACCTTCCACATCCCAGCCACTGGGCTTGACAAAACCCACTTTGCCAAATAATGGCATTGGTTTCGGAGGACTAGCCTGCCAGCCCATGTGCCACACAGCATGCGTACCATCCCATGCGGTGGGCATTACTCGATTAATAGAAAACTACCTTGGAAACAGCTTGTAAAGTTTATTTGTACTTGTTTATTTAGACCTTGGAAAGTAGTTTACCCTGGACCCAATGCTATAGATGGGAGTTGGAGGGTCCAAGACCTATGTCAGCTTTTGGAAAAGTGAGTCGTGCCAAATATGAGAGATGTACTGGGAATTTTGTGGCTAAAAGAGTTCGGGAGACTCTTCTGGAAAGTCACAATGCCACCAGCCCAATAAAGGTTCTGAGGAGTTTTGAATAAAGACACTCGTTTACAATATTTAGCCCCCAAATTTTCAAACATATTGGTAGAATCCGCTTATGATGCAAAGACTGTGATTTGGGAAATATGGTTTATTTAACATATAATGTCTGAGAATCACAGTTCTTCACTGTCCTAAGATGGTAACACTAAAGAAAACAATCAGCTGTGCTTAGTAGGGTCTTTATGGGAAAGTAGGTCCCAAGTCCTAACCAAGGATACAGAGATGTGTCATCACCCAGTGTAGCTCTTCTTGTGTCCCCCTGGGTTGGACATTTCAAAGCTACTGTTGGAAGATAGAGCCTAGCATCCCAACAAGACCTATAACAAGAGAAGAACATAAGGGGATATGTAATCAGTAACCAAGTGCTGAACCGAGTGTTGGCGGTGCCCATGCTGAAGAACCACTCCACTGATTACTCTAATTAATATTTTAACACTCACTGGGGGCTCTTCTCTGAATAATGTGAGAAAACAATTATTTATAAGTGATATAAGTTGATTACAAACTATTTACATCCTCTTAATTGATGTAGTAGTTCCAGCACGACCCAAGGCACGTCGTGTAAGACCGACCCCTATGCGGGAAGAACGTGCCCTGACGCATCCAGGGACAAGGTGGCTGCTTCCTGGAGTGGCTCGGACAGAACACAGGCCCTGGGCGTTCATGTCCTGTGACAAGAGAGGTGCTGAGAGGGGTGTGGCTTCACAGGCAATGAGATGGGAGGTGGCAGGGCAGAGTGGAAAGAAGCGGACTCCAGACCCAATAGGGTTCAGGTCCCACCTTTGCCACCTTATGGCTTTGAGAAAGCCATTGACCTTCTCTGAGCCTCAGTTTACTTATCTGTGAAATGAGACTAAGAACACCACCTTCACAGGGTCATTGTGAAGACGAAATAAGGTGTATTTATTACAGTGCCTGGCCTAGGCTGGCGCGGTAGGCACACATAACGACAGAAAGCTACCAAGAGATGAACTCTTTCCTGTCGAAAATGCTCAATAAAACTCACAAGGGAATGAAAAATATAGGATCGGATGTCGCCTTTTCCATCCGCTTCCTGGGCACTCAATACGGACAGTGGCATCTGAATGGCAGGCTGGGCATTTCAGACACGAATTCGCAGGGGGACAGTGCCTAGGTGAGGAGGTGGTCACCACAGCCTCCATCCGGCCATCATTTCTGCAGGTACCGAAGTGACTGGCTCACCAAACTCACAGGACACTGGGGGATGGGCCAGAAGCTTATTTCTCGACTTCCTGTGGGAGAAAGGCCTGGCTGCAGAGTTGGGGAAAGTCATTTGGCCTGCCTTACTTAGATCAAATCACAGACAAGAAGTTACTTGGGGAGTATACAGTTAGAAGACAGGAATCGGGTCTCATGAAAAATTCCTCCCTCTAGCCAGGAAAGTTGGCTTAATTATCTAAAGAACAAGGCTTACTCTCTGGACAGTCTTGTTTTCCTGGCTTGATGCTGACAAATTTTGACGAATTCCTAATCTCTAATTTCATTTTCCTTTTCTTTGCCCCAAAAGCGCCAGAAAATTTACAACATACTTCTATAGGTAGGAATGTTGTGTAGAATTCTCTAGAGGGAGAATTTTCCTCTCATTGGTTACATTCTGACAGTAATAATAAGAGTAGCAGCCACCATCAGTTGAGGGCTTACGATGTGCCAGGCACACTGTAAAGTACTTTAATACATATTACCTCCTTTAACCATTGCAACAAGCCTGCATGGTTTCGACTTTACTGATGAGGAAACCAAGACTGAGAGAGGTTAACTTGCCCGGGTTCATACAGCGATGAAGTCGTGAGGCTGGAATCTAACCTCAGACCTCCCTGCCTTTGAGCTCCTAATTTCTCACCCACTCTACCTTTGGTAAGACCATTCCGATGTCCCATAATGCTCACGCCCATTGGACCCACAGATTCTTTGAATGGCTATGGGATATATGCTGGTTCCAATAGTAACTCTGTTAAGGACCATCTCCTGCGGTGGACAAGTCTAGAGGCGGCAAATCTTTACATGTAGTTCTCTTGTAGTTTCCATTTCACATAACGCCATTTTTGGATAGCCCCAAAGGTTAGGACTGCTCTTCTTTAGGTCTGCTTGCACAGCCTGTACCCACGGTAGCTCCCTGGGTTCCCGCTGCGCCTCCAGCCCGCAGGGAGGGGACAATATCTCAGGTTGCTTCACTGATGGTCATTTGAACTGGTGTGTTTCGTTGACTCCACGGCCCTGTTTAAACACATTGGATGCTGAGAAGCCAGAGCTGGTTCCCCTGGGGACTTCTTTATTCACCTTTAGGAGAAGGGGAAGTCAAATGAAGCATCTTTCCTTACAAATCAGCAGCCGGAGAAATGCCAAGAACCCCTCTACAATGCTTTCACTGTTGCTGACAGTCAGATTGACTCAATAGCCAGGTGCAATGGATTTAGAGTAAAAAACAAATTACCCTGCTTCAAGGTGAAGTGTTCTCACCTGAAAAATACAGGATGCAAATACCTAGGGCTACTGTTTGTTTACATCTAATAAAATTCAAAATTTAAGCAATCATTTTTCACATTATCGTCAAGGCGAATGTTTTCTAATTCGCTGCTAAAAATCTCACTTTGGGGAAACTGGACTGTTACTTGATCCTGTATCAAGAAGTCACTCTCTAGTGACATCCAATAATATTTTCTATCAAAGCGGAATCCATCAGTGCCAAATCCTGCTCTGCAGACATGTCTGGAATGTGAACGCAAATAAATTACGTCACGGTGGGATTAGACACAGGGTAGCACGTGATCAGGGGCTGCTAAACTCCTAATTCTGTCAAGGGAATCCCAAAATGAGGCAGCGCTGCGATCGCCAGCACAGGCCCAGAGCTGTTGCCGTGGGACGTCGGAATTTCACTAATTCCCGTGATGCAGGAAGGCATCGTCATTTCTCCACAAATCCTTAAGCAGACCTTTTCTGTTCCGACCCTCAGCTATGCTTTCTCCTGTGTGTGGCATGTCTCCCCATTTGCCTGCCCATTGCCCTTAGAATCTTTGTTTTTTTGCCCTCTTCTTGCTAGACCGAGAGTGACATTTGTGAGGTGCCTAGTGGCATGTGGGCACGCTTTGGAAGAAGTATGCCAGTTGCTTTAATGTGGATTCTTCCAGAAGCAGATCTGAGACAAGGACACGAGTGAAAGTGGTTCACTGGGGAAGTGGGGCTGACACCGATAGGGAAGCAGGGAAGAGATTCAGGGAAGGGAAGACAGCCAAAAAGTGTCTGCTATTAAACTTGCTCCCTTGGAGGGTGCCTGGAGCTTCATTCTGCAGGGAAGCTTCTGGAAACTTTGCAGAGCACAAGCCGCCAGATTATGCCAGCCAAGAGGCAAGGGAGGTGGGGTATTTACACGCCAGCTCGTGAGGGCCCCAGGTTGATGCCTGCATTCCTCAGCACGGCTGGTCTACCACCTGGGGGCAGCACAGCTTTGCACAGTTGGGAGTGGGTGGGGAAGAGCCCTTAGCACAGAGATGCAGGCGACAGCAGCTGGAAATCAACTGGAGCACCTGGAAAGGTCCATGGACTATGGACAGGGCAGTGACTGTGTCTGTTACACCTGCTGTATCTGAGACAGAAAATTTACCCAAGACCATCAATTTTACCTCCAAAACATATCTTGGTTCTGTCCACTTTTTTCTCATCCACTGCTGCCCCGGTCCTAGGGAGCATTATCTACTTTTGGTCTGAATTAACATCATATGCTCCAAATTGGTTTGCCTGCTTTAAAAAGTATTTTATAATTTCTCATGAATATTGGAGAAATAAGGTGAATAATATAGCAAATACTAAGTATCGACCTTCAGCTTTGCCACATCTCAGCTTGGTTGCCTAATTGCTTTACTTACTTAATAGCACTAACGTTTTACAGATAGAATAGAAGCTTCCTGTGCGTTTCTTCTTGGTCTCATTCTCCTTTAATCCTCCCAGAGGAATTGATGTTTCTCATTGCCATGCTCTTCTATTTTTGCTGCACACGCCTATATCCTGTGCACACAGGTATGATATGTGTATAGAAGATGGTTTTATATTTTTTTAAACATACTAAATTGGCATCATGACAAATAAATCATCAATCGTTCTGAGTTTTTTTTTCTTTTTGCTCAGCATTATGTTTTTATGGTTGCATCCTACTTGCTGGTGTAGCCCCGGTTCAATCATTTTAATTGCTGTGCACTATGACATTGAGCAAGTATGCGAGTTACGCATCTACATTTCTGTTAGTGGATTATAGGCTCTCCCCACCCCCCACCACCACAAAGAAGTTTTTTCTTTTTCCTGTTACATCTAGTGCTGCCATAAATATTCTTCATCTTTGCCAGTTTCCTTATGAACATGTGGGAGTCTTTTCTGGGTATATTCCTGGAAATGGAAATGCTGAATCCTAGAATATGCACATTTCCAGTGTTAGTGAATACTGCCAAATTCCTCTCTAACTGGAACTAATTTGCTCTTCCACAGACAGGGGATGAAGAGTCCTGTTTCTCTACGTCCTCACCCACTCTTGATGTAGTCATGATTACCTTTTGCCAATCTCATCCAAAACACGTCACGAGTCTTGCACATTTCTCCTCCCTGGCTCTCTGTCCCTCCTGTAGCATCTGGGCAGAAGCGCCTGCCCGGGCTGACGGGGTGACAAAGATCTGCCGGCTCTCCTTTGCATTTCCCTGATCACTAATAAGGTTGAACACCTTATTTTTTTATGCTTAGGGGCCATTCAGCTTTTGTCTTTTGTGAATTTTCTATGTATGCCCTTTATCATCTATTCCATTGGGTTATTTGTCTTGTTCTCATGGAATTGTAAGTATTTTTAATATGTTCTGGAGGCTGACTTTTTTGGTTTTATGTATAAGCGTCTACTCCCACTCTGTAATGTGTGTTTTTCTTTGTTTGCCGTGACTTCTGTTTTCTAGATATTTTCAACTGTAATGTAGTCAGATTTACCATATTTTCTTAATCATTTGTATATTTTAAAGAAATTCTCTACCAAGAAGTCATGAAGATATTCTCCCAGATTTTCTCTTAAATGTGTTAAAGCTTTGCATTTTTAATTTAGGTTTTATCCACTTGGGATTGATTTTTTTGTGCACTGAGGTAAGAATCTAATTGATTTCTTTCCATATGGAGAAATGGCAATCCCAATTCTCCCTACTGTCAGTTCATCCTTTTACTTGCTGATTTATAATGCCACACCTATCATAGATTAAGATCTTATATATATATGGGATTAAATCTGAGTGCTCTATTTCATTTCATTGATCTACTTGTCTATCTCCGAGTCCACATCATCCTGTCTTAATCACTACAACTTTATGATGTCCTGATGTTTAGGAGGGAAAGCCTTTCCCTATATTGTTCTCTGTAGAAATTATTTTGCCTCTTTGCTTCTCCATATATAATTTCCATGGAAAAGTCTGTTAGGATCCTGATTAGAATTATATTAACTTTATAGGCTGATTCTGGAGAATTTCCATTTTTTAATATTGATTCTTTCCGCTAATGAATATAACCTATTATTTCCATTTCTATCCCTCCATTTCTGTAGGCCTTCTTTTATGTTTTTCAATAAGGTTATACATTTCTCCATAAAAGTTTATTCGTAGGTAACTTTAACTTTTTATTGCTAGTGTAAATGGTATCTTTCTAAAGCTACATTTTCTAATTGTTTCGGCTGATGTATACAATTGATTTTTGTATATTTGAACTTGTTCCAAGCAAAATTGCCGAATTATCAACTTAGTTTTATTACTTGGTGTGTACGTTCTTTAAGGTTTCTATATAGGGAATTTTGTCTTTAAATAATGAAATTCTGATATTTCCTTTCCAATTCTTAAGTATTTGAACACTTTTATTTAGGTGTTCTTCTTTTAAAAAGCACGGAGCATATAGATTTTGTTTACTCATTAAAGATTCAGTCTTTTAAATGGCGGGATGTCTTTTAAATGGAGAGTCACACCTTTTGTGACTCTTGCTATATTTAGATTTATTTGCCGATCCATTAAGGTTTATTTTGCCGATCTTATTTTGTTCTTGCTATTCGTTGTCTGTTCTCATTGTACCCTTTCCTCCTCTTTCCTATTACCTATTGTGTTGGTTAAATTTCTTTATTACGTGACTTTTTTACTTCATAAAATCTGAACATAATCAGTATCCCCACTCTCCTCCTGAGTAATGCAATGACATTAGAACTTTCAAACTCAAACACTTCCCTCTTGTCTCAATATTATTGCTGTTGTGTATTTTAATTCTACCTTCTTTTTTTATAGCCTCCAAGTCCTGATTTTATTATTGTTGTTGCTGTTTTATACACTCGATGCTCGTCTGTATTTAATCACCTATTTTCCAGTTTCATTGCTTAGCGTAGCTTCCTGAGTCTCACACGTCTTTCTGGGATTTTCATCCTTCTTTCTGAAATAAACCCCTTAGCGGTTCTTTCTACAAGATTCTCTTAGTGGTAAACTCAGCCTCACCTGCCTGAAAATGTCACTAGTTTACTTGTACTTTTGAATGATAATCTGTCTTTGTAGGTAACTTAAAGATGTGACTCCATTGTCTTCTGGATTATATTAAAGTTTTGAAAAATACGCTTTCTCTCTGATCTCCCCGCCCCCGCACTTTTCCATCCGGGTGTTTTTCGACTCTTTTCTTCGTCTTTGGTATTCTTCAGTTTCACTGTTGTGTGTCTAGGTGTAGATTTATTTTTATCTATCCTTCCTGTCTCTTGCTGTACATTCTCAATCTATAAATACCTGCTATATTGTTTCATAGTTTCGTGGAGATGCTGTAGCAGATTACCACAAACTTGGGGTGATTTATAACAACCCGGATTTATTCTCTCTAGTTCTGGAGGCCAGAAGTTCGAAATCAGTGTTGTGGGCCTGAATCAAGGTGTTGGCAAGTCCGGGCTCCCTCCAGCGGCTCTGGGAGCAAATCTGTTCCTCGTTTCTTCCAGTTCCTAGTGGCTGCTGGCATTCCTTGGTTATTTGCCATGTCATCCCAACCTGCCAGGGCAGCATCTTCAAATCTCTCTCTGCTCCATCTTCATGTTGCTTTCCCCTCTGGGCACGGCTGCATGAAACTTCCTTCTGTGTCCTTCTTATAAGGACACTTTTGATTCCGTGTAGAGCCCACCTGGATAATCTAGAATAATCTTCCATCTCAAAATCTGTAATTTAATCACACCTGTAAAGACTATTTCTCCTATAAGGTAACATGTAAGGGTCCCAGGGATTAGAATTTAATATCTTTGGGTGGCTATATTCAGCCTACTACATGTCTATCATTTAAATTCTGAAAATTCTCAGCCATAATAACTTTGAATATTGTCTTTTCCCAATTCTTCCTATTCTCAAGTTCTAGAACTCATATAAAAAGTAAATTGGGGGGCTGGCCCAATGGCGTGGTTAGGTTTGTGTGTTCTGCTTCAGCGGCCTGGGGCTCATGGGTTTGGATCCGAGGTGTGGACCTACACACCGCTCATGTAGCCATGCTCTGGTGGAGTCCCACATACAAAAGAGAGGAAAATTGGCACAAATGTTAGCTCAGGGACAATCTTCCTCACACACACACACACACAAAAGTAAATTAGACTTTCCATTTAATCTTCTATTTTACTTAACCTTTCTTTCATGTCTTTCACCTTTTAACACTACACAATACATTCTAAGTAATTTCCTCACATCTATCTTCCGGTTTGTTAATTCTCTTTTCCTATCTGGCTAATCTGCTGTTCAATCCATCATCTGAAAATTTGTATTTAATTTGATCTAGAAATTCTATTGTTATTTTAAAAATCTGCTCCTTTTTTCTCCTTAGAGAATCTGTCATAGTCTATCTTTTAATGACCTCTTTTATGACTTTAGTCATTTAAAAAATATTACGTAGTCTTTCAGATAGTTTTTTTATCTGGCGTTCTTAGGGAGGGGTGTCTAGTCCTTTAGTTTATTGTAATTTCTGCCTTGTACATGGTGAAATTTTTCCTTGTGCATTTGTAATTTGAGACTGAAAGCTCATTCTCAGCAGTGATTCATCTGTGGGAATTTTGTGTGACGTGGGTTGATGGCATGTCTTTCTCTGGAGATTTTGTGTTTGCTTCTTGTAGACTCCCTGTGAGCATCACTGTTTGGTCCAGTGTTTGAGTTCCTTCTCAAGTTGGGGATTCTGGGGTGATGTGGATACTATAACTTTGAACCCCAAACCTACAGGAGAGCGAGTTCTTGGTGCTGATTTTCAGAGGATTACCTTCTTTTTAACAGAACCTACACCAAGGATCACAAGCTCTGCTGTTGTCCACCCAGGTGGATAGGTGTTTTCCCTCCATTTACCCTTTCACGGGGCAGGGAGTGTTGGCCCTTCCTGAGTCCTGGCTTTGTGGGGAGACTCTCATTTTTCACTAGCCAATTCCCTTGAGTCCAAGAGCTCAATGTCTGTACCTTTCTAGGCATTAAAAGCTCTAGCTCCTGTGTCATCAAGGTAGCATTTCACTTCCTCTTTTGTTTCCAGTCCCTTGAAACACTTACTTTCTTCAGAGCTCATCTATGCGTTTAAAATCATGTTTGCTACATTTTGTCAGGCGTTTCTAAGTGTTTGTGTGGGAGAGTTGCCTACTTAACCACTATGCCCTAGCCACGTTAGTCTTTCTGAAAGTTCCTAGAAAACATCGCGATCTTCCTTGAATCAAGGTTCTGCATTTAAAAACTTCCCTCTGCCTGGAACCTCTCCCCGTGGCTGGCTCCTGCTCTTCCTTCTGATTTCAGCTCAAACGTCATCTCCTCTGCAAGGCCCTTCCTGACCTCATCTCCATAGAATGAATTCTATTATCCTCTATTACACTCTCTTCAATTTCTTTCATGGAATTGAGCACAATCTATAATTGCCTTGATATTTATTTGTGTACGTGTTCATGGTCATCATGCCTCCCAGAATAGGTGATGCAGGAATCTTATCTGACTTGCCCCACTCTGTACCTCCAGCATCTATGATAGTGCCCGGCCATGGCGAGTCTACTGGATAAAGAAAGGAATGTATCGAAGCTGCAGACTCTTAAGAGACGCCATCCATGCCCAGAACACACTTGTAATAAGGCCGTGATGTTCTAAAGAGGCAGGAAAAATACATTCCCATGGCCCATGGGCCTAAACTTGTTTCCATGCACAAACACTAATGCTCAGAAAATCCAGGCCCCAGCAAAGGAGGAAAAGTGGCAGAGTTCACATACAACTTCTAATTAGATTCAAACCATAGATTTCTCACCTTGATGGGTCCTCCCTGGGGGTCATTCTCACCTGGTGCAAGTCCTGGCCCTGCAGGCAGCCCCTGGCGAATGAGGAACCTGCCTGTGTTAACTAAAGTCCAACAAACCAGCCCCCAGCTCCCCAGGGAGGAGAAGAATTGAGCTGAGAGGTGGAGGAGTAAATAAAAGGAGCGTATGAATCCACACAAAGTACCAAATAACGGAATCTTTAAAAAACAAATTAATTTTCCCATTTTGAAAGCAATAGAATCACTTTCCAGGAGCTCTAAAATTAGAAAAAAGAAACCACATGTAATTTCAGACCTACCATAAGCCTCAGTAATCATTCTAGTGCATATGTGTCTGGTTTTTAAAACCATGTTTGGGGTTTTCTTTGGCCGTCATTTCTCAAGCACTGGCTGTGTGGACGATCTCAGTTTATGCAACTCCCTGAATGAGGGGGATTAATTATTCCTGTTTTAAAATGAGATCACAAGGGCATAGAGAGGTCAGATAACTGGCTTGAGGCCTCAGGCAAGCGGTGGGCAAGTGAAGACTCCTCCCCAGGTCTGTCTGACTCCAGGCCCTATTCTAGCCTTTTCTTGCACCTCTGATATTACGGTGTTCGAACCATCCTCCTTTTCTACGGGGCTGGGATCCCATTTACTCTGCAGCTCCTCTTTTTTTCCCCACTTAACATCACAAACTATTTTCATCTATTGTTGGATAATCTCTATAAGCGCCATTTTTAATGACCAGCAGGAGGATATCTGATCACCATTTCCTCCTTCAACAAGGGCAAACTGACCACTTTGGGGGACAATTTAGCCTGATCTTGTAAAATTGAACACTCGCACTTCCCATGACCCGGCAATTCCTCTCCTAGGAGCACGTGCTAGAGAAGATCTGAGAGCGGGGCCCCCGCTACTGTAGACAAGACTGTTCACAGGCGCATTGTTCAAAATGGAAAAAGCAGGAAAGGCCCAAATAGCCATCAAGAGGATAGATTCTCTCAGTAGATTCTGAATACCTACAGCTACATGCAATGACACGGGTGAATGTTGCGACTATAATATTGAGTGAACAAAGCAAGTCTCTGAACTAGCATTTTTGTAAAGCACATAAACAAGCAAATCTAAGCAAACTATTGTTTGCATACTCATGTATGACTGGTAAAACTATGTAAAAAAAGCAAGACGGGGGCTGGCCTGGTGGTGCAGTGGTTAAGTTTGCACGTTCTGCTTCAGCACCCAGGGTTCACTGGTTCGGATCCCGGGTGTGGACCTATGCACCACTTGGCAAGCCATGGTGTGGTAGGCATCCCACGTATAAAATAGAGGAAGATGGCATGGATATTAGCTCAGGGCAAAAAAGAGGAGGATTGGTGGTGGACGTTAGCTTGGGGCTAATCTTCCTTAACAAAAAAACCAAGGGGATGAGAAACACAAAATTGAGACTGGATTCCATTCTGAGTTCAGTGTAGAAGTTCATTTGGTAAATATTTATTGAGCACCTACCAAACCCCTGCTCCTCTGCTTGCTCTTCAAATGCAGCAACTTCTTTACTCCTCACTTCAGCTCTGTGAGTTATTCACTAACATGAGCTGCCTTTTACAGTTGAAGAAACCAGGACTCAGAATGGGTAAGCATGGCGGTTAATTTTATGTGTCAACTTGACTAGGCCATAGGGTGCCCGGATATTTGGTTAAATATTGTTATGTGTGTTTCTGTGAGGGCGTTTTTGGGTGAGACTAGTATTTAAATCAGTACACCGAATAAAGCAGATTGTCCTCCCTAATGGGGGTGGGCCACATGCAATCAGTTGAAGGCCTGCATAGAACAAAAAGGCTGACCCTCTCCCTGAGTAAGAGAGATTTTCTCCTGCCTAACTGCCTTCAAACTGGAACATTGGTCTCTTCTGGGTCTCCAGCTTGCCAACTCACTCTTCAGGTCTTGGGATGTGTCAGTCTCTATAATGGCATGACCCAGCTCCTTGTAACCAATCTTTCTTTGTACATGTACGTATATCTTAGTGGTTCTGTTTCTCTGGAGGACCCTGACTAACATAGTAAGTAACTTGTCCAAATGCCACACAGCTCGCAAGTGATGAAACAGATCTGTTGGGTTTCAGAGCCAGAATGCTTATCCACTCTACCGCACTGCCCCTCCAATACAGCACGAGACTACTCTTAGAGGGCTCCTAAGAGCCACAGAGATTTGAAGTGTCAAAACGCTATAATCCGAAAGGACAGGCTTTCCTGAAAACCTATATGATTCTTAGTTTAGATGCTTCATAAATCGTACACTTTCTTCTTTGCTGGGCATACAACCAATTTCTAATACCACATTTGGATTCTAACAGGCTCATATCCGATACAAAGTATCCGGCATTCTTCACGGTTTCCATCAGAGTAAGAGGAAGAATCTGCATTTCAAATCATTGTGTTTGTTGTTATGACAACACACAGCCTGGTTCTGTTGTGAGCAGCGGTATGCAAAGCCCCAAGTTTGAAAGCAGTTGCTATATGTGATTCAGAAGGTCTCTGAAAGAGGTGAGTCTATTCATACACTGCCATCTCCCCCCCACCTCACACACACGAAGATGAAAATGTTTCTTAGCTACCTTAACGCAACGTAAAAAAAATAAAGAATGCACAAAAGCATATAATAAGAGAAGCTCTCCCAGTAGGGAAGCTGAGCGTTGGCTCTTTCTTCATGCTCATCTTTGCAATAATGTGACAAAATGTCAGCCTGGAAAGCACAGTGAAACTTGATTCCTTTATAGGAATTTACTGAGTGTCCTTCACGTCAACTTTCCTCGTTCTTTTACGTACACACACATCAGTGACAAGACATATTTTCATTTGCATATACGTGTTTCATTCCACGATTTGGTTTTTGCTGTTACCTGTCAACAACAAAAATCCATTAGTATTTCGTTGTTAATATGTTCTTAAGAATTTTCTATGGTTCATTCCCTTCACTATGTTAAGCAACCATCTTATGAATAGAGCCCATTGTTTTTCTCCTACTTATAGGCATTTAAATTGTTTCTAGATTTCTGTTTTCTTTCCTAAAGTAAACAGTACTGCAGTGAACAACTTCATGGATGGCTCTTCAGGCGCATGAGGGAGAATTTCTCTCAGGTGTATGACTGAAATGGAATTGCTGGCTTCTAGCGCATGCACTTTTTCAGTTTAACTTGATATGAACTAGTTACTGCCAAATTACTCATCAAGGAAATTGGGCCAGCATATCCCTCCAATAGCAGTGTATGCAAGTTTCCATTTTCCCATGCGCTCACTAACGTTTGATATCGTCAGATTTTAAGCTTTCCCCAGTGGGTGGCTGTGCTATGACATCTTCTTGTTGCTCCTTACAGTTCCCACCCTACCAGTGAGGTTCGGTTTCTCCTCCCATCTGTACTGGCCCAGCCAATTCATGTTTCTTTTCTGTTCTGTTT
The DNA here is from genome assembly GCF_021613505.1 of Equus quagga. Taxonomy (NCBI): domain Eukaryota; kingdom Metazoa; phylum Chordata; class Mammalia; order Perissodactyla; family Equidae; genus Equus; species Equus quagga. The sequence goes on from NC_060271.1 coordinate 38,344,987, forward strand.
CTTTTGCTGTTGGTTATTTGCCTTTTCTCTTACTTATGTGTTGAAAATACGTCACATATTCCAGATACTAATTCACTTATAGCTTAAAAATACTTACGCCTAGTCTAAAAAGTAGCTTGTCTTTTAACTTTGTTCACAAAAGGCTTGCAATTGAAATGGATACAATTTATTAATGTTTCATTTGCTGACATTTTTTGGAGGCAGGAAGTGAGGGGGTCTTTACTAAGGACTCCTTCCCTAGCCTGAACACTCAAAGATATTTTGTTCCATTTTTTTTTAAATAAAGTTTTCTTTTTGCATCTAGGTATTTGATCCATCTGGGATTTATTTTTGTGTGTGGTGTGAGGTAGGGATGTAGTTTAATTTTTAGTGCTCGTGTGGAAAACTAATTGTCTCTGCATCATTTGTAACAGTGTTTACTGGTCCATGGCTCCCCTACCAGGGAATGCCAACTCTATTGCGTATTAAGTTTCTCTGTATGTTTGTGTCTATCTGTGAGATCTTTATTCTCCCACATTAATCTATTAATCTCTATATTACTATCACATTGTTTTCTTTATGATAGCTTCAGTCTTGGTAAGTGGCACAGCAGGTCCTTCTTTCTTGTTCTTCTTCAGAATTTTTTGAGTTGTTCTTTGATGTTAACTCTTTTGTGTGAATTTTAGGATCAGTTTGCACAGTTTTGTTCCCCCAAAAATCCTGTTAGGACTTCAATTGAACTGTATTGAGTTTATGAACTAATTTGGGGAGAATTGACAATTATATGTTGAGTCTTTTCATCAAACAATATGGCATATATTTCCATTTGTTTGAGTCCTTTATGCCCTTCAATAACATCATATAATTTTTTCTATAAAGTTCTTGTAAGACTTGTATTAGATTCATCCATAGTTAGATTGAGCCATAGGCTTGCTATGAGAATTAAACAAGGTAGAAGCTGTGAACGCTTAGAACGCTGGTAAGTGTTAGCAGTTGTTAATATTGTCTCATAAGTTTGTTGCTACTGTGAATAGTCTATTTTTTCTATTATATTTTCTAATATATTTTATGATTTATATGAAAGCTATTGATATTTTCAAAAAAATGTGGACCTTGTTTCCAACAACCTTTTGGATTGTCTTTTTAGCTCTAAAATTTTGTGTGTAGAACTTCTTAGGTTTTCTACATAGACAATCATAACTTCTACAAATAATGAAAACACTGTGTTTGCCTTTCCAATTTTTATATGTATTTTTTCCTTTTTCTTGTTGCAAAACTTCTTGGCAAAGAATTCACATACAATGTTGAATAGTAGATGTGGAAGCAGGTTTTCTTGCCTTGTTCTGAGTTTTGCTGAAAATGCTTCCACAGTCCACCATCAAATATGATGTTTGTTTTCAAGTTTGACAGTTATTTTATCACACAAAGGAAATTTTTATTTATTTTCAGTTTGGTAAGAGATTTTCTACTTTTTTAAAGCCATGAATAAGTATTGAAATGTATTTATCACCTATTCTGCATCTACTGAATTAACAATGTTAGCCATTTTTCCTTTGATCAGTTAATGTGTTGAGTTACACCAACAGATTTAAAAACTCATACCATCCTTGCATTCCTGGGGTAAAGCTCATTAGTCACAATGTATTTATTTTAACAATCTTCTGCATTCAATATGCTGATATCTCATTTAGGGTTTTTACATCTGTGTTCTAAAAGTGAGATCCATCTATAGTTACATGTTCTTATCCTGGAAGCTTCACAAAATTGGTCCTCTTCACTTTTTTGGGCTTCATCTGAACAATTTATATAAGAAAGGGATTATTGGGGCTGGCCTAGTAGCACAGCAGTTAAGTTTGCATGTTCCACTCTGGCAGCCCGGGGTTTGCTAGTTCGGATCCCGGGTGTTGACCTACGCACCACTTGTCACACTGTGATTTGGCAGGTATCCCACATAAAGTAGTGGAAGATGAGCATGGATGTTAGCTCAGGGCCAGTCTTCCTCAGCAAAAAGAGGAGGATTGGGGGCAGATGTTAGCTCAGGGCTAATCTTCCTCAAAAATCAAAAATAAATAAATAAAATTTAAAAAAAAAGAAAGGGATTATCTGCTTTTTCAAGCTTTGGTAAAAGTCACCCTTAGCATCTTCTGGACTCAAGTTATCCTTGCTACCTAGAATTCTCTCTCCTTTCCTGATTCGAAAAATTCCCAACTTCCCAGGTCTCACTCAAGTGTCCTTGCCTCCGTGAAGCCTTCTTTGATTCCTCTCCCTCCACCCTCTCACTCTCCTTGGAAATCCACTGTGCTCGCTCTCTCCCTGGCAGCCTCAGACCAATATATTTGCAGCACGCTTGCAGCATTTAAGCTTCATTGTTCCGGATATGACCCCATCCCTCTCCACGTGCCTAGCATGGACCTTCTCTTAGAGGTTCAGTATGCGTTTGTCCAGTGAACATCTACATAACACCGTTGCTGTAGCTCATTGCATCCCAGACACACACACAATACACACCAGGCAGATGGGAATATCATGAGAAAAAAAAGTTTTCATCTTTAATCAATGTCTGACACTAATTGTTGTGATCTAGCCACATCTGGCAGGACTTTGCTCTTATGCAGGAAATGCTGTTGTGGGGGCTCCAAAGTGGTGGGCAGTGCAGCAAGGGCCGGCCGGGAGAGCACAGCTGGGCAACAACGTTTGCTGAGGATTAACAGGTTGAATAAAGCATCTGCCTTACACACTCATTGCACGGGTTTATTACACTGTGTACAAGTGATTGCAGCCCCTGTTGCAGTCAACGGCGTGGCTTGGAGACAGTGACCCATTCCTTCCTTGCTGTCCCAGCTCAGCGTGGGGTGGTGAATGGAGCTGGAGTGTCATGTTCCAGTTGCAGCCCTGCTATTGATTCTGTGTCCTTGAGCTACACGCATCTGTACAATGCATGGGCTGTGAGAGAAAGCACCTCCCGAGGAATGCCTGTTTTAATGGGTGGACTGGACAAGATAACTTCTAAGCATCTGTCTAGCCCTACAACTTTATGCTTTATAAGAGCTTCGAACGCAAGGAGTGCCACACTGAGAACCTGGCTTGATAAGCTTCGAATTCACTGACGATGGGCTTTCTCTTGGCCAAGTTATTTTCACATTGCTTTTAAAGATGCCGATATGTCTTCCTTTGTGATTCTCTTAGGACAAATACCGCCTGAGCTGGCAACAGAGAAAGACAAGTAAGCCAAAGGAGCTCCCTAAACGCTTTGTCCCTGTCCCGGTTGCCCCAAGGAAGACAGCAGAGGTGGTTCAGTATGTCCAGAAGCCACTGGAGCTCACCAGAGGCCTGGGTCTGGGATTATCACATATCTGGGAAGGAGTCAGGGCGACATCTCTAAAATGGACGAATGACTGTGAAATCATTTTTTCTTTTCTTTCTTTCTTTTTTTTTTTTTGAGTTCAGTCACTATTAATAAGAGCTTGACACATACGTCTGCTAAGTCAGGTGAGAGATGGTGAGATGAACACGGCATGGCTGCTGTCTTCAAGGAGCTCACAGCTCAGTCGAGGACTGGGAGAGAGTCATCTGTAAAGGGGTAGGAGGAAGCCAGAGGAAGAAGAGGTAACTGACAACTGGAGCCTCGGGGAAGCCTTCCTGGGAGAGGTGACATGGGACAGGGCAGCCTGGAAACCTAGGCAGGGATTATGATTGCAGGGCAGGGGGAGGGGAGGGGAATCCTCACTGATTGGAGGGCACAGCACGTGCAATAATCCTGAGGCAGAAAAATGACAGACACTATGTCACTGCCATTAGCATCATGAATGTCTCCAGCTATTACTCAGAACAGAGGGCGCTGAGATGGTCATGTGACAGACCTCAGTGCATCCCACCAGTGACTCATGAGCCCATCTCAATGCCCAGGATTGGTCCTAATGGGTGGCCACCTGTGTGTTGTTGAGAGCGTCCTGAATGCCTAATTGCCCTTTAATTATCTTTCCCAATGATTATCAAGGTTTCCCAGCATTAAATTCACTTTTCCATGATAAAGTACTATTTAAGAACCATATTTGGTAAGCAGAAAATAGGTTACTTAAGAGGGGTGACATTAACAAATTAGCTGCTGTACAAAAATCCTTGTCCAGGGGTAGCAAATGCCCTGGGGTGAGGGTACAGGGAGATTCAGGGCATCCGTGGTGGTGGTGGCAGCCCCAAGACTTTGGGAGATGAAATTCCTGGGTAATATGATTACAAAATACAAGAACAGCAAGTGCCTGGAGGTGGGGAGGACAGGGAGGACTCCCAAAGGGGTCTGCACCCATCGGGGTGGTTGTCCGCATTGGGGACGTGGACAGGAGACGTTTCCACCCTGCTGATGGCTCCTCTCTCTCCCACCCCTTCCACGTGGAGAAAAGGGATAATGCCATCAGAACACTAATACTTATTTCTCAAAGAAGATAAAAAATAGTCATCTCAGAGAATTCTAAAGCAGTCTTGATTACATTTCCTATTTTAGGAAAAGTGAGCTCATCTCATGCTAAGATGGGCGATCAAAGCCTTTTATCTATCAGTGGAACTAATGCTACCTGGGCATCAACCAACCTCGCCCCCAACCTGCCCTCTTGGAGTCTCACGCCCTTTAGAGGGATAGCAGCAAACCCTTTTCCGGTGTTGCTCCATACCGGGCACTGTGTGAAACCCCTCCTCTGCATTCACCCATTTAATACTCGTAACTGCCCTATGCGATACTGTGATTATATTCATTTTACAGATGAGGAAACTGAGGCATCTTGCCCAAGGTCACGCAGATAGTAGGTGGCAGAGGCTGGCTGCAAATTGGGAAGTCTTCATCTACTCTAAGCTTTTAAATACTGCTCTTTTAACTTCCATTCTAGGAAGAGTTTAAATAATAATGACTACCCAGTAACCAAGCTGTATCAGTTAGCTATTGCTGCATAACAACCAGCCCCAAACTCAGCAGCATAAAATCACAATCATTGATTATTATAACTCATGCATTTGTAGGTCAGTGAGGGGTCAGCTGGTGTAGCCTGGGCTCAGTTACATTCACGCATCCTTGGGTCAACTGGGAGCTTTGTTCTCGGCTGGAAGTGGCTGGGCCCCCTTAGCTCCATAAGCCCCTTATCCCTCCTGTGACCCAAGAGAGCAAGAGCAAACCATGCAAAGGCTTTGGAAATCTAGCTCAGAACTGGCACCCTGTTACTTCTGCCTTATTCCATTGGTCAAAGTGCATCACGTGATGTTATGGAGTGAATGTTTGCATCTCCCCAAGATTCATATGTCAAAGCCCTAACTGCCAATGTGATTGTATTTGGATATGGGACCTTTGGGAGGCAATTAGGTTTAGATGAGGGTATGAGGGTGGGGCCCCATGGTGGGATTAGTGACCTTGTAAGAAGAGAGACCAGAGCTCTCTCTCTGCCATGGGAGGCCACAGTGAGAAGGCAGCTGTCTGTAAATCAAGAAGAGAGAACCCAAAGGTGCTGGCACCTTGATCTCGGACTTCCAGCCTCCAGAACTGTGAAAAATAAATTCCTGTTGTTTAACACCCCCCGCAGCCCCTGCAGTCTACGGTATTTTGTTATGGCAGCCTGAGCCATCTAAGACGTGGGGAGGGAAAATATACTCCACCTTTATGGGAGCTCCGTAAAGTTACACGATAAAAGGTAGTGCTATGGGGAGAAGAGAAGTGGACCCATTACAGAAATCCATCCACTTCATTCTTACAAAGGGACCTGACTCCAGGCTCTAGAAAAAGTGGAGAAGCAAAGCTTCAAAGCCCCGTGTCACTGAAGTTGCTGAAGGAGGAGCACGTAGGAACAGAAACGGAGACACAAACTTTCTATATATCTGACTGTATTTTTTGGATGCAAATCGTGTTCTAAGTAAAAAAGACCCACAGAGCAGAGAAAATGGAATCTGTCTGAAAAGACGGCTGATGTGAGCGAAAAGGCATTTAGGTGACAGCACTTTTTCAATCTTACTGCCGTAAACAGACTCAGGCCATGTGGCTTTAATTGACTGCCATAGTCCCTGCACTTATCATAGGTGTTTATGACCTACCCAAACTTTTCTTCTATACTTATAACATGTGTGGAAGGGGTAACGTGAGGATAACACTGGTCCGTTTCTCCATTTTAGATTATCTTCCAGAAACTCAAGGACAGCCACAGAAATCATCCCCAGTAATTTCAAGTTGGCAGAGTCAGGCTAATTATCTGCAATTTCATCTGTCAAAATGGTTTGGAAAATTATCACGTGTTAGGGGAGTGAGTCTGACGGGAGGGCCTCGCCAAAGCTCTGAAACTTTCCCAAGTTTGAAAAGGTGTTGGACGCTGGCCTTGGGTAAAGGGCGTTCCACCATCTTTCTTTTGAGCCCATATGTCTGAGTCACTTGGTCATGGTCTGTGGCTGGTGGGGATGTGGCTCTGCCCTGTCCGAGCCACAGCTGATGTCACAGCAGTTCCAATACAGAAGCTGTGTGCACATCTGTGTGAGTTGCCCTGGTGCATGCGCACATCTTTTCTAAGGGCTCACCTTCAGGGCACACAGTGCAGACTCCAGCCTTAGAATAGCACCTTATGGCCGGCGCCGCTCTGGTGGGTCGGTGCCCGGTTCTGCTTGGCGCCCCCTGCCCCTCAGGTTGTTAAATATCTTACCTATCCCTCCTCTCATTCTACGGGATATTCTTGTTGCCCCTCAAATCCACTCTCCATCTTTCCCTGGGAGGCTGACATTTCTGGATCAAGGATGCCCTTGCCTTCCAGCTTCTAAATGGGCTTGGCCATGAGGAGGGGCTATGAACTGGCGGGGCATTGAAAGGCCAGAGGGAAGGAGCTGGGGTAACTTAGTCCCCTGGCTGCCTTTTGCATCAGCTGGCAGCTGCTGCATTTCTCCACTAGGGGCCGCATCTCCCCCCGGTCCCAGCACAGCTCCTTCCCTGGGTTCCAGGAACCATTCCTAGACCCCTCCTTCAGACCTGGAGGTGGTAGGAGCCCCCACTAAGCCCACAGTGCATCGACAGCTCTTAGGGGTCTCCTTTAAACCCACCCACACCTTTGTAAATAGACCTAAATTAAACGCTCCTCAATGATCCCGCTTGACTGCGCCATCCGTTTCCTGCCAGGACCCTGACTATTCCATGTGGTTTAAAAAAAGTGGTGCTGGTGGGGAACCCAATAGTATGGCTAAAATTTTAATAAAATAACCATAAACAGTAAGAACCTGAACACAGGCTTCTTGTTCCAACTGCAGAGATTAAAACAGAACAACTTCCCTCCCTTCCTTTTCTCTCCCCGCCTCTCTTCTCCCTCCTGGTCTTTGGTCCTCCATCTCTCTCCCTCCTCCTCTCCCTTCTTCCAGTCTTCAGCCCTAACCAGGGCCGGTTCTGCCCCAGGCCTTGTGCGCGGCTCTGGGGAGACAGACATGAGTTAGCTCACGGCCCAGGACTTACCCATCCTGGAAGCACAACATAGATAAAGCAGAGGTTCCTGAGTCCGCAGACCTGGGCTGCGTCCCTGTTCTGTCACTCACCAGCTGGGTGACCTTGCATGTTAGTTAAACCTATCTGCAGCCATTCCCACATCTGTAAAACAGGAATACTTCCTGCCCACCTCACTGAGTTCTTATGAGCTTTCAACGAGATAGGTACGTAAAGCGCCTAACGCCATGCCCAGCAAATAGTAAGTACTGACAACCAGGGGGATTTTTCTCTTTTCTTCAGTGGAAGAAAACAAGGACAGTATCACCTAGTGGTGAGGAGAGTTAAGATCTCAGGCAAGCTACTTCACTTCTGGGTTTTAATGGAGCCAATACAAACTACCTCCTACCCTTTTCCTAGGAGGGTTATGATGATTGTATGTGATTATATGTGTGATGTACATTATGCATATGTGTATTATACATGTATATCTAGTTTACACATGTATGCATAAGGTTCCAGATTATAAAAATAGTAAATATCAACCAAATGCCAGCATGTATTATACATGACGTTGGTGCTTATTTCAATAAGCTCTTAGCTTGTTTCCTTTAACCACTGGAAAGGTGACTTCCACACCCCACCTCATCCCAGGGTCCCTCGTTATTTATTTGCTGAGAACCTTGAAATCGTCTGAGCAGGAGAAGGTTGGAGATCAATTGACTGGTCTGCTGAAATGGCAGTGATGGCAAGAGGGTCCCTGGGCCCCAGGCGGTTGTCATTTACCCCCTCTCGAGCTCCTACATCTTGTGAACATCCTGAAGAAGCAGGGAAATCGGCACCATGAACACTGATGTGCTCGCCAAGCGCCCTCTTGCACGGCTGGGGTGGGGGGTCCCTACCTTGAGACATGAGTTTTCTCCATCCTGCCCATCTGCTGATGGGGGACATCAAAAAGCCCAAAGCAGCTCGCAGCGTCAGATAAATGCCAGTCGGGATGGCCTGCCTTTGATCAGCGAATCCTTACAGCACAGCTCTAATTCTCCCGGTGCCATTAAAATGAGTTTAAAGGGCTTCCTAACTGCTTTTTTTTTGCTTTAACCTTTCCTCCACACAAGGCGTTTGCAAGCACGCTTTCCCCGACTTTTACAAACAGCAGGTCTCCAGACTCAGGCGCTGAATGAGAGCGGCGGCATCCTGGGGGCCTTCTGAGAAAACGTCTGTCAACACCAAGTCTCAATATTCATCATCGGGGACTGGGGAGGGCACCACAGGTCACCCCTGCACGTGCGTCCCTGGAACAAGCATGGAATGGCAGGACACCAGCTATGGTGATTGCATTTGACTCTGAACCGCCCCCTGACAAATCCTGCATTTGATATTTGATGATGGTTTGTTTTCATAGTCCTGAAGGCACACGGGGGCTCCTTAGCACCATGTGATTTCTCTAAAACTAAATTATATCTCCAAGAGTTTATGACCTAAATATTTTTATTTATGTACATTTATTCTTGCTACATATTGCTATAACTGTTATAATGATAATAATACAGCCATACCTACCATTTGGGGAGCACCTCCTCTGAGCCAGGTATGTAAGTGCTTTACAGACATCGTCTCAGGGTTCTCAAACTTGTGGAACAGACCAATAAGAAGTGCCACACAAAAGGGTTCCTTGGGCAAAGAAGTTTGAGAAAGTGCCTTCTCAGGGCTCTGACAAGTCCTGTGACCTGTGTGTGAAAGCTGACCATTTTGTTTGGCATTAATGAATGCCCTCAAGAAAAGAACTCAGAGCAGCTGTGACAGGATCTTGAAGCAAACAATATTTGAGTTTGGACAAATTATCCAGCAGTGAAAACAGCCCGAGGGCCTGCAGAATACTCTCCTCTCCTTGCACTTGACTGTGCGTGTATCACCCGCTGCAAGAGTGGAAACATCCCCAGAGCAGAAAGAAAGCCAAAGGTGAACGATACCCGCCCTTCCACCAGAAGCCCCCCAGCTAGAAGACAGATGTACTTATTCTGTAGATTGGAGAGGTGGCGCTCTGCCTGGCCTCTGATAGAACCACCAGGGAATTCCAAAAAGGGGACAGGATTCTGACTCAATCGGGCTAGACCAGCGGTTCTCAGGGCAATTCTGCCCCCCATGGGGCGACGTTCGTCAATGTCTGGAGACATCCTTGATTGTCACAACTAGGAGGAGGTTTGCTTCTGGCATCTAGTGAGTGGTGGGACCTCCAGCATCACCAGGATGCTGCTAAACATCCTACAAGCACAGGGCGGCCCCATGACAAAGAGTTACACGGCCTCACATGTCAGTGGCACCATGATTGGGAAAGCCTAGGCTAGACTGAAGCTCTGTAAGGCTGGGGAACTTGCCTATCTTGTTGGATGCTGTGTCTCCAGCACCCTGCACAGGGCCTGGCACGGAGTAAGCCTTTGCTAAATGCCTGTCGACTGACTAGTCAAATATGAACCGAATCCAGCTGCACGAGATGCAGTCAAGGTAAGGTCTCATTTAGTCTTTCCCTGTTATAGTCATCACGGAGACTTGAGAAAGATGACAGTTATTACTCCATGTGCTAGGTAGGTACATTTTTACCTTATATCTCTTAGCTTTTCTCTTCAAAACTCTTGACAAGGAAATAAATTTTATTTCTCTTTGTGATTTTCTTGTCTTCTCTGGAGGTCTGTGTAATAAAACTAAATGATGTGTTTCCTTGAAATTCATGTGTTGAAATGCTAACACCCAATGTGATGGTATTAGGAGGTGGGACCTTAAGGTGATTAGGTCATGAGGGTGGAGCCCTAATGAATGGGATTAATGCCCTTATGAAAAGGACCCCAGAGGGCTCCCTCACCCCTCCTGCCATTCGAGGTGACAGTGAAAAGCTGCTGTGCATGAAGGAGGAAGCAGGTCCTCACTGGACACTGAATCTGCCGGTGGCTTGATCTTGGACTTCCCAGCCTCCAGAACTGTGAGAAACAAAAGTTCATTGTGTAAGCCCCCAACTGCGGTGCTTTTGTGATGGCAGACCTAAAGGACTAAGACAGCTTTTCTCTGAAGATTTTGGTTCAGGAGATGAAGAGGGGGGAACCGTACTTAATGAAGGAAAAGGGGACCTGCTTCCATGTCCTGGCCACACTCATCACATTTTCCAAGACTCCAAGGAGCCTGTCTCTGCCGCAATCAGTGCAGCTCCCCAGGACCCGTGATGCTCCTGGATGCCAGAGTCCACAGCCACCCAGGCATGGTTTGTTCCAAGTCGAGTTCTGAAGAAGTGAGGCTGAGAATTGTGCGTACAAGTACAGTAACCCTATATCTACCAATTAATGTCCAGGGTTGAAACTGCAAAGGGTGAAAGAGGAATAGAACCATTCAGGAACGCCCTTGCCCCAGCAAAAAGAGAATAACCAAAAGCATAAGCCCTGAGCGAGCTCGGGGCCCTGGATGCGTCTCTCAATCCGATCCCACTGCTGTCGGTGATTATACATACAAAGTTAATATAGGGGCAGCTGGCACCAGCTGTGAACAGAGGGAGTGGGATTTCTGGGAGCTTTTCCTTTCTAATCACTTTTCTGGCTCTATTTTGAAGGTGGTGCCAATAGGATTTACTGACAGATCAGAGGTGGGTGTGAGAGAAGGAACGAGCAGCTGGAAGAGCGAGGTGTCCACTGGCCAAGATGTGAAAGACTGTGGGAGGAGCAGGTCGTGGGATGGATGGATCTCAGGAATAAGTTTCCTTGAGTCACTGCAGGTTGAGACACTTCCTGGACATCCCGGCGGTGAGGCTGGCCGGGCAGTGAGTTGTCTGGATGGGTCTGGGCAGAGTCAGGCTGAGGAGGTGAAGACAGGATGAGATCTTCAAGGAGTGAGTGTTGTTAGCAAAGAGAAGAGGTCTGAGGACTGAGCCTGGGCACCCCAACCTTGAGAGTCAGAGCCTGAGAAAGATCCCTCAGAAGTGACTGAGGAGGGAGCAGGGAGTGGGAGGAGGGCAGGGGAGTGTGGCCCGGCCGCTCCTCGCAACCTCGGGGCTTCCTTCTATTCCAAGGCACCTGCACCTCCTCCTGGGTAAGGCGATGGCCTCCTAATGGCCTTCTGCTTCTAAGCCCCGACCCAGTCACTGCCCAGCACTTAGCCAGAGGGGTCCTGTGAACACCAAGTCAGATCCTGCCTCCAGGTTTAGGGTCTTCTAGGACTCCCATCTCTCTCCAAGTCAAAGCCAACGTCCTCACAATGACCCGGGCCTTGCCACCTCTCTGAATGGACCTCCTCCAGGAGCACGAGGCATGGTCCTCCCTCAGGGCCTTTGCACTTGCTGTTCCCTCTGCACGGAATGCTTTTCCCCCAAGTATCTGCACGTCACCCTCTCACCTCCCTCAGATCTTTACTCGGTGACACCTCTCAGCAAGGCCTCCCTAGATAGCTCTCAACTCCCTCCAACTCTTTCTATTTCCCTTCCAAGGAGGTGGGTTTCTTTCTTTGACGTTTACTCTATAGATCATAATATACATTTTACTTATTTATCTCATTTTCTGTCTTTCCCACCAGAACATAGGCTTCAGATGGGCAGGGATTGTTGCCTGTTTCTGCTTCACTTCCAGAAATAGATCAAGGCTCAGCATACAGTAGGTACTCAATACATGATTAATTGAAATCAAAACTTGCTATAATGTTTATTTTTGCTTACATGTAGCAGATTTTGTTGTAACTGGAAAAAATACCAATGAAATTCATTGATTTGTCACAATCTAAAATATGTCCACGTCCTTATTTGGCTTCGGTCCATTTACCCCTCTTTTAAGGAATAAGCCTTGTATTGCAGAGAGCGTCAAATTAATTTTGTAGTAAGAATTAAATATTGAAGTTTATTTCCATCTTCGATAATCACGCCCCGTGAAATGTATCGATTCGTGATGAGAAACTCCACAAAACTGCCTTGTTCATCTGGTTCCTCACTGTGTCAGTGTCCCTCCCAGAACATCGGCTCCACTGGAGCAGGGACCTGGTTCACTGATGAAGTCCCAGAGCTTGGAATAGCACCTGGTACATAGTAGGCGCTTACTGAATACTCACTGAATGAATGAATGGATAAATACATGAAGAAAGGAATTTTAAAATACTGTTCCCTGAAACGTCGGTCTATTCGGCCACAGACAATACATGAACCAGTGGTTCTCGACTGGGGGTGGTTTTTCCACCCAGGGGACATTTGGCAATGTCAAGAGACATTCTTATTTGTCACATATGGGGAGAGAGGATGCTACTGGCATCTAATGGGGAGAGCCAGGGATGCTGCTGAACATCCTACAATGCACAGGACAGCCCCCAAGACAAAGAATGATCCAGCCCCCAATGCCAATGGTGTGAAAGTGAGAAGGCCTGACTTGAACCAAATGGGCAAGTTGTCACTGTGTGCCTGGGAGCCAGCCTTTGGCTTTGGAGTTAGCTGTGGCTCTTCTCATGAAGAAAGTCACTTGTCTGCCCCTAATAGACATTAAGTTTTGAAACTGGTTCTGCTCCCTGGGCAAGAAGGACCGCCGGTGACTCACCAGTGGGCTCAGCCGTAAGTCAGCTGCACGGGACAGTCCTGACCTGTCTCATTGTGGAAAATGGAGTATGAGGAGTCGGGACCATGGAAAACTGAAGTGGGTAGAGGCTGGCTCCTCCGCTTAATGGAATTGCTGCGTCTCACATTTTCCGACTGTCATTGTTGCCATGGAGAGCATTTTCTGTGAGCTAAAGGGAGTGGGACTGACAGCTCTCACGATGTCCGGTCTTTCCATGATGTGCTGGCCCCTTGGACCTACCCCCTCCAGTTCCTACAAGGGTCCTTCATGTTTGTCGTCTCCAACACAGACAGAAGCTTACAGAACTGACTGATGGATAGGAAACCAATTACTGGTTAAAAAGACCTTTATGGCGGGTTGATTCCTGCCCCGTGCTATTTCAAAATGTCTATATTATACTGGGTAGCTAGACACCTTAGAATGTCTTCCACTTAAACACTACAAAAAAATGCTTTCATTCCCATGAGCTTTCACTCAGAAATAACAAGAAAGAGAGAATGGGTAAGTAGCTACCTGTCTTCGATTATTGTGCAAACCGATACTTCTTTTCCAACATTAACAAAGACATAAATGTCTGGCTGTTAGGGAAGATTCTGATCCTAAACAAATCCCACTTGGAAGTCAGCACCAGCAGACTCACAGGACATCACAGGAGTATTTGTTCTGCAAATGAAAACATACCCAGTCAAATCTATTTCATTTCCCATAATGCTTTCCGGTTTGTTGTTGCTGCTCTGCTGTGATTATGTTACACCCATAATCTAATGACTAAGATGCCCGCCTTCATTACTGAGCGCTTACCATGCTTCTCATCCCGGTCATCTCATTGAACCACACCCCATGGCTCAGAGTGGTCAAGTGATTTGCTCAAGGTTATGTAGCCAGGGTGTGGGGTTGAGTGATGCTGACTCATGGAGCTTTAATCTCATTTCCCATTACAGGAATGTGTTCTTTCTGGGGACACTGCATGTACTGGGCAATGCACATTCAGGGGATAAATAATGCACTTTTTTTTTGTGAGGAAGATTCGCCCTGAGCTAACATCTGTGCCAATCTTCCTCTATTTTATATGTGGGTCACCGCCACAGCATGGTTGATAAGTGGCGTAGGTCCACACCCAGGATCCAAACCCACGAACCCCGGGCTGCCAAAGTGGAGTCGGTTGGGCTTAACCACTATGCCACTGGCCAGGCCCCTAAATGCACATTTTGGATGATGATGAAGATGGTAAAACTTCCACAGGAAACAGATCCACTGTGTGTTCTCATTCATGGTATTCAGGCGCTGGGTCCTGGTATATTCCTCTTCTCTTTTTATTTTTTAAAATTTATTTTATTAAAAATTTTTTTTCCAATTTTATTGACATACAGTTGACATATAACATGGCGTAAGTTTAAGGTGTATGTGTGTTGATTTGCTGCACTTACATATTGCAAAATGATTACCTCTTTTCTGTCTGTTGTTTGCATCGCTCTTATCTGTGTGTTAACTAATGACCTGGAGTCATGTCTGGCCAGGGTCCCAGGGAATATTTGCAAGGGGGCCCTGCTTCCATACAGACGCCAAGGACTATCTTTGTGTTGAGTTGATCATGTACGTATTCAGCTCTCACGTCATCCCACAAGGCAACCTTAGGCCTTACAGTGAGTATGACATGGGACGTGCAGAGCAGCTGAGTCCTCGGTGGGTCTCAGTCTCAGGGCCTCTCAGCGCGAGCATCTCACCACAGGAAGTGTGTGATCCTGGTGTTTAAGACACATCGTTTTCCTACATTACCGTAAATATAAGCCTCCTGTTTTAACTTGGACTCAGCTGAAGAGAAAGCTGTCTACTCCAGCGCTGGGGGGAGAGGCTGTCTGTTGGACTCACTGACAGAGAGGACGCGGGTAGGTCTCCAACATGCCTGGGGTCTTCCTGGGGGACTGCCTCTCCGATTTCTCTACTTTTGAATCTAACCTCCCGCCTTCTTTCTTAAGTGTGTGCCATGCTATCATGCCTAAGAAAAGACAAATTGAAAGGGTTGCTGAATCCATGACAACTTTTTCATTGTTACTGACTTTTTCAATTAACAGACTCTAAAGTAAAACTGCCTTACAGGGGAGGCCATTGAAATTAGGAAAGTGCTAGAAAAGGCTGGAAAGTGCTAACCTGGAGTTACAACAGAGGTTCCCAAGTCGAGCTGAAAGTCTGTTTCAGCCTCTGTCCTCAAAGGGCTGAAGCGTTCTAGAGCTCGGGTAAAGCACAGGTGACTGGACTTCAATGCTTTGGAAATCGGCCACCCCGATGTGATGTCCGGAATGGCTCTTGGTTCAGCAGATTATTCAATTTGCCAGCTTCCTTTCTCCTGCACCCATTCCTGGGGCGGGTTGAGCCTCTGCCTGCCTGTTTTGATGCGTGCAATTTACTCTAAAATCCCGCAGCATAGTGAGCACGGCATCATGGATATGCCAGTTGGTTTAAGCTGCTCTCCTGGGGCAGCCAGTGGTCTTGATCAGGAGTCTACACTCGGGAGTGGACCCAGTGTTTACTCAGAAAGACCACACTCCTGATGGTTCCCAGAACCATCTTCTTTGATTTCTGGACTCGGATCAACACCAGAGGCTTTGCTAGTGAGCTCAACGAAGTTTCCAAGTGGGTTTTGATTGGCAGAGGTGTGGCTCTTATTTAGCATAATGGATACAAGAAGTGGGTTCTCATTGGTGGAATTAATGGTATTCGAGACGTATGAGTTGGCTAGAATATTTTGCAGAAGCGGATATGAGAATGTGACACGCACTTTCCCCTTCTCCCTCTGGGGTGGTGCTTCAGACTTGAGCCCAAAAAGGCCTGGGTCCACAAACGGCTTACAGGATGCCCGCTGTGAAACTAGCTCTGGACTCCTTGTTTCCTCGGGGTGAGGACTCCGCTCGACGTGCGGTCGGAGCACCTCCCAGGCCAGGCAGGCGGGCTTTTGTGGAGCTCCCACGACTAGTTGTGCAGCCTGTGTCTGCTTGCTAGTAAATGTCTGCACGTGGGTCAGGGTTGGTCTGAAACATGCTTTCATTATAACCTGGTGGCAACGTGGCAGGAGAATAGTGAATTCTCACCCCCTCCAAGCACTGGTGGCTTCAATAGCTACCACAAAGAACTGAATAGCTGTGCATGATCAAACTGGTTTATGTTAGTTCACAAAACCAACTACCCGGTTGGTTTTGCAAAAATGGGAGGAGGGATGTTTTTTCCCACTTCTACACAAGGTCCATTTAAGAAACATCCGGGACAACCGAACGCCGAGCAAATTTCACCTTACTTGGTGCAGAGGCGTAACTTGAATCTTTGAAATAACCCTCAATTCCCTATGGAGTATGAAGCCATCTTTCCACCTGACACGTTGTCTTGGGATCAGTAGGGGAACACATCACCCCAAGCCTGCCTCCCAGCGCTCCAGGACTGTGCGGGCTGCACCCCTTCCCCTAGAGAAAGAAGGCAAACTCCTGCTTGGTCTATGAAGCTATTTCTGATTCCTAGAAAACTGCCTCCTACAGTCCGTACATCCTCCAGCTATTCACGTGGCTGCTTCCAATTCATCCTGCAGGCT
Source organism: Equus quagga (assembly GCF_021613505.1). Taxonomy (NCBI): domain Eukaryota; kingdom Metazoa; phylum Chordata; class Mammalia; order Perissodactyla; family Equidae; genus Equus; species Equus quagga. The sequence goes on from NC_060271.1 coordinate 38,361,536, forward strand.
TCAGCCTAAATGTCACCTCCTCAGGGAGGGCTTCCCGGATTACTCTACCTACATACGCCATTTCCATGTTAGTCTCTAACTCCACCCCCTGTTTCTGTCACATGATTTTATATTTTATAATTAATTATTAGTTTACTTATTGGCCACCAGACGCTTCCACTAGACTGTAATCTCCTTGAGGGCAGGAACCCTATTTATGTTGCTCGCCACCCAGTGCCTGGCACAATCGTAGGTGCTTAGCACAAATTTTGTGAATGAATAAAACGGCCCAGCCCAGTTTCCCTGCCACTTGTGACAGAATCGACACTGAGCTGCAAAGGTGGACTCCACTCACGAAGATGTGCGCCTTGCTTTGGGAAAGCTCAGTACAGAATTGTCTAAGAATGGGGGTGCTGATGATGAGAATATTCTGGTTACTGAGAGCAATGTCCTTGACTGGGGGCCATTCTGTGCCCTCCCCCCGGGAGCACGTGTGGTAACATATAGGGACATTTCTGGCTGTCACAATTGGGGAGACGCTGCTGGCATCCAGTCGGTAGGGTCCAGGGATGCTGCTAAACATCCTACAGTCACAGGACGGCCCCCGCCAGCAAAGGATCATCTGACCCGAATGTCAACAGCGCCAAGCCCTGTGTGAGAGCGAGCATATTTTCCACATCTCGATTACCAATTTCCAAAACCTCTATGTCTAAGAAAATACACTTAACACAAGTCATCGCTCTTTGGTGACCGTAGAAACATTCTCCTTCTTGCACTGACCTCAGGTTAACCGTCCAGCAGTCACAATTCAACAACAGCACAACTATATGGAATTGCGGAGATGGCCTCAGCTGACCCAATAAAACACACAGGACACATTCAACGATGACTCTCTGATACGAACTTGTCATTTGCTTTTCCCAAGGTAAGAATGCAGAAAAATTCCTCCTACTTGCGTTTTCAGACTGTTCAGATCTACAGAATGAAAAATCAAAGCTAATAAGGCCCATAAATGAAGGGGACGATTATTCACATTAGTAAGCGATTCTTCTTTTTTCAGAAGGATGCTCTGCCAAGTTCCTTTAAACAGTTGGCTCCTCTCGTGCATTTAAAATCTAACTTGGTTTACAAAAGCATCAATTTATGTGCGCGTTTTCAGGCCCACGTCCATTGTGATGTTAACCGCCTCTTTCCTGGGAAGCACACCCTGCTCCCTCCCAAAGACACTCCTGCTGTTTCTTGGTTTTCTCTTCGGAATGTGGTCCCTTTAGAGGGCAAGGTCCGTGTCTCTTGGATGGTTGGTTCTGCTTCCCGGCACCCCAAACGTTTCGAGAGGCCAATAAATATTTATGGATGCTGATGAGGTGAACAGAACCTGAGAGGCAAGTTCTCGCTTCCTTGTCATGTTCTTTATGGGGCGTTTTTATCCATATCTGCAAAATGAGCATCCGGAAACTCTCTTCTTCAGCCCTCGGCCTCTCACCGGGGCTGGGATGTTTTTGAGGGCCCGGGAAACCACACTTCTCCACTGTGGCCCTCGTTAATCTCCTGCCAGACATTCCACAGGCGTAATTCCCACCCACACATAATTTTCAGACTCTCTCTCAGCTGCAGGGGCTGGGCTCCTCCTTGGCCCCTGCAGGCATACTTCCTATTGCATGAGACACTTTTGCAAGATGGGACTAAGCATGCAGTTACTCTCTCCATATCGCAGCGAAGAACTCACAAACTAGGAAAAGCTTTTATTTGCCTTCCATTAGAGGCATGATGGAGCAACAGCTTTCCACGTGTGGTCCAAGGACCAGCAGCATCGCATCACCTGGGAGCTTGTTGGAACTGTAACTTATCTGGCCCCACCCTAGCACTACTGAGTCAGGAGCTCTGAAGGCGATGCCCAGCTACCCGTGTTCTAATAAGCCCTCCAGGTGGTTCCGACGGACACTCAAGTCTGAGAGCTGCTGTGCTAGATGCTCAAGCTTTCGCTTGAGTACCGAGTTATCATCCACCTCCTGGTCAAAAGCTATCTATAGTGTTTTATTGAGGATACGAGTTAACTTCATGGTTCCCAAAAGAAACATCAGGGACCCAAGGCCCTGGGAAGCTGGAGGTTTTTCAGCCCAAGAGGTAGAGAGGGGGGACACAGATATAAAAGAGCAATGGGTCCACTGCTCTGAGGGACGAGTAGTCCTGTTCATATCCACCTTGGCTTTCCCATCTTGCCACCATCCCCTCCACAAGATGGCCAAATCCCTACCCTCTCCTGGACAGTGGTCCAATTGGTCTTCCATGGCAGGGGTCTGTGGGGGAGGGGCAAGGGGAGTGAGCCTAGACTGAGGGTGCCGAATGCTCAGGAGCTGGGCTTGGTCACAGTCACCAAACAATAGCTTAGCAGCTCCCATCTGCTTCCACGCAGTTCCTGGGCCTCCTGAAGTCCCCTCCCCTCAACCCTGCCCAGGACCAACGTTCTCCACTCCTTTCTCTCCTTCCCCACTAGCCCAGGTGGTCCCTCCGCCTACCCCCACCCACCAACCCCACTCTCTCTCCAGCCTTGGTCTTCTCCTGGGAACGGAAAAACACTGTCTGCAGAACCATTCCATCTTGCATTTGGGTTGGGGTTTCTGTCTTTTAGTCCAATTGTCTGTCTTTGGGGCAAATACTCCGCCCCATAGTGTGGGCTACAGAGGGGTAAAAAGGACTTCCACGCATGTGTTGGGAGGTTGGAAGTTTGGGAATGCCCCCAAAACACAAAGATTCCTACTCTGGATATGATCCCACTGTGCAAAAACTAACTTATTTAACTATTACAGAGAATGACTGACCACGCACCATCACGAGAGCAGGAATTACCATGACAATGGTTCGTTTCTGACTTCCATGTTTTTAGCTGAATCCGTATCTCCAAGCAGAGTCTCAGATTCTCCTTCAGGTGTGTGGAGATGTCAGACTTTGTGTGACTGGCGCTAGCGCTGTGGTGTCAGATTTATTCCCTTGGGGTCCTTGCTCAGCTTTGCTTCTGTGTGAAATACCTTCCCCAGGAGAGGCACTGTGTCTGTTAGTCAATGCCGTCCTGCGTGGGCACTTCAGAGTTCAGAACCATCCCAGCCTCAGAAACCTTCTCCTTCCCTTGATGCTTTCTAAACAACTCTCTTCTCTTTCATCACTCTCCAGATGGAGGAGACACTTTACCAATCCTGGCTGGTACATTTCAAGTTTCCTCCTTTGAAGCTGAATAGATTCAGCCATGCAGGTGTGTGCTGGTGCAATGCCTGCATTTTAAACGCTAGACTCAAGCGCATCCTTTAAGGTAAATACGATCATGATAGCACTTGGGTGGTGTTAAAGTTAATGACCCAGTGTTGAGTGAGGAAATTAAAGAACGAACAATACATTTTTGACATTTCTGTTATCTAGACAGCGGCAGCAGCCTTGCCACCACATGCACGAAATAAAGAACCTTTCTCCTCAGAGGAAGCGTTCAGATGGAGCATCTCTTATTTTGCATGTAGAAATGTGTCTCCAGTCTGACTCTTTCCTGGGGTTATGCTGCGGAAACACATCTCGATGTGAGACGCCTTCCACTTCTAGGCGCTGTGTGTGAACTAATGAAAGTCAACGCTATTTACTCAACTCCCATGCGGCCCGGAGCTCTGTATTAGCCGCTGTTTGAAATATGGGCCAAAGGAAGGTGAGCTGGGTAAGCTCTAGATGGGAAATGAACCTGCCTAACACAGGCACTGTTACGGTGATTAGCGAGAGAGGAAAAAAAAAGAAAGCCAATATTTCTCCACCTGGCCTTTCCTCATTTTTTTTTTTTTTTACAATGAATTCTCCAGCAAATAAGAAGTTGTGAATTTGATGTGTTGCTTTCGACACTATGAAAATCCAGTAGCTGAAAATTAAAGCAACGATTTCTCTTTCTTTAGTTTGGCTGCATGGTCCAGGCAAAGGACTCTAGGAAGTGAACAGCCTGAAGTAGGAGATGATACCCATCTATGCAAATTACCCAGCTTGCCACATCTATTTCTGAGCTCCCAACAAAGCTGTTTTTCCAGGTCCCACAGGTGGTTACAAGGGTTGTGAGAGTTGATTCTGTGGTAGGTAAAACTGCCAGACGTCCACAACCACATCATGGGAGGGCCCAATGGATGGATCACTCGTAAACACTCTGGAAGCAAAATATGAACGTGCGCTTCTCGGCAACTGCTGCCTTCCGGGGGCTGATGCTCAGAAGCTAACCTCCAGCTCTCAGGGATGCATCCGATCAGTAAGCAGATCTACCCTGGCGTCAGTGCTGCTTTCCAAAGACAATATTACCTTCCGGAGCCAAGCAGAGGGGTGGGGGCTGAGAAGAAGCCAAGGTCGTCCTTCCGCTGTCCTCGTTCCTTGCACTGTGCCCTCATACATGTAATGGATGCCCTCCGTTTGGAGTATCATGCCGGACACTGCTGTATGTTGGAGGTACTTAGAGAGAGATGGATAAAGGCAGCCACTCGCCCCTTCACAGTCGTGATGGTGGACCTCACTTTTGCAAATGGGGAGACTGCAGCTCAGAAGTGGATCTGAGCTCTGAACTTAGATGGGACTCCAAGCCCTCACTACCCCACCGTTCTCCTGGCAGGCCTCTGGTCCCTGGGTCAAGGTTCAGGTACAATCACACGGAGGTGTTCCTGTGGTACTGAGAGGAAAGGCAGCACTTTGGGAATATGTTGGAAGTGGAAGGAGTGGAGGCACAGGTGAGTGTGCACATCCAGGGGCAGGGGTCTCCCTGGGACCCCTAAATCACACGACACAGCCGGACACCTACAGTCTTTGCACCAAGCTAGTGCAAGGCTCAGCTTTGACTGGTTTGCACAGAAGCCAAGAATATCAGTTGGAGTGACACAGACATTGTTACCGTCTCAGCCCAAATTCTCCAGCTCTGTTGCCCAGAGACTGGTGACACGGTGACCGGTAGGCTGGATCACTTCCAATGCAGCTGTGAGACTTTTCTTGAAATTCTTGCATATTTCTTATATATGGAGGAAGGACTGACCATTGAATTGTCCAGGAACTCACCACCCCCAGCACTGCCCCAGCAAAAACTGAACTGGTGACACTGACGGCCAATGGCCTCAATGGAGATATAGTCACAACATCTTATTTTCCATTTGTACATCCAGAGGGCTCCCTAAGAGTCAGATACGAAATAAACCGCACTTAATTGCCAAACGATTTCTGCAGACTTGTATGAATATATTCTCTGCTAACTTTCCACTGCAAAGGGTTGTGTTTAGATCTTTAGTTTTAAAGGAGAGCAGCTGCAATGGGCGAGCAGACAGCTTTAATGAACAGATGTGTAGTTCTGGAGAAATCGATTTTCCTTTTTATTATTATGTCACCAAATTTGGTTTATTTCCAAGCAATTTACATTTTAAGCGATGAGTCGCTTGCGAAGTAACAATCATAACTGTGGCCTCCAGGTGGGCAAATTTATCTCAGCAAAAAGATCTGCTAAGAGAGGCGAAATTTTGGTTATTATTATTAGCAACGTGCCAGAAGGCGGAATATCTACACTTTACGACCTGGCCCTTCCACCAGCCACTTCTGCAGTCTCACTGGAGGAAGTCTTTTTGTTTTAAGTTGGTCTAGAAAGTATTATATTTTTAATCCAGCAATTCTCAGGGCGGTTTCGCTCCTCAAGGGACAGTGGCAATGCGTGAAGACCTTTTTGATTGCTGTGACTGGAGGATGGGTGCTACTGGCATCTAGTGGGGAGAGGCCAGGGATGCTGCTGAACATCCTGCAGTGCGGAGGACGGCCCCACAGCAGGGACTCTCTCACCCCAAATGTCACCAGTGCTGAGGCTGCAAAACCTCGCTGTTAAGAGTTGAATTGTGTCCCTGAAACCATATGTTGACATCCTTACCCCCCATGCCTCGGAATGCGACCTCATCTGGAAATAGGATCATTGCAGATGTAATTAGCTAAGACGAGGTCAGAGTGGAGCAGGGTGGCCCTTAACCCGATACAACTGGGTCCTTATAAGAAGACAGAAGATGATGGGAGGCAGCCACGCAGGGAGAAGGCCATCCACAGACGAAGGCAGGGGCGAGAGTGATGCTGCCACGGCCAGGAAGGCCTGGAGCTGCCAGAAGCTGGAGGAGACGGGAATGGTCCTTTCCTAGAGGCTTCAAGGTGAGCGTGGTCCTGCCAACACCCTGATTTTGGACTTCCCGCCTCCAGAACTCTGAGAGCAAATGTTTGTTTTAAGCCCCTCAGTTTGTGGCGCTTTGTTACAGCAGCCCCAGGAAACTAGCAGACTTCCTCGAAACGAGTGAAACTCTTTTTCTTAGTATAATAATAGTTGTATTTTACTAGGAAAATATGCTGTTTCCTCTTTATGAACCCCCTCCCCATCCGTTATGCTAAATAGCTCTGTGGAGCAGGCGGCCCCGTGCTGTTTCAGAGATGGACCACGACAATAGATAGCATTCTTCCAGAGCTTTCTTACGCCAGCCCCCAGGCAATGTGGTTTACAAACATCCTCTCACACGACGGCTGCAGCGGCCCTAGGAAACAGCTGCAGTGATTAACCCCATTTTGCAGTGGAGGAAACTGAGGCACAGAGAGGTGAAGTGCATTTCCCATGGTCCCACAGGTGGGAAGTGGAGGAAGTTTCGAACCCAGCCACCTCACTCTTAAGCACATGCTCTCTGGCTCCAAAAGGTCAGAGGCCAAAAGACCCACGAGGCTCATGCAATTAGTCAGTGCAAACTTCAGCCAACCAAACTCCACGGCCCTGTTAACACCACATCTCTAACAAAGGGGGCCTTAATATAAAGTAGTTCCTGAACGGTATCCCACAAGAAAAAGGTTCTGAGGCAAAAGAAGAGGGAGATCATTGCATACTATATACCTCTCTTTTAGATTCAAAAAAACACAAAGTGTCATTAGTAAAGGCACTGAGAAGGTGTGCATTTACAAAAAAAACCCAAACTCTGTTCGTTGTATTTAATCCAGTGGTTATCCAAGTTGGTAGATCACAGAAACTTTCTTGTAGGACACTATTAATCCCTACAGCGGGGAGCAGCAAACTTTCTCTGTAAAGAACCAGTGACTAGTTCAGGCTTTGCAGGTCACATATGGTCTCTGTCCCTTATTTGTCACTGTTTTTCTTTTTATAGCCCTTTAAAAATGTAAAAACCATTCTTAACTTTAGGGTCATTAAAAAAACCCAGTTGATGGCTGGATTTGGCCTGCCTGCCAAAGTTTGCTGACACCCTCTAGAGGGACAGAGTTAAGAAATATGAACAGAAGACAACTTTTTGATGTGTTATTTTTCACTAGGACAGCACTGAGAAATCCAGGAACAGGAAACCAAAATTCTGTGCGTGACCCCAGTGTTCTGTCCACGTAACAAATGAGAAACTATGAAAGTCTGAGCAGTACATTGTTTTGGGCTGTGTTTCCTCGGTTAGAGGGAAAATGACTCGTGGCCAGAGGGTGGGTGGGTGTGAGCCTACACCGAGCTCCCGGGCGCCCCACCTACTCTGGCCCTCAAACGTCCTTCTGTCAGGGAGGTGGGAGACGCGGGTGTTTAGACCTCATCTCGACAGTAGACAGATGATTTTCTCTCCATCTACCAGGCTGGGGTGGCCACTTGCCAGGAGCAGTTTACAGAGATTTCAGCTATTTTGGTCCCCAACTGCCACCCTTAGCAAGATAATGAGGACTTTTATGGGCGCCGAATTGGGTTTCCTTTAAAAATGCAACCATGGCTCCCTAGAGTGAAAGTCTGGGGCCATCTGGAGCCAAGGTACCCGTTCTCAGAGATCTATATTTAGAGGTAGTTGCTTCTTTGCAGAAGGAGAGACGGTGTAAGAAACAGCGTGGGCTAGGAGTCAGGACCTGGGGTTCTGGGGTGGGCTCTGCCATCACTGTGCTGAAGGGGCTCATGGGGGTTGAGCCCCTTTCTGCGTAGTTTCTCTATCTGTAAAGTCTCTCCAAAGCACAAGTATATTTGTAATATCCTATATTACATACGTGTGCATGTCTGGCAAGGTGGCGAAAGGCACAGAATACACATTTTGGAGACACCTTGCTTTGGATTTGAACCCTGGATTTGCAATTCTCTACCAGTGGAAACTCACACAAATGATTCAGCCTCTGAGAAGCTCAGTTTCGCCGTCTATGAAATGAAGATAATCATTCTGATCTTAAAGTGTTGATGGGGGAATTCAGCCAGACAGTCTATGTGAGGAGCCTACAGCAATGCCCTGCGCATGGTCTCTTGGACTTCTAGCCGTGCTGGCCGTGGCTGACACGCTCTTAGCTGGCCCCCATGATTCCTGCCTCCTGCATTCACCCTCTTGTGTGGTCCCCTCCCCATGAGTGTGGGCGGCACCTGTGACTTGCTTCTAATTAATGAAACACAGCAAAGGGATGAACGTCGCTTCCACGATTACGTTGCGCAAGGTCACAGTGTCTGTCTTGCTGAGAATCTCGCTTGTGCTGGCTCTGGAAAAAGAAGCTGCCCTGCTGTGTGAGCTGCCTGTGAGGAAGACCACGTGGCAAGGATGGAAGACAGCCTCTGACCAGCAGCCAGCAGGAAATGGAGGCCATCGGTCCAGGAGCAAGGCACTGAATGCAGCCCACAGCCACATGAACCTAGAAACAGATCCTCCTCCAGTCAAGCCTCGGAGGAGATCCCAGCCCTGGCCAACATCTTGACTGCAGCCTGTGAGAGACCCAAATACAGAGCACCCAGCTCAGCCAAGTCTGGACCCCTGGCCCACAGAAGCCGTGAGAGGACAAATGTGAGTGGTTTTAAGCCACTGAGTTCGTGGTGATACTGTTATGGGACAATAGATCATGAATACGCTGGCTTTCGGTCAGTTTCCAAAATGTGCCACTGACCTGCTGGCCACAGCGCCTTTTCCTGCTGCCATTCTCTGCCTTAACTTCTCCTTCTTCTCATCCTGAGGGTCTCAGCCCAATAGTCTTTTCATCAAGAAGTCCTTCTTCATCGTATCAAGTGCTCCCAGGGCGCTAGGTCTTCCTCATTAGTTTTCTTCCAAGAACTTTATAGTTTGTAGCTCTTACATTCAGTCTACAATCCATTGTGTTAATTTCTGTGTATGGTGTAAGGTAGGGATTCACCCCAGCCCTCCGACACACGACATCCAGTTACTGTAGCCCTATTTGTTGAAAGGCTTTCTTTGTCCTGTTGAGTTGCTTGGGCATTCTTGTCAACCATATATATACGTTCCTATTTCTAGACTCCCGTCTTTCTGTGACATCACACTATTTTGATTACTATAATCTTATGGTAAGTTTCAAAGTCATGGAGACTAAGTCGTCTAAACTTGTTTTATTAAATATTGTTTTAGCAATTCCACCTCATTTGCATTTCCAAGTACATTTTAGAGTCTGCTGACTTATTCCCTGAAAAAAAAAGCCAGCTAAGATTTTGATGAGGATGGGTAAAACTTATGGATCAATTCAGGGAGAATTGATACCTCAACAATACTGAGTGTTCCAATCCAGAACATGATGTATCTTTGCACGCACTTTGTTCTTTAATTCCTGTCATTGATGTTTTGTAGTTTTTAATTGAAAGATTTTAACATCTTTTAAAAATGTATCTCTAAGTACGTTGCGGTTTGGGATGTTATTTTAATTAACTAATTTTTCTATATTGACTTGTGGCCTGTGACATCAATAAATTCACTTACTACATCTAGTAACGTTTTTGGTAGATTCCTTAGAATTTTCTACCTACAAAATTAGGTCATCTGTGAGGGGGTGAGTGCTCAATAGTTCAACACTAAGTATGCTGCTAAGCACTAAACTTTCATAGATGATTTATAATAGATTAATAAAATTTTCTCCTAATCTTCATTTTGCAAAAAATTTTTTTTTCAGAAAGATTAGTCCTGAGCTAACATCTGCTGTCAATCCTCTTCTTTTTTTTTTTTGCTGAGGAAGACTGGCCCTGAGCTAACTTCTGTGCCCGTCTTCCTCTACTTTATGCGTGGGACACCTGCCACAGCATGGCGTGCCAAGCGGTGCCATGTCCGCATGCAGGATCCAAACCAGTGAACCCCAGGTCGCCAGAGCAGAATCTGTGCACTTAACTGCTGCGCCACTGGGCTGGCCCCTGCAAAATATTTTTAGTCATGAATGAGTATTAAATTTTGTCAAATGCTTTTTCTCCATCTAGTAAAAATGTTCATATTATATTTTCCTTTAGTGTGTTAATATTGTGAATTTCGTTAATTGATTTTCGTTTGTTAAATGAACCTTGCATTCCTAGGATAAACTCCAACCAGTCATGATACAGTATCCTTTTAAATATATTAGTCTGTAATTTTCTTATCTTGTCACGTCTTTGCCTGGTTGTAATTTTTCACTTATTTTTCTATTTGATTAAAGAATGTTTGTAAGCTTCCCGAAGACTGGAATCACGTCTCCTTGCTCACCTTTTTTTCTCACATGCTAAGAATGTAATAATCGGTTGTTGAATGAATTAATGGATGAATAAATTACTTCTAGTTATAATATATGAAATGCGCTTTCTAAGTGTTAAAGCATAAAGCACGCACAAGCATGGGTTTAGCGGTAGTAGAATCAGGACAATCTTGGTGCTGTTTACAGGGCTCAGGGTGAGAGGTAATCAAGTTTATTATAGTAAAGGATCTTGGAATCAGGAGGCCTTACCTGGCTGGACTCGAGGAAGATGCTGTAATAGTCTTTCCCCTACCTAAAGGGTCTTTTAGTGCTCTGTCGATCCTCTGAAGCCAGTTAAAGTTCAGGGCTTTATTATTTACCCTTATAAACATTCAAGACTCTCCCTTTCCCACAGTGGAAAAAATACTACTGACCCGATTCGGTGCCTAATTGCACCTAACCATGTGCTGCCTCAGACATGCGAAAATCCCTTCCACAGCCGGGGCTGTTAAGGCAGAACACTGAGGACCCACCAGATTTTCAGGAATGGATAAAAATGTCTGCGACCTGAAAATATGTGGTGGCTTCAAGATCGAGATAACTGCAAAAGAGAAATAAATACCTAAGTCTTTATGAAAGGCGACATCAGCCCAATATCACTAAATGCTCAATTTAGTACTCAAAATTTTCAGGACATTTGAAAATAATTTATATGTTTAGTTTTTTCTGACTTTGGAAGAATCCCTGGGTGTATAGGATTCCCTGAGAGCCCTCAGACAATCTTAGATCAAATGAGCCCCCAGTAGCCGACTGACTTCAAAAGTCATAAAATTCTTAGAAAATTTACGCAAATCAACAATGACATGTAATACATGATCTGGTTGCTGCTCAGTGTCTAGTGCGGTGTGGGTCGGCCTCAGAAGCGAGAGGGCTTCCTGTCGGCCTAGGAAAGAAGGTCGTGAAAGGGCCTGTTCTTCACCGGGAGCCTGGCCTGCGGCTTCCCTGGGCTTATTTCCTTTCAGGAGTGACGGGCTTTCTCTGTGCTTATAAAGGTCAGGGATTCGGTTCTGATTCTTATTTTAGGAGTAAAATATCCTAAGTTTCCAAAGGGAGGAAGGAATTTTCCCATTTTTTCAGTGTCTTTCGGCTGCTGGCGAAATGGCACAAGCTTCGGAGTTGACACGCCAGGGGGAGTGGACGAGAACAAGAAGGCACCCGCTGGGCTCGTGTCCTTCCCTAAGTATTTGATGAAAGATGGAGGTAACGAATGAGTGCATGAACAAACACGCCTGTTCTAGGGGTTAGAATGCCCACAGGATGCAGAGTGAGATCTTGGAACAGGACACCATTTGGCATCAACGGAAGAGCAAATGTTCTGGCCGACGGACCCAGACGGACAGGGTTCTGGTTCTGGATCCACCATCTAGCGAGAGAAAGAACGGCTGATTTGGAGCCCAAGCAGCAATTGGTCTAAAGCAACACAACCAGTGTGGTTAAGGCAGGGGGCTTTTAAAAAACAAAATGGCACCCCCATTTCTTTACATGCAAATGTTGTAATGTATTTTTAATTGAATGACTTCTCTGAAGGAGATGAAAGGGGAGTGGCCGCCTGCCAGAGTTAAGTGTCTCAAAATGGGTCTCAAAATCAATTAAAGCTAAAACTAATTAGCAGAGGAATTAATTGCAAGGGAGATTTAAAAAAAATTCCATTGGTTTCCAAACGATTTTATGGGCAAAATTCAGTTTGTGGCTCTAATCTAAATCAATACAAATCAAACATGGTCTCGAGAGCAGAGTCGCCACAACTGCCATCAGGACCCTCTCTGAGGGCAGCTCGTTGACGGTGCTCAGGTTTAAGGGCCCGGCACGTACCAACGGCGTGCTGCTGCGTGGAGACAGGAAACCCCGGAGTCAGCAAGACTCGGAAGATTGTCGCAGAGCTTTGTCACCCACATCTGCGTTGGCTGACCTTCACATTAATAGCTCTTAACCAAGGAAAAATTATCTTTCACTCCTGCAATCAAGCACTTCAGTGCAAAGCAATCTCCATTTATTTGTGCCAATTTTCCTAAGTTGCTTGAGGGTGGCAGAAAAATGCAGGAAGCGGACTCAAATAGTCTTTCTGATCTTTTTCCTTGACATTCTCCCCATCCCACCCCCAACTACCAATGCTTTCAGAAATTTACGATTTTCACTTCCATGGGAAGAAGCACTGGGTGGAACACGGCATGTGCCGGGTACGTGCTGAGGTGTCTAAGGCACACAGGTTAATAAAAACCATATCTGATGAGGACGACCGTGCTCTCTGGATGCCCCTCTGAGAGCCCTGGTCCCCGAAGTTTCCTGAAAGTGCTCCTGCCTCGCTCCCTTTCCCATTTCTTCAGGAATCCACTTCCTCTCCTAACCTCCTTTCACCTCCATGTGCCTCACTTTCTTTTTTATTTTTCCGGTTACATGTGCTATTTTGGGACCCTTCCCATGTGCCAAGCATTAGGCTAAGCATTTTATGTGACTTATTTATGGAAGGCCTACTATGTGCAAGGCATTGTTCTAGGCACTCAACAGAACAGACGAAAATCCCTGCTATCATGGACCTTACATGCTAGTCGGGGAGGCAGGAAATGCATGCGATAAATTAGTACAACATACAGATTGCTGGGAAGAGGTCAGTGCTAGAGAGAACACAGGAGGACAGGAAGTGTTGGTTGTGGGAAGTGAGTGGATTGACATTCTAGACGGGCAGCTAGGGGAGGCCTTCTGGAGAGAGGACATCTGAGTCAGGACCTGAAGGAAGTGAGGGGTTAGCCACGTGGATGACTGAGGGCAGAGTAATCTAGGTAAAGGGCACAACCTGTGCCAAGGTCCTGAGGCAGGAGCATCCTTGTGTGTTTGCAGAACAGCCAAGACGCAGATGCAGCTGGGAAGGAGTGAGGGAAGAGTGTGTGGGACCCCAGGACAGCAGGAGGTCACAGGAATATGGAAGGACTCCGTGAGCTGGGAGCCACTGCACTGCTCTGAGTCAAGGAGCACCACGACCTGACTTAAGGTGAACAGGGGACTGCCTGCGGTGGGAAGAACTCAGTGGAGAAGGTCAAGTGCAGGCGGACCTTGCATTTGATCATTCAAACAACCTCTTGCAATCATCATCATCTCCCCAAGTTATGGGTGAGTGTTGTAAAGGCTAATTTTTTTTTAAAGTAAAACCATGACTTTCATGCAGATATAAAATGAACATATGATAAAAATGTTAATTTTACTCGTAATGAGGGAAGCAAGCAAATGCTAGAATTTGCTCAAAAGAGAAGTCAAAGTCACAGCTGTAGCTCAGGAATGTTGGCATGATTGGGAGAGGGAGGCCAAACCGGCTTTCTCCACGGTGGGCAGGGGGAGCCGGCAGGACCTGTGCAGGACACAGTGTGGTTGGCATGTCTACAGAGCAGCCGTATTTTATGTTGCTATCAGTTGTCTACAACTTACACAAAATCGGCATCAGATAACCTGGAGAGGGGTCATGTAGATAACTCATATCTTTGGACCGAAGGCACATTTTTCCTTACAGGAAAATCTTCCAACCCTTAGAGACGTTAAGACACGTGCATGAGGCCGTTCAGGAACTGCTAAAGCTAGGGTTTGAACCCAGGTTTTTCTGACTCCTAAGCCGCTGCCCTCTACCTCTCAGATTTACCAGGCGGACACCCAGGGATTCAGGAAGAGGAGAGAGCTGCTAGAATATTCTCAGAGATTCAGAGGGCAGGAACACTTGGTTATGTAACGCAAACCTTCTCAAAAGAACTGCCTAGCTTACTATCCAAATCAGCAAATATTTCCTGGTGCAAAGCCTGGAAATAGGGCATGGAGGACCCAAAGATAAAGAAGCGATAGCTTCCAATGAGCCAGCAATTTAGTGATGCAAAAAGCAAGCCTGGCACAGGGGAGATGCTCAGCACGCACTGAGTGGATCAATCTAGCACACCGATGGAAGACCTTTCACCCTGTTTCCAAGAACCATGTTTTTACCAGCTACAGATTTAGCAACAAGGGGTATGAAACACCCAGATATGTAAATGTGTCCACTGTCGGGCAAAATTCCACAGAAAACCAGAGATAAGGAAATTCACAGTGATGCATGCTGGCAGAGCTGCTCGAAGGAGCAGGACGAGGAAGACAGCCGTGTTTGTGAATGTCCCCATCGCAAATTGAGACGAGCTTTGTTAACCACAGAAGTTAAGGGCCGAAGGATAACTCGTGGGTGGGAGTAAAGACCAGCTTTTTAGAGAAAAATTTATTGAGGGATAATAGTATTTTAAAAACAAGATCCTAAAAATATTTTCCACCCTAAAAACTGAACCTTTAAACTATTGCCACGTCAAGAAAAGGAGGCCCATTTAGAACAATTCGCGTTCTTTTCCATTATGGAGCCTTCCAATATCATTTTCTCTTTCCTTCCCCCACAGACGATCTAGAGTGACTCTGGACAGAGACCAAGAGAAAGAACTGTGGCATCTGCCTCCTCCATATTTATTCTTTCCTAAATTACATATCAAACATGTGTGCTAGAGTCAATACGAGTGAACGTCTATGAGGCAGTGACTCTGTGCTCAGTGCTCAGTGTGCACCGTCTCATCGAACTGTCTAACAACTGTGAAGTTGCTAATTGTAGCGGAGGTTGGTTGTGCCCACTTGGCATCAATTCCCACCTCCTTCTGCTAATGCCATCACATTTTTAACTTGGATAAGCGTTCAGACTATGTCCAGACAAGCAACAAAAGAAAAATTGGATAAATTGGACTTCATCAAAATTAAAAACTTTTGTACATCAAAGGACACTATCAAGAAAGTGAAAAGACAATCTACGGAATGAGAGACGATATTTGCAAATCACGTATCTGATAAGAGTCTAGCATCCAGGTTGTGTAGAAAACATACAATTCAACACAAACAAGCAAATTAAAACATGGATAAAGGATTTGAATAGACATTTCTCCAAAGAAGATGTGCCAATGGCCAATAAACATATAAAAGATATTCAACATCATTAGTCATTAGGGAACTGGAAATGAAAATCGCAAGGAGGTGTCACTTCACATTCACTAGAACGGCTAAAATGAAAAAGACAGGCAACAACAAGTGTTGAGGATGCAGAGAAATTGAAACCCTTGTACGTAGTGGTGGGAATGCAAAATAGCACAGCTGTGGTGGAAAAGAGTTTGATGGTTCCTCAAAAAGTCAACCAGTGAATTACCACATGACACAGCAATTTGACGTCCAGGTACATCCCCCAAATCATTGAAAATGGTCAAACATTTGGTCACAAATGTTCGTAGCAGGATTATTCATCACAGCCCCAAATTGGAAACAACCCAAATGTCTATCAACTGATGAATAGATAAACAAAATGTGGTCTATCCACACAATGGACTATTATTCAGCCATGAAAAGGAATGAAGTTCTCATACATGCTACAACTTGGATGAACCTTGAAAACATCATGCTAAACGAGAGAAGCCAGACACAAAACGTCACATACCGTATGACTCCATTTATATGAAATACCCGGAATAGGTAAATCCACAGAGACAGAAAGCAGGTTAGTGGTTTCCAGGGACTGAGGAGAGGGGAGAATTGGGAGTAACTGTTTAATGAATACAGGGTTCCCTTCGGGGTGATGGCAATGTTTTGGAACTGGACAGAGGTTATGTTTGCCAACATTATGAACATACTACATGCCACTGAATTGTGAATTTAAAAAGTTGATCTGATGCTATGTGAATATCACTTGAAAAAAAAAGCTGCACCCTCCACTGGCCAAGCAGAGGCCGTCTACCCAAGGCAGCACCCAAATCCGCTCCCCTTGGAATCGGAAGGTCCCTCCCAAGCTGCCTGCACTTCATACCTGTCTGAACTGTCCTCCTGGCTTCTCCCCCATCCCAGGCTGTCCTACCCTCATACCACCTCAATTAATGGCAACTCCACCCTTTTGGTTACTGAGGCCAGCTGCCTTGGAGCCGTCCTTACCTCGTTTCTTGTTCTCACACCTCGCATCTGACCAGTCAGGAAATCCTCTTGGCTCTGCAAACAAACTATGCCCAGAACCCAGCGGCGTCGCCCTCCTCTGCTCCCCCCGGTGAGAGATGCACCAGCAGCTGCCCCGAATCACCGCGGGAACCTTCTTACTGATCTCTTTTTGTATGCTGGTTCTCCTCGTCCCGTGTTGTCTCCAAAGACCCCACCTCCCAGTATTTATTCCCTTGCAATGATCAACCCCTTCCTGTTGAGTGTGGGCTGGACTTAATGACCTCCTCCTAAGGAAGACAGTAAGGCAAAAGTGACAGTCTCTGTTTGTCTGTCTGTCTCTCTGTCTCTGTCTGTCTCTCTCTCAGATCACTCGCTCTAGGGAAAGCTAGCAGCCAAGTCATGAGCAAACCCTTGGAGGGTCCACGTGCCGAGGAACTGAAGCCTCTGCCAGCAGTCACGTGAATGAACTTGGAAGCAGATCGTCCAGCCCCGGTCCAACCTTCAGCTGGTTGCAACCTCATCCCATCGCTCCTCTGCTCATAACCCTGCAGCGACTCCCCGTTTTCTGCAGGGTGGAAGTAAAAGTCCTGTGCTGGCCCCCAGCCGCCTGTAGGACGTGGCTTCCTATTACCCGCCTCAGCTCTTCCTCCCCTCCGTTGCTGGCTCTGCCCCAGCCGCCCTCCAGGGGCCAGGCACAGTAGCAGCCCAGCGTCTTTCCTTGACTTTTTCCTTTGCCTGAAACACTTTCCCCCCAGGTATCCACACCCTCTTCTCTCACCTCTTTCAAGTCTCTGCTCAAATGTCCCTCTCTTATTGACGTCCACCTGGTCCACCTTATTTAACGTGAACAGGTCCCTCTCCCCAACTCTCTCCATCCCAACCCTTTGTCCTGCTGTATTCCAGGAATCTAGAACAGCCTGGCAAATCGTAGGTGCTCAATGTTTGCTGAGCGAGTGAACAGTGGAGTGGCACAGAGACGGACATCGGTTTCTCCCGACCGCAGGTCCCTACAGAGATGTCCACTAGCCCCTTCTACCGAGTCCAGTGAGGCTGTCGTTTCTGCAGCTCTTACTCAGCTTCCCCTCAGTTTCGCTTTTGCTCGGGACTAGAGTGATTTCCTGTGCTTGGCCACCACGTAATGAACCAGGGCATGGTGTTCTCCTGGCTTTACAGAGGTAAGAACTGAGGTTCAAAGCTGCAAGTGACTTGCCCTACGCCAAACAGCTAGAAACTCTCAGAGCCGGATTGAAGTCCAAGGCTAACACTGGAGCCCATGTTTATCGTGACTGTTCCACAGAGGGGCACAGGCGAGGTGCTGCCACAGAACATGCCTGGGAAGGAATCACATTGGATCTGGGTTGTGAAGGCACGAGGATAAAACAAACCCACAAAAAAGCGAGATGACGAACGGACAGCGTGGAGCACAGCCAGCCAGAGAGTTCATCTCGGAGGCAGCGAATTCTGATGACAGCGAGGTTAGTGCTGCCCCGTTTCTGAAACGCCATCCTCAGCGTTTCGCCTGAAGATGGACGCTCACATCTCCTATTGCTCAGCGATTCCTCTCCTGGGAAAGCTCTCCAAAGAAACTTTTGCAGGTGTTTAACTGAAGACACTAAGAACATCCTCTGCCCGATAGCAAAAGCCTAGGGATAAACCGAACATCATTAATGGAAGAGCCAGTCAATAAACTGTGGTACAATTAATATCACATAGCAACACAACTGAGGACCCAGAGCAGGGGGCTGCCAACCACGTGGCCCTATTTTTTGTATGGTCTGCAGGCTACGAATGGCTTTTACATTTTTTAAGGGTTATAAAATAAACAAAGAAGAATATGCAACAGACCGTATGTGCCCTGCAGAGCCTAAAATGTTTCCCATATGGCCCTTTACAGAAAAAGTTTGCAGACCCCTGACCTCAAGCGACTTGCAAAAATGTGGATGAATCTTAGAAGTATAACTGTAAGAGAAAAAGAGTCTCAAAACTTTATATATAGTGTGACATTCCTTTATAAAGATAAAACCAACTAAAATTCAAATGGGCTTTTAAGGAGTACATACGGATGCAATAAAAACATATAAGAAGGAAGGCAAGGGAATGATGGAATTTGGGGAAAAAGTTAGCTACCCCAGGTGGGGGAAATGGTTAGCTGTGGGATTGGTCACCAGGGGGTGGGGTAGGGTGGGCCACATAAGTCAGGTGAGGGCTATGGTCAAGGTCTTAGCTTCTGTTGTTGGGGGTGGATAGACGGTGCTTACTACTTTTTTAAAGAAATAACTATTTAACTAATTAAGCAAAATAAAAGCAGGGCCTACAGGGAACAATAATGAGAGTGTATCATGAGACAAGCATTATAATTAACCCAGTTTTGGCACTGAGGTCCAAGAAAATTAAAAAGTAAAACATATTAAATGAAAAATTTAAAAAGTAGCAGCATACCCGGTAGCCCCCCCCCCCCCCCCGTATTCATGGTTTCACTTTCCACAGTTTCAGCCAGTCGTGATCAATGGTAGTTTAAAAATATTAAATGAAGAATTCCAGAAATAAACAATTCATAAGTTTTAAGTTGCACACCGTTCTGAGTAGCATGATGACCTTTCGCACTGTCCTGCTGTCCCGCCCTCAACGTGATCATCCTTTGGTCCAGTGTATCCACATGGAATCTGCTACCCGCCCATTAGTCACTTAGTGGCCATCTGGGTTATCAGATCGACTGTCACGGTACTGCAGGGCTTGTGTTCAAGCAACTCTTATCCCACTCCTAATGGCCCCAAAGCACAGGCGTAGTGATGCTGGCAATTCAGATATGCCAAAGAGAGACCATACGTGTTTCCTTTAAGTGAAAAGGTGAAAGTTCTGGACTCAATAAGGAAGGAAAAATCCTATGCTCAGGTTGCTAAGACTTTTATTACAGTATATCATTATAATCATTCTATTTTATTATTAGTTATTGTAGTTAATCTCTTACTGTGCCTAATTTATAAATTAAACTTTATCATAGGTATGTATGTATAGGAAAAAACACAGTATATCAAGGATTCGGTACTATCCCAGTTTCAGGTGTCCACTTGGGGGCTGGGAATGTAAGCTCTGCAGATAAAGGGGAGACTACCATAAAAAAAGTAAAATTAATAAGACTCTCTCTCCACCTGTCCACTTCTAACACCATACCTCAGATGTAACCACTGTCAACTGTGTGGGTGGAAAAATTCTGCTCCTATGAGGATGGAAACCACTGCTAACACAAAGAAACCCCAAATATCCAGGTGCATAAAGAAGACAGGAGCTGATGTCTCTCCCACATCACAGTGGGCTGTGCTGGCTGCAGGGACTGCCTCTTGGGTGGGGATCCCCTTCTGTCTCAATGTTTCCCAGCCCCTTTGTCTGCATGATGGGAGAGAGCCCACCCCCACTTCCACAAGAGGGGGACAAGGGCCATGAGCACATTCCCATACCATTTAAAGGCAAGGCCTAGAAATCTCACTTGTCAATTATGTTCACATCATTGGGCAAATCTTAGCTGCAAGGGAGCCTGGGAAGTGTAGCCTTTTTCTTATGAGGCCAGGGGCTCAGCTAAAATTCAGAGATTCTGGTATTCTTTTCTGTACATATGTCAACATACAAATGTATGTACATGCACCTTTACTTAAGAAACGATATACACCCCACATAAGCTATTGCTGTTCTGCAGGTTGAATTTGTTAGATAGCAATATATACTAGAAGTCTTTCCAGATTAGCATGTACAGCGCATCTCATTCTTTGTAATGGTTAAGCAGTGTTCCATTGCATGCATGTAGCATAATTTACATAACCAGCTCCCTATCCGTCAACATTTTAGTTTTTTCCAGTTGCTTGGGCTCTTCTGAAAGACTGGATGACCACATGTAAGTACTTACATCACAGCAAAGCAGAGAGACACAGATCCTAAGGAGATGTCTGGGTTTCCAAGCGATAGTCCTGGACTGGCCTCACCGCACACTTCAGCACCCAAGTCCTCAGTTTGCTTCTGACTCACGCAGTGAAACCCCCAGGGGGATTAGCTGGGGCTGCTGTGGTCCTGCTGAGAGGAGCTTGACTGTGTTTCATTCAAATGCTTCTTTCCCCCCAGGGGCGCACACCATGGCCAGACCCAGCAGGGAGGATGTGAGAGCCTCACTCCTTAGAGTCAGCCAACACCAGCTTTGGGAATTCTGAGATGAGGAATGGAGAGGGGAGACAGCAGAAGGAGAAACGGGCACCGGCCTTGGTCCCCTGGCTGCCCAGCAGGAAGTCATCTCCCACAGTAAGATGCAATTGAGTGTGTACCTGGTTAGTAAAAATAGGCAAAAACAAGAACGAAATCCCCTCCTCTCCAGGTGACAGTGTTCCCTTCGTCTCCCGGTGCCCATCTTTCTGTTCGTCTCGGGGCTTCCTTTGCTTCTGGGCTGCTGAGACGCCACTCGGATGAATTCAGAGAGAACCCACACAGCTGCACAGCCGCACAGCCGCACAGCTGAGGGCGCCCCCAGCAGCTTCCAGGTGCTCAGAGTTGGCAAGCCCTGTCCGTGTTAACGCCTGTGATTAGGCGCTCCAGGAAGTGCTAGGAATCCTTTAATTGCAAGTTTTATGAAATTAAACTCTTCATCCCGGAAGGCAATCCTGAAACCAAACCCTGTGAAACATCCTGGAAGGGGAAGGGCTGAGGAGAGAGGCCAACCCCGATGGGGCCGTGACTCCCAGGGTTGAGCACTGAGCTGGCTGTGACCCAGACACGGGATCGTCTGAGTCCTTGAAACTGATCCTCTGAATTGTGGGGAAACTGGCGTCCAGGAAGTCAAGTAACGTGCCGAGTTACAGAGAGGCAGGGTCGGTCTTCAACTTTGGGTGCGGCTGGTCTAATGCCCCCTTTTTTGCCATCCAGTTGTACAGCTCTGCAGAGTGTGGAGGAACCAACGCAGGCTTCGGCTGTGGGCAGACCTGGCTCACCCCACTGAACCACGTTCTCCTGTGCCCTTATGGATCACGTGTAATTGCTCTTCCGCATTCCACGTCTGTGACTCATGTCCCACCAGTCTTCTCCAATGCGTTCCATGTTTCCTCATATGAAGCACACTGCTTCATACGGATGTGTGACATTTTTGTCCGATAACATCCCTTCCCTTTCCTGGTAATTCCCTCTGAATTTCCTTTGGGGGCCCCCTCTCACACTCTCAGTGATGAGATTCAATTGGAGCTGACCTCAGCCTCCTTTCCTGGCCACAGTGATCAGCTCCGGGGTGAGAACATCCCACAAGCTAGGCCAATGGAAGATTTCCCTGGGACCTGTTCTGGAACCATTGAGGAAAGACAATCTCCTGCTGGAGCTGCTCATCTAGTAGGTTGCAGGCTCAGCGTTATTAATGGCCATCCCATCATCCTGCAGGAAGAGCATCCCTAAAATTGATGCCAACAAAGGGGAAAGCAGAGCTGAGAGAAGGAGAGAGATATTTCTGACAATGTTGTTTCAGCACCTGGATCTAACTGTGCCTGAAGCTGGTATACCCTTAGACTTGTCATCTTAATCATTAAAATTCTTCTTTTGGTTAAGTAGTTTGAGTTGTATTTCTTTTCTTTCTTTCTTTCTTTTTTTTTTAAAGATTGGCCCTGAGCTAACATCTGTTGCCAATCTTTTTTTTCTTCTTCTCCCCAAAGCACTGCCCCCCCCAGTACATAGTTGTATATTCTAGTTGTAGGTCCTTCTAGTTCTACTGTGTGGGACGCCACCTCAGCATGGCTTGATGAGTGGTTCTAGGTCCACACCCAGGATCCAAACTGGCGAAACACTGGGCCCCCAAAATTGAGTGTGCAAACTTAATCACTCGGCCATGGGCTGGCCCCCTGAGTTGTATTTCTTTTCTTGTATCCAAAAGAGTCTTGAATATGTGTTCTATAGCCTTCTACACTCTAATCACTTATCTTCCTCTGAGTAAACATTTTGCTAACGTTTCTCTTAAATGTAGCAGCCTCCCAACAAATTTTGCAAAATGTAACGTCTAAGGAGGTACAGTTTTATTGGGCTATCTTGATAAAGGCACAATCCTTTGATCCCCCATGTGCACACAGAATCTCGAGCTTCTTAGGTTAGGAATGTCTTCCCTACAGGAACACACACACACACACACACAACTTCACGAAGTAGGGAAAGCTTTGGAGGAGGAAAATTGAGAGCAGAGAAGATGCAGAGAAAAATGAAAAAGCATAATAAACACTGGCAATGTATCTCCTCTGAAATTCACGCAGGCATATCTATTGCAGCTAAAGAGACTTAAGATTGATAGAAAGAGGAACATTTGGACCATGGACAGAGAACAATCGGAGGTAGTAGATGAAGGGTGGCATGGATATCGCTGGAACCTTAAATTGTTACTCCACAGAGAAAGAAATAGCTTAATTTCTTTGTCTACCTGGTCTATAGTTGAAGAAAAGGATCAAAAGTTATTCCCATTACACGAGCCAGGGACGTTTCTGCTCATAACGTACAAAAATATTCATAAAGAAAAAGTAAGTGATCCAAGGGCTTAGATGTTAGAATCTCTGAGGCTAATGTAATTTTATTCTGAAAGAGTCTCTTCCAGATAGCTTGGCAAGGACGTCTTATTTCATTTCCCTCTTCTCTAGCATTCTTATGTGGGCATAATTATTTTTCCACAGTCTGTGAGAGGAGACCCTCTTCTGCAGCCACCTGTGAATTTAGCATCGGAGACGCCTGATCGGTCTTTGCACAGATGACACTGTGGGGCTGATGACAGCCCGTTGTCTTTTGAGTAAATGGAGACATCACATGGTCCCAGGAAAGGGTCTTAAGTAGTGAAGATGGGCGGTCAGTCTAGTGCAAATTTCCAGGTTTTTAAAAAGAAAAATACACATGAAGCGCAAAAGACAAAAAGAAAAAAAACAACAGCTCTGATACCCCAGAAGTTAAAATTTGGTGCATTCTGCTTAGTAGTCCAGGTTTGGTTTCTGGCTGTGGAACCGCCATTCATCTGTCAGTGGCCCAGCTGTGGCGGCAGCTCACATAGAAGGACTAGAAGAACTTACAACTATATACAACTATCTACTGGGGTTTTGGGGGGGAGGAAAAGAAGAGGAAGATTGGCACAGATGTTAGCATAGGGCAAATCTTCCCCTGCAAAAAAAAAAAAAAAAAAAGGAGAGAGACACATCGAGGATGACTCTGAGATTTATAGCCTGAGCAACAAGAAGGACAGAGTTCTCCTTCACTAAGATGTAGTGGCGGTGGGCACTCAGGGGAGCAGATTTGAGAGATGAAACCTGAATTTGAGTTTTGGCTTTGCTAAGTTCAGGATGTTCACGAGCCACTCAGGTGGAGATGTCAAGTAGGCAGCTGGAGGTAAGAATGTGGAGTTCACAGCAGAAGTCTGGGCTTGAGACAGAAATGGGAGAGTCCTCCATGTAGAGATGGTTTTTAAAGCCAGGAGACCAGGTGACTTCACCCGTGGAGAGGATACAGATTGGCATGAGTTCCCTGGACTAGAGCTCTGGGGTACCCCACCGCTAAGAGGTGAAGGGAATGTAGAGAAATCAGCTAAGGAGACAGAGAAGAGGCTGATGTGGTCAGAGGAGAATCAAGAGGTGGCTGTCTCAGAGGCGACACGAGGAAAGAGTTTCAAGAAGCAGGGAGTAGTCAGCTGTGTCAAATGATGCTAAAAGGTCATGTGTGATGAAGGCTAGTTTGGGATACTGATCTTTGGTATTTTCTCAGAAATATTCTAAACATAGAATAAAGCTCATTTGGAAATGTAGAGAAGCAAACACACTGTGTTCATGTGGCAGCATTTTCAAGTTAGCACAGAATGCTGCAAGATAATAGAATATATACACCAGTCTCTGCCCCTGGTTCCTGGCCACAGCTCTTAAAATCCTTGTCATTTCCTTAGTGTTAGGAGCAGTAGGAGCATCTCTTTTTTCTAATGTTTGGTTCCTGACTCAGAGCTCCTAAATCCCTTGGAATTTCCTGGATGATGGGAGCATCTTTTGTTGTCATGAGGCTACCCTGGGTGGGCTCCAGGACGGGGGTTGGTCACTGGAAAGACCAAGCCATGATTAAAGCCTTGGAATTTCCAGCCGCACCTCGCGTTCTCCACAGAGGAGAGAAAGGCTAGAAATGGAGTTAATGATTGATTATGCCAATATGATGAAGCCTACCTTAAAGCCCCCAAAAAATGGGGTTTGGGGCGTTTCTGGGTTGGGAACACGTGGCTGGGAGAGTGGTGCTGGAGAAGAAATGGAAGCTCCGTGCCCATTCCCACCTACCTCGCCTTACACGTCTCTTCCATCTGGATGTTCACCGCTATCCTTTATCACATCCTTGTATAATAAAGTGTTAAACAGTAAGTCAACTATTTTCCTGAGTGAGCTGTACTGGGAAGTTAATTGACCGTAAGGAGGGATTGTGAGAACTACTGATTTATAGCCTATTGGTCAGAAGCTACAGGTGACAACCTGGTCTCCTGTTTGGCATCTGAAGGGAGTGGGGGCAGTCTTGTAGGACGGAGCTCTTGGCCTGTGGGGTCTGACGCTATCTCCGGGTAAGTAGTGTCAGAATTGAGTTAAACTGTGGAAAACCTAGCAGGTGTTGCAGAGAATTGCTTGTTGTGGGGGGAAAACACCCTGCACACCTGGTGTCAGAAGTGTTGTGAGTGTGGTAGTCGTGTGAGAGTAAAGGAAAAAGACAGGAGGAGGACAATGAGGTTTTCTTTACAAATTCACAATAGTTTAGATGCTTGCAACTCTGTCTCAGTGGGGGTCTGTTTGGCTTTAATGCTCAGAGAAAGGGTGTCCCATCTTTGTTTTTAATCCTATGGAAGAACATTTATGGTTACAGGGGGAGAGAGAGAGAGGAGAGAGGGAGAGAGAGAATGCGTACAGAAGCACATGTCCACGGGAGCCCGCAGCGGGGGTGGTAGGCGTTGTAGATAGACCCCACGCAACATTTTAACGTAGGTGACTTTGTCTCTACAGCCTCTTTCCTCCCCTTTTAGCTATTTTCCATCTTTCTAGAAAATTCTGTGCGTGGAAGCTACTTGATAAAAACCTAATAACAGCCACCTTCCTAAGGCACCTGTATTTCTAGGGTCACAAAAGCAATTATATGCGTTCATGGGCTATTTTCATAATTTTATACAGCTGAATGGAAATTGCACTTTAATTTGCAATAAGGTTACACAGACAGTTTGCTATCGAGTCACTGTGTGGAGGGCAACATCTATATTTGCAGCTGTGAGTCAGAATACTCCAAGTGGAGAAACTAGTCCATATTAATGTGGTTTGACTGGTAAAAATCTATTGAAACGCGGAGCCCGTGGGAGGGGGCTAGGGAACACAGTGGTGCAGTAGAAATCTATTTCTAGCATTTTCCTCCTTTCCAGAAACTTGGTAGGCTGGCACTTTCATGCACCCTTAAGTCAAATAAGACCCTGTGTCTTGTTGCGGCCAAAGAAACGTGGGTTGAAGTGATGGCCGGCCACTTCCGGAAGAAGCGTTTAAGAATCGGTGGAACATTTGCTGCCTTCTCCGCCTGGTCACGGTTACTGGAGACATTTCACATTATGCAGCCTTCATGTGCGTGGGCTCCTGAGTGAGAACTTTGTGGGGCAGAGATGTCCATGAACTGGAAACAGACGTATGGTGTCAGCAGGAAATCAGTCTCTGTTGTCGGAAGACACTGAGGGTTGAGGGATTCTCGTTACTGCAGCACACGTGGCCCAGACTCACTGATACAGGAATTGGCAACTTAAAGTGAGCTGCTGCTAGAACTCAAATTTAAAATATGCGGCTTGGCTCAGCAATCAGCGGTGAGTAGCAGAGGAACTGTCGTCACATATTGGAGAGATGGTGAGCCATGTTAGGGACTAGAAAAACATTTGGCAAACTGTCACCCATGGTCGTATTGGGAGGCATATCACACCCCAGGGAACATGCAGATTTAGGTGAACAGGTTGGAAAGCAGAATATAATTAGAGAGTGTAGGCTGCTATTGGCCACACTTGGCAAGGTATTACAAATATGAGATGGGCTCAGAAAAGAGTTGGTCAGTTTGCAAACAGGAAAGGAACGGACAAGAGGGGTCTATGAATTCAAGAACTTGTAAGGTTGGGAGAGACAATGCTTCTCAACTATGCACACTATGAGTTAAAATTGATAGTCTTGGAGCAATAAAGGTCAATTAATTTAAAAGGTGAAACAAACTCGATCTGTGGCAAGGCTCAGATGAGAGGTATAGCCATCATTCCCTCTGTTCAAATCTTTGAATGGATTGAGGCATCTCAAGTAAAGATCAAGATAAGCTGTGGTCCAGAGAATCCTATCAAATGGGCCAAATATCTCAGGGAAAAGAAAAGAAGAATCTGATTCTCCTACCAACACCTGATAGGTTCAAGTCGTAGTGGATTATGTGAAGAAAGAAGGAGGGAGGCAGTGAGAAAGCAGAGAAATGCAACCAACGAGAGGATTGTACTTTGAAATGAACGGTGGGTGTGGTTATTGGCACAAGTTGTTGGCTGGAATCAGAAACTTAAGAAGCCGTCTGTGTAGGGGGCAAGTTGTAATAATAAAAGATACATCAGCTGGGACTAAAAGAGGATGTGATGCTTCTAGAGCTCAAAAGACCCTTTGGGTTCCAATTCTGTACATGCAGAGGAAGAGCTGAGGAAGGTGTTCATCCCCCAGGGAGGATGAACTATTCCCTAATTCAGATGCGCCCAAGGGAAGTATTTGCACAGGAAGACTCTCCCAGAGGACAGCGCCAGGGTTCCAAAGGATAATGGACAGGGAAGGACCTCCTGGAGAACGGAATCATGGCCTCTACAGGGAATGTCCTCCATCTCCAGGAGGGGAACCTCACCAATGTCTGCCCAGCAGGCTTACAGAATTGCCACAGCCCAGTGTCCTCCCTCTTCTGAATGGGAGCATTTATCGTGCTTACCCTGTCCCTGCGCTACTGTCGTATGGTGGACGTGTGAGGGGCAGCTTCCTTGTCTCTTTTTTCCTTGTCTGAATCCAGACCTGATGTGGAGACTCCCTTCTATCACCCGGAGCTCCTGGACCTTGAGCTCGATGTCCTGTCTGAATGGGGACTTTCGTAAGGGGATGAGAGTATTTCGTATGTAAGAAAGAAGGTGAACTATTTGGTGACCAAAACAATAAACTATAGGAGAGTTATTAGAGCAGTTCATCAATATTTTCAGGTCTTCTCCTGGGCCCACGGTAGAGCTGCGCCGCCCTGCTCATCCATCAGGGGCGGCCGTGTAACCTGATTTGGCCATGTGACATGCAGGTGGAAGTACTTCTTACAGAGAGTCTTTAAGAGAGAACGTGCAATTTGCTCTGTTTCTCCCCCCCCCCCCCCCCCCCGCCACAACGGGTGCCTCTCCACATGGCGAAGACTCCATTTGTCTTGATTCCTGAGTGAGGAGACATTAGAACCCACCACCACCACCAGTGCCATGACTGGAAACTGCAAAATAGAGTAAACAAGAAATAAGCCTTTGTTATGTCGCTAAATTTGGAGACAAACCTAGTCCATTCTGTCTATTACGAGAGGCCTTTCCTTTGGATAAAAGATTGGAAACAAGTGATTTCAGATGTCGCTTCCCCACTTGCAATCACGAGGTTGTGGATAGAATGGGTTAGAGACAAATGAGACCGGCTCCAGGAGGCCATTTGGAGGCTGTTTCAGAAGCAAAGAAGGACAAGAGGCTAAAGTTATGGGGATGAGGGGGAGACCTAGGTAAGTATTCAAACATGAGTAGGAGTTTGCTTCAGATACAAGACCATTTTCTCGGGTTCAATGTCATCATTCGGTACTTGGTTTTCACACCAAGTTTTCCCGACAGCCTCTAACAAGCTTGTCATGACTGAACAAGCCGTGATGATTTCAGCTTCAAAAGTCGGGTCCTGAATCTTCCCAGTCACATTTGGCTATGAAGTTCTTACAGCGAACAGAACGTGAAATGCAATATAGCGGAGCGAACCGGCCCTTGACGGGCTGTGTTCCAACATGTGCCAAAGGGAGCCTGGCGAGAGGTGGAGTCTCCAGGGAGGCCCTTGGGTGGGCGCTCCTCTTTTAGACTCCAGTGTCCGCCTTATTTCCAGGTCTGTAACTTCTGAGTCTTGAATTCTGGCACTAAGCATTCATTAATAGGAAATCTGCTCTCTTTAATGAGCTGTAATCACTGAATTTAGACTATATGATTAATCATAGGAAAATGTAGCCCCACCACCTGCCATTTGGAATTCCTGGCAAGATCTGAGTGAAACTCTCTGGAGAGCGATGGTAATAAGAAATGAATGATGCTTTTATAGAACACAATGATCATTTCCTGATCAAATAAATGCAAATACCTTTGACTGCACAGCTGGCTAGGGCTGCCTTAGTGAACCAGGGACAAAATTATATGTACGAAGTTCTGTTACTGTCTTTCACATCCTCGGTAATAAAATCCAGGTTTAGGCTTACAATTCTGCGTGTCCCTCTGTAATTAATTACCCTCTATGCTACACTTTAAGTAAGAGCTATTCAACAATTAATAATACCTTATAACCCAAACACTTTCATTTGAATAAAAAGGAGATTGGACAAAACCACTTCTTAGCACAGATAAAAATCTCTGTTTTTTGCTTTGTTTGGTCATTCTCTATACAACACATTCCGGTTGGTTTTAACGTTGAGATGGACTTTTTAAAAAGAAGACAAACACTCAGAATTTCCTTTGATTGTTTGCCGACATCTCGATCAATAAATCTCCTTCCCCTTGACAAACCAAATTTTGTAAGCCATGCCGTACACTTTAAAGAGCCAGAACGGGCATTTCTGAAGTGGAAAGGGTGCTTCACGGTGCAATTTGGCCATTCAGGGCTGCCAGGAAATGCTAGTGCACATTCTTGTGACTTTTAGTGTTAATTCCAGAGAATGTAATTTTAAAAATGAAATCTCTTCGGGGGCTGGCCCCATGGCTGAGTGGTTAAGTTTGCATGCTCCACTGCAGGTGGCCCAGTGTTTCGTTGGTTCGAATCCTGGCTGTGGACATGGCACTGCTCATTGAGCTACGCTGAGGCGGCATCCCACATGCCGCAACTAAAAGGACCCACAACTAAGAATATACAACTATGTACTTAGGGGCTTTGGGGAGAAAAAGGAAAAAAATAAAATCTTTAAAAGAAAAAGAAATCTCTTTAAAAGAGCTTATAAACAAAGCAAAAACATGGATAACTTTTTTGCTATTAAAAAAACCCTAATATTTTAAATAATAAAATTTTAGAGCTGCAAGAGACTTCAAATATCTAACCCATTAATTTGAAAAACATGGAAACTGAGGGCTATAGCATTGAGTACCTCAACCCCAAATTTAAAACATTATGTTTTGATATAAGCATGATTTCATAGTTGGAAGCTTTGTGATTCAAAGCACGTGGTATCAGAGGCTAATTGAAGGCCTGCTGGCTGTTGTTTTTTTCTAAGAAAAAAGTTACTATATTTAAATGCAAATGACAAAGAGCAGGTATAGATAACTGCCAGGAAGCATTTAATTTTTTAGTACGGGACATTCTATGGTTGAAGTTCCTCTTTGGATTTGATTTGGTGGGATGGAGGATGCTGGAGGTCTGAGGGTTCAAGTATTTGATGCTGGAATTGTGGAGCAATGCTGAGCAGCAGGAGTGCAAGTTGAAGAAAGTGGTTCCTTGATCATTTGGAAGCAGTCAGCAAGAAGATTCACATTAGGAAGGATATCAAATCCCCAATTCAGTCAGAGTAGTGATTCCCAAATGTTTGTCTGTAAGACTACTTTGAGAACCTAAATAAAATACAGATTATAAATATAATCGCTCAGAAATTATGACTCGGACATTTTGAGATAGAACCCAGGAAACTGCATCCCTTTCGTCATGAGACAGGAACCAGCCCAATGAGACAGGGTCATCTGCAAGACCCCTGGCCTAGCAAAATAAGGCCCCTAACCAATCAGCAAGCTAAAAGAATCAGACAGAGAACACTAAGATCCACATTCTGCGATTTCGGGACTTTCCCGGGCTTATGCATGCACCCTAGCACCCAGGAATTGACTGTAGGTGACCCTAACCCCATTATCGTAGTAAACGTCACACCCAGGGGAGGAGAGCTAGCACGCTAATGATCCATGCACTGCATGTAGTAGCATGCTAGGCGACAGCGCAGGCGCAAGCACAACTTCACCCCTACATGCCCTGACAGGGCCCTCCTCCCCAGCCTTTGCCTAATAAAAGCCCCACAGTCCTGCTTCCTAACGAGCCTGTCACCTGCCCCTTTCCTTTCTGCACCTGTTCCCTTGTGCCTCTCCTGTGCACAAGCTAATAAACTTTTATCTTCCACTCCCGTTTGTTGTCTCTCTTGATTCCTACCCTGGGGGACAACAAGAAACCAATGTGCTGGTAACAACCTCACTTCGATTTGGGAATCATTGGTCTAGAGCTTCCATCTACCATAATCACATAAACCCTTTCCCTTCCTCTTTCCAGCAAAGGTTTGGGGAAAGTAAGACACACAGGGATGGGTCACAAAAGGATAGTATTTGACTTTGAATTCTGACTCTGTCCTTACTGTCCCACAGCCTCAGTTTCCTCAACTTTAAGATAGTGATAATAAAAAGAATAGATGTCAAATGCTTAGCAACATAATTGACAAATAATAAACATTTAATAATTGATAGTTATTATTCTTTTATGATTTTAATAACAACATCAACAATAACATTCTAGCCAAATCTATACATAAGATTACAGTTGGAGTAAATTATTCATGGGTCAAGATTAGTGATAAAATAATCAAATTTGACTCTGTTTAAAAATGTGTTCTATAAAGGACTTCTGCTTCCAGTCATAATAAGAAAACAGGGAGCAGATTTACCCTTCTGCCATCAATAACTGGAAAATTGGACACGATGGATGAAACAACAGTTTTTAGACATTGGACAACAGACAGATCATATCTGGGATCCCTGAGAGAAGGGAATAAACAAGGAAAGCCTTATGATTGCCCTGAATTTCTGCCTGGAGGCGTATTGCAGGCTATGGAGAAGGTTGCGTGGGGGGTCCCATGCAGAGTTCAGAGGACTCACTGAATTGAGGAGACAGAAACATGAGTTCAGAGAATCAGAGGGCTGAGTTCTGGAGAGGATAGGGCTTTGTGGGAAAAGAGCTCCAGAATCTGCACAGGCGTCTTGGGAGTCTTTGCTGAAACCAGAGTCATGCATGTAAAGGACGAATCTCCATGAGGCAGACAGAGACCAATCTGTGAGTGGTGAGCTGAATAGTTTCCAGAGCTCATGCAGGCTTGGGAATCACTTGATTCCAGCCAGAGTTATTACTGGTGATTCAGTAACCACTTAGGTCATCAGTAGAGACCCTAGAAAGGCCACATCTAGTAGTGTTTAGCAGAGTAAAGGTTATTCTAGACTTACCCTAGCAAAACTTAAAAACAGGCCCAAAAGGGTGAAACTGACTTGCAAGTAAGTGAACTGCCTCCAAGAACAGAGCCCAACACTCTCTAAAGGAAGAGACAAACTCTAAACCCTAAACATAAAATTTACAATGTCCAGCACTCAATAAAAAATTACCTGACAGGCCCAGAAGCAGGAAACAGGACCCAGAACCAGGAAAAAATAAATAATCAAAGAAACAGTCCCCAAAATGATAGAGGTGATGGAATTAGCAGAGAAGGAGGTTAAAAAAAGTTACTTAAACTATTTTCAAGTATTTAGAGGAAAACTTAAATATAATGAGAAAAAAATTGAAGAAGCAAAGAGAACCAATGGAACATCTAGACATGAAAAGTATAATATCTGAAATTAAAAATTCACTAGATAAGATTAGCATCAAATTAAATATGAAGAATAAAATGTTAGTGAACTAGAAGATGTAGCTATAGAAACTATCCAAAATAAAGTACAGAAAGAAAAAGAAGAGAATTTCATTCAATTGTAGGACCATATTTATTATCTAACATATGTATCACAGGAGTTTAGAAAAGAGGAGGAGAAAATTATTGGAAAAAATAGAGCCCCAAATTTTCCAAATTTGATGAAAGCTGTAAACCACAGATCCAAGAAACTCAATGAACTCCAAAGGATATACACAAAGAAAACCACACCAAGGCACATCATAATCAAATTATTGAAAACCAAAGTCAAAGGGAAAAATCTTAAAAGTAGAAATGAAAAAAGACATATTAAATTCAGAGGAACAAAGATAAAGATGACAAGAATCTTCTCGTAAAAAACTATGCAATTCAGAAGAAAGAGAAATGACATTTTTAAAGTACTGAAAGAAAAATAAACAGTTAATATAGAATCCTAGAGCCTGTAAAAATATCTTCCAAAAATGGAGGCAAAATAAAGACTTTTTCAGACATACAAAAGTCAAGAGAATTTGTCTCTGAAAGGTCTGTACTACAAGAAATATGAAATGAATGTACCAATGAATGAAGAACAGTGGATAAATAAATAAATAAGAAAGTTAATTCTTATTTTAAGTTTCTTTAAAATATAATTTCTTGTTTAGAGAGAAGAAAATAACAACGTACCAGGAGGTTTATAACATCTGTAGAAGTAAAATCGATGATAACAGTAGCACACAAAATGAGAGAGGAAAAATAGAAAATAGAAACATATTGTGTTGTAAGGTTCATGAAATGATAATGCATCATTTGAAGTTAAGCTGTGTTCACTTAAAGATACAGTTGTAAACCACAGAGTAACCCCTACAAAATGAAATGTAGCTATTAAATCAATAATGGAGAGAAAAATGGAATCCTTAAAAGTACTCAAATAATCCAAAAGAATGGAGGAAAAAAGGAATAAAGAACAGATGGGGCAAATATAAAAGGTAGAGAGATGTGGACTCAGTGCACATGTATAATAAATTCACCAAATGTAAGTGATCTAAAAGTTACACTTAAAAGGCAGAGATTTTGAGACTGGAATAAAAAACCCCACAAGACCCAGCTGTATATTACATATGAGAAACTTACTTTAAATATGAAGATACAAATGTGAAAGTCAAAGGCAGGAAAAAGTCATAGCATGTAAACGACAATCCTGTGAAAGCTGCAGAGTCTGTATTGACATCAGCAAAATAGACGTCGGAACAAGGACTATTAACAAGGATAAAAAGGAATATTATATAATGATATAAGGGTCATTCAGCAAGATACCACAACAATCCTAAATAACAGAGCTTCAGAATTGATCTTTATGAAACAAAAACTGACAGAACTGAAAGGAGAAAGCCACACACCCACCAATATAGTTGGAAACATGAGCACTTTTCTTTCAATAATCAATAGGAGAAGTAGACAGAAAATCAGTAAACATACACAAAACATGAACTACGCTTTTAAACAATTTGACCTAAGTGACATTTATAGACTGCTCCAACAAAAAGCAGGAGTGTAACATTCATTTCAAATGCATATGTAATATTCACCAAGATAAATCATATGCTGGGCTCCAAAACAAGGCTTTCAGTACATTTAAAAGACTTAAAATCATACAGACTATGTTCTTTCAGCACAAAAAAATTAAATTAGAAACCAATAGCAGAAAAATAGGGGCAAAATTCCATATAGTTGGAAATTAGAGAACATACTTCTAAATAATCCATGAGTCAAAAAACAAATCATATGGGAAATTAGAAAATACTTTTAACTAAACTAAAATGAAAACATAACGTATACAATTTAGAGATTTATAGCTTTAAATGTTATAAAAAGAAGAAAAGAAAAAAAAGAAGAAAGACTCAAGACCAATGATCCAAGTGTTTCATTAAGAATCTAGACAAGAGAAAACTAAACCCAAAAAAGATTAAAAGGAAAGTAATAAAGAGCAGAACCAATGAAGTATAAAATGCATAAACGATAAAGAAAAATCAATGAAACCAGACTTTTTAAAAAAGTCAACAAAATTAATGAACTATTAGCTAGATTGATCAAGAAACAAAGAAAGGAGACACAAATTACCAATATTAGGAATGCAGTAGGGAACCTCACTAGATCCCACATCACTAGAGATTCTACAGACGTTAAAAGGATCTTAAAAGAAGATTTTGAACACATCTTGCCAATAAATTCAAAAATTTAATTGAAATAGATAAACTCCTTGAAGGATACGAATAAGCAAAGCTGACACCAAAAAGTAGGAAAAATGAAAAGTCTTATATCTATTAAAGAAATCACACTCATATTAAAAACCTTACCATAAAGAAAATGCCCAGATGACTTCACTCACGAAAACTATCAATCATTTAAGGAGGAAATTAACCAGTTCCATACGATCTCTTTCAGAAAATGGAGGAGAAAGCCCTTCCCAACTCATTTTATGCGATCAGAACCACTTTGACGTCAAAACTAGATAAAGATGTTACAAGAAAAGAGAACTACAGGATTGCAGATTCAAACATTTCTTAACATAATTTTAGTAAGTAAAACCCTGCAATTTACATAAGGAGTAATCATACCAGGACCAAGTGAGATTTATCCAGGGAAGGCCAAGATGGTTTAAAATTTGAAACTCAATGTAATTCGCCTTATTAACAGAATAAAGGAGAAACTGTAAGATCACCTCAACAGATGCAGAAAACGCAGTTGACATTTTCAATGTACTTTCATGATAAAAACTCTTAGCAAAATAGGAATAGGAGGTTAACTTCTTCAAACCGATAAGGAACATTTAAAAAAAAAAAAACCCTACAGGTAAAATCACATTTAAGATTGTAAACCTGAATGTCTTTCCTTTAGGTCAGGAATAAAACAAGGGTGTCCATTGTTGTCACAAGAACAGCAAAGACAGGTTTTAAAAAGAACAGAAGTGGAGGACTTACCCTGGCAGGTTTGGAGGCTCACCACAAATCTACGTATCAAGACAGTGTGATATTGACATAAGGATAGACGTGCATCAACGAAGCAGAACTGAGAGTTCAAAAATAGATCCGCACACATACGGTCAACAGATTTTCAACAAGGAGCCAAGGAATTAAATGAGAAAAGGACAGTCTTCTCAGCACACAATTCTGGGCCACTTGGGTACGGATGAATGAATTCAACCTTTACTTTACTTCATACACAAATATCAACTCAAACTGAATCCTAGGCCTACACATAGAAGCTAAAACTATAGAACTGCTAGAAGAAAACAGAAAAGAAAATCTTAATGATCTTGGCGTAGGCAAAAATTTCTTAATTAGGACAAAAAAAAGCATAATCCATAAAAGGGAAAAAGATGATTAATTGAATTTTACCAAAATTAAAATAGTTTGCTTTTTGAAAGACCATTAGGAAAATAAAAAAGCAAGCCGAAGTCTATGAGAAAATATTTGCCATATGTCTCTAACAAAGGACACCCAGGATATCTAAAGAACTCTTATAACTCAGTGATAAGAAGATAACTCAAAAAACATAGGTGAAAGATTTGAACAGACACTTCACCAACTCCATAAAGCACGTGAAGAGATGCTCAATACCATTAAGCCATCAAAGGAATTCAAAGGAAAACTGCAAAGACATATCAATACATATCCACTCAGATGAGGACAACTGAAAGACTGATAATATAAAGTGTGGTGAGGACGTGGAGCTACTGGAAAATCCATAGATTGCCGGTGGGAGTGTAAACAGTATAACTATTCGGAACAGAAGGCGGGCAGCTTCTATAAAGTTAAATGACGTTTGTAATTAGACCCAGCAATTCTGCTCCTGGGTATACACCGAAGGGAAATGAAAATGTATGTCCGCAGAAAAACTTGTACATGAATGTTCATAGAAATCTTATTCATAAAAGCCCCAAACTGGAAACAATCCTTATAGAGACATAAGGATTAAGTATATATTATATTAGATATAAGTACCTATAATATATTATGAGATATAAAATAATATCGCTTATCAGATGAATGGATAAGTAAATTGTGGGATATAGTTACAGTGATATACTACTCAGTAATTAAAAAAAACACGCTGAGGCCGGCCCAGTGGCACAGCGGTTAAGTGCGCACGTTCTGCTTCGGCGGCTGGGGTTCGCTGGTTCGAATCCCAGGTGCGGACATGGCACCGCTTGGTACGCCATGCTGTGGTAGGCATCCCACGTATAAAGTAGAGGAAGATGGGCATGGATGTTAGCTGAGGGCCAGTCTTCCTCAGCAAAAAGAGGAGGATTGGCAGCAGTTAGCTCAGGGCTAATCTTCCTCAAAGAAAAAAAAAAAAGAAAAGAAACATGCTACTGATAATGCAACAATGGGGATAAATGATTCTATTTACATGAAATGTTAACAAAGACAGATCCAGTCTATAGTGAAAGAAAGCAGATCAATGTTTGCCTGGGGCGGGGACTGGGGGCTGGACGTGGCCTGGGAAGAGCACAAGAGAATATTTCAAGTTACATAAGTGTTTTACATCTCAAGTGCAGTGTTTTATATCTTGATTGTGGCAGTGTTATACAGGTATAGGCATTTGTCAAAACATCTAATTGTACACTTAAAGTATGTATGTTTTATTGGGTCTAAGGGTTGTATGTGTTGTATGAAATTTTTATTTACTGTAACAATAAAGTTGATATAAAAAATATGTTCTCTAATACTATTTGCCTCACCGTTTCGTTATTTATGTATTTGTTTATCAAACGTTCCGTTGCCAGGCACTGTGTTAGAAACACAGCGTGTTGTGTTAGAAAGCCTTGGAGAAACACTGGTGAATGAGACAGATGAGGGACTCGCCCTCAGGGACATTTCGTCATGGTTGCAGACAGATAAAGAACAAGAGAATTAAATGAAGAAAATGAATGTCACACAAACATCTGGACATGAAGGTTCATAGTTGCACCATGCATAATATCCAAAAGGTGGAAACAACCTAACTGTCCCTCAACAGGTGAATGGATAAACAAAAGGCGGTATATCCACACAACAAAATGTGGTATATCCATACAATGGAATTTATTCAACAATAAAAAGGAATGAAATTCTGATACATGCTACAACATGGATGAACCTTGAAAACATGCTGAGAGAGAGAAGCCGGACACAAAAGACCACATAGTGCAGGATTCCATTTACATGAAACATTCAGAATTGAGAAATCCATAGGTGCAGGAAGTAGATTAGTGGTCTCCAGGGGCTTGTAGGAAGGGAGACCTGAGAATGACTGCTAATGAGTATTGAGCGTCTTTTTGGGGTGATAAAAATATTCCGGAATTAGATAATGGTGGTGATTGCACAACCTTGTGAATGTACTAGAAACTACTTATTTGTATACTTTAAAAGAGTGAATTTTATGGCATGTGAATTATATCTTAACAAAAAATTTATTTTGAACAGGCAAAAAGATGGAAGAACGATGACGTGTCGTTGTAAGAATTGGGATGCAATAACAGAGAACTGGGGAGAAGCTACTGGATAGGATGGCCAGGCAAGCCTCTTGAAACGGGCTTTTAGAAGGAGCCAGTCATGTCGGAAAAAGACCTAGAAGCATGAAAGTGTTTTGTCTAAATCTAAGAACTGACAGGAACCCCATGTGACCAGTGCATGGGAAGTGGAGGCAGAGGTGACTTGCCATGAAGTCCACGAACAGGAGCAAGGCCAGATCAAGCACATCAAAGGAATGAGTTTGGATAATATTTCTTTTCATTTGCTTTAATAAAAAAGCGATTTGGTAAATAAGGTGTGGAAATTTTATGGTTCTAAATTTGATCAGCTTTAAGTCGAAAGCTATTGTAGAAATTTTAGACAAATCTAGCTGCAAGCTGACCACAGTAGACGTCATGGGTTCAGGACAAAAAAAAAAAACCCAAGAACTCGCTCTCCTTTTCCAGCAGGAGTACTATTTCTTCTGGGTATGGGTGTAGGCGCACGCACAGGGCTGCACGAACCCTGAACAGCCGACTGAAAGTCTTTAAATGTTCAGATGGAGAAAGAAATCGCCCGTGGGAGTTAAAGTGTTTCCATTCAAGGCTAAATTTTTAAATCTGTATCTAATATTACAGAGCAAATGGCTTTTTCTGGGACTAACTGTCCAGTTATCCACTTACCCATAATTTGCCACTGATTAGAACTAGGCAATTATCATTGTAATTTGTCTTTATTGGCCTCATTTTCCACTTGAAAAAGCCAAACCATCATTTTTTTCCAGGCCTATGATTCCCAGCCCGTTTGGAATTCGCATCCTATTTATTATTTATTTCGTTTCATAATACCTCCTTCATCCCAAGTGGCAGATTTTACGTGTCTTTGAGATGAGTTAAAATTAAACTAGATTTTGAAAATTACTTAAATTTGTCAATATGCCTGAGTAAAGGGGGGACACCATGGGGTGTGTCGTGATCCAGACTAGAAATTCCTCTTACCAGTTTAGGACTCCAAAGATAGATCTTAAACTCAGATCGAACTATCTAATTTTACGCCAGAGGAAACACTGGCCCAGAAAATCGCACTGACTTACCCAGGGTCTCCTAGTGATTTCAGGGCAGCAAAGGACAAGAACAGAGGGTCCCTTTAAGGAAGTTCAATTTCTTTAAATGGTTTATAAAATGTATAAGCACCATATCTTCACAGACAGGAAAAGCTGAACTCTTTTTTTCAGCTACTTTGGAGTAAATTTTTGCAGAATACACGCACAGAATTAGTTATATGAGATGGATAAAATATACAGAATGAGTTATGTGGGATGGATGCAAATCATAGCAAGATAAGATGAATAATGAGGTCTACTTGTTCCACTGATGAAGCAGCTTAGGGAATGATTAAGAAGGCAAGCTCCAAGAGAGAAGTCAGGCACAGAAGAACACTTACTGTGTGATTCCGTTTTTATAAAGCCCGTAATCAGGCAAAACTAGTCTATTGGGCTAGATGTTAAGAGAGACCTTTTCCTTGGGGTGGAGCACAGCTCCTGGGGTGCTGGTGATGTTCTTGATTACATCGATTAATCAGTGATTGCAGTGTTGGTTACCCAGGTGTGTGTGCTTCCTCGGGGAAAACGCACAGAGCTGTACAATTGTGATCTGCACGCTTTTCTCAATGCATGCTATATTAGCTATCTATTGCTGCATAACAAATTGTCCCAAAATGTAGGGGCTTGAAACAACGACATTGATTATCTCCGTTTCTGTAGGTCAGGAATCCAGGCATGTCTTAACTGGGCCCTCTGCTTCAGAGTCTCTGAAGCAAGATGTTGGCTGGGGCTGTGGTCTCATCCCAAGGTTCAGCTGGGGTGGCCCTGGTTCCAACTCACTCGTGCTTGTGGGCAGGATTCAGTTCTTCATGGGCTGGTGAACTGAAGCCTCAGTTGCTGGCTGGCTGGAGGCTGGAGGCCACTCTCAGCTCTTGGCGGTGTGGGCCGACATGGCAGCTTGCTTCACCAAAGCATGTAAGCCAAGAAGGAAGTCGAGAGAGGGCTACCGGGATGGAAGTCATCATCATTTATAACCTGATCATGGAAGTGACATCTCGTCAGTTGTCATATTCTGTTCATTAGAAGCAAGTCACTAGGTCCAACTCAAACTCAAAGGGAGGGGATTACACAGGGTGTGAAAACCAGGAGGGAGGAATCACTGGGAGTCGTGTTAGAAGGCTGCTTACCACACACGTCATATTTCAATACAGCTTATTAAAAAAATGAATGTGAGCTCAGACATTAGGCCGACTTGAGTTTAAATCCTGCCTCTCCCATGAGCTGAGAGAGGTTGCTCAAGTCATTAAACTGCCCTCAGTCTCAGTTTCTCCTTCTATTAAATGGGGCAATAATATTACCTATTTTTTAGAATTGTAACTATTAAGTTAGGGAAAGTTGGCAATGGCTGCAAAGCCCTGTTGAAGAAGCATTAAGTGTTATTACTACTATTTAAAAGATATTCCCAAAGTCACTTTTCTTGCCAGGAGGAGGGAACAGGATTATGTGTCACACATTTTGAGGAAACAGAGACTTTGAGATGTTAGGCAACTTGGCTAATGTCACACGGCTGAGCCAGGATTTGGACATGGGTCTGCTGACTCCAAAGTCATTTCAATTTCCT
This sequence comes from Equus quagga, assembly GCF_021613505.1. Lineage (NCBI taxonomy): Eukaryota > Metazoa > Chordata > Mammalia > Perissodactyla > Equidae > Equus > Equus quagga. Next base: position 38,402,025 of record NC_060271.1, read on the forward strand.
GCACCCTCTGATTCCCTATAGTAGCCTCTGACTGGCTTTTCCCTCTTATTTCCGTCCCCTTGAAGTCATTTTTCACACTGTTGTAAGACCAACTCTCCTAACATCTCTTTCTTTATCTCATATTCTTTGGTGAGGACGTCCCAGCTGGCTTCTGCATCAGGTGAGCATTTTCTCCCCAGCCTACAGAGACCCCTGAATTTGGTTCTAATATCTGGGTACTTACTTTCCTGCAGTTGCAAGCACACATCCTCTGCTCCAAGCACCATAGCTCATTATTAGCCAAAACAAGGTCATGCCCCATCTGGTACCCACCTCCCTACATTTCTACTGCTTTCCTCTTTTCCAATATGTTATTCCCTTAAAAATTCTCTCTTTAGATCCATCTACCCATCCAGCCACCCACCTACCCATCTATTCATCCATCCATCCATCCATCCATCCACCCACCCACCCATCCATCCATCCATCCAATATTTAGTAATCCATTTCTGGGAGCCTTGCACTGTGCTAAGCACTGGAACAACCACAAGAAAGAATCAGGCATGACCCCTGCTCTTTAGAGCCAGTCGTATCTCACTTAGAATATGTGTGCTAAATTCTTCAGGGCAGAACTACAAAGCCCTGTTGAAATACTTCTGTGGCTCAACACTCAGCTATAATTTCTGGCCTCCGTGATCCCTTCCTGATTGCTCCATGCACTGATGCTTCTCTCAACTTCTATAGCTCCATGAGCTTCACTGTCCATCTAATGGCTTAATGTAGAAAACCACCTTCAATATGGTTATGAGAGAAGAGGATCGCAAAACTTTCTTGGGAACTTATTAGGGGATAAAAACTGCATACAAATCATCTTATCGAATGATCCCAGCAAATCCCAAAGTAACTCTTATATGATGCCATGTGCAGGTAAGGAAACTAATAACTTAGAGAGATCAAGTTGAATGTCTCAAACCTAATAAGCGCCAGAGGCTGGACTCAAACCCAGGTCTCTCTGAGTGCCAAGTCCTTGCTTGCTCTTAACTCCCCTTAGGTTCCTTCTCTCTTCCCCTTACGGTGCAGCAGAGAATAGAGTGTTGGACCTGCAACTCAATGAGTGATGAGAACAGCATCTAACCTTTAATTTCTCACCACAGTTACAAAGGCCTTTCACATCCACTATTTCAAATATTTGCTGAGTGACAGAATGACCCACAGAAGCCCCAAAGAGGCCATCTCATCAATGGGACAAAAAGCCTGATGGATCTCTCATCAAGCTCATCATTGTGGGCTTCCTTTGGTGTCGGATTTCTCAAAATAGTTGGCCACACTGTCAGGGGTGGTGCCTCCTTGTGACAATTTCACTCCAGAACAGCGTCTGTCAGGCGTCTTTTGGAAAGAGCTGGGGCTGCCAGGCCCTTTTACAACAAAACCCTCTTTTTCTTGGGAATTCTCAACGTGGCAGCGAGCAGATGTGCTCCCAGAGCCTCTGAAAGCGAGCACAGACGGAATGCTCTGCATAGAAATGGCGAGTAAACTTCACAACTGGGGAACATAAAGATCTTTTATTTGCAGAAGATGGAGGTTGTAATTTGAATGTGTGAAATTGCCAAGTCTGGTAAATACGCCGGCCCACCAGCAGCCTTAAAAGGGAATTGAAACCGTTTTAAAAATCAGTGAGGTAGGCAATGTGTGGGTGTGTGTGTTTTCCATGGAACCAATAGAGAGATTTATGCTAGATGCAAAACACTGTTTAAGTCATTGAGTACAAGAATGGGTCATTAGGAGGGTGGTGGACTCATTCTAACCACTGGGGGCCTGCTGGGAGTTTTCTAGTCTGTTCAAAATCCTGGGGTGGCTCCATATTGCCTGCAGAAAGAAATTCATTTCCTTTGGTCTGACATTTTCCACTCCAGCTCCAGTCACGTCTCCCACCCTTTTCCTTTTGGCACCTCATTCTCTAGAAAGATTCCAGTTACTCCTTCTTCCCTGGACATGGGCTCCATTTTCTCACCTCATGTTTCTGCTCACACTTTCCTGCCTATAATAGCCTCCTTCTCACCACCACATGTTCAAATCCTATCCTTCTTTCACAACCAGGATCACCCTGCCTTTTCCTCATACCCCTCCATCCAACCCAACCCAATCCCACTGGCAGGTCCTGGTGGGTCTACCTCCAAAATAACTGTTGACTGGGAGCAGTCTCTCTCCTCTGTTCTCACCCTTGTCCAGCAACCATCGTCTCTCACCTGATGACCTACGATGGCTTCGTCTCTGATCTTCTTCCTTTGGACTTGGCCCACATAACTGCCAAAATATTATTTTTAATGTAAATCCATTAATGCCATTCCTATGCTTAACACCCTTCAGTGGATTGCTGCGGCCCTTGGCATCAAGCTCTAATTCCTCCCCATGACCTCCAAGGCCCCAGAAATCTGGTTGTGGCCACTGCTTTGACCTCATCTCATTCCATCCTCTCACTCTGGTCCCTTTACTCCAGACAGTGAGGTCTTTGCTGTGTAACTTGAGAACTGGTCCATATCTTACCCCGCTTCAAGCCCCCAACAGTGTCTTTCTCAGTGCGTTATAACTTGCAGGTATAAATCAATCTTTACTAATTGAATGATAATTCTCTGACTTAAAATTGGCATTTTTAGATAAATGAGTGATGTATCACAAAAGTCTAACCATCATTTTTTTAAGGGGCCATCCTGTTGCATTTTTTGAAAGACCCGATCTATTTTTTATTAATTCTAGTTATTATTTTCCACGTTCCTGAAACTTTCAGGCAACTGCCATTTGGAAAAATAAATACATAAATCAGGCAGACCTACAGGTGGCATTGCTCTAGGAAAAATGCGGAGGCTTAATTAGCAATGAGCCTCCACACATCCTAAGTGGGCCAAAAATATCAGGCTGCCAATTTTTCATCAATTCTTGCTAACTGCATTGCATGCAAGCCCTTCAAGGACAGCATATGTTTGATGAAATGGCCTCCAAATCTGATAACAATTTGCTCATCTTTAGAAGTGCACCTCTGGAGGTCATCTGAGAAACCAGGAATCCATACATATCAGGCGGATACCAAAGAAATTGGTCCAGCTGACCTTCACATTTACTGATAATCTTAGCTAATGTCTAGTGAGTGCTTATGAGGCACCAGGTGCCAGTCTACACGTGTTAGTCCATCTAATTATCAGAAACTCCTAAGAGGCAGCTACTCCATTAGCTCCATTTTGCAGGCAGGGAAACTGAGGCACAGACAGGTTGGACAGCCAGTACCTGGCAGATCCAGAATTTAAGACCAGTTAGTCCAACTCCAGAGCCCATATTTTCAATGACTACTCTAAAAATTTTTGCACCTTTTAATATTGATATAATTTTGAAAATTATGGAAAAGTTGCAAGAATTGTACTTGAAACTCGCATATGCCTCTACCCAGATCCACCTATTGTTTATATTTTGCCTCACTTGTTTTATTATCCTTTCTACGTATTTTACATACCTATGCATATTATGTTTTTCTGAACCATTGAGTTAGTTGGAGACATTATGCCCATGTAACCCTAAATAGTGCAGTGTTCATTTCCTAAGAATATTCTCTGATATGGTCACAGTGCAGTTATCAAAATCAGAAAATTTAACATTGCTGCAACACTGTTATCTCATTCATAGTCCATATTCAAATCTCATCAGTTGTCTCAGTCTTGCCTGATATAGCTATTTCTGCCCTGGTTCAGGGTACAACGCAGGAGCATGCATTGTGTTTAGTTGTCCTTAATCTGGAAGCTTTAGTCTCCTTTAATCTGGAACAGCCCCTTAGCCTTTCTTGTGTTTCCCAACCTTGATATTTTTTGAAGAACACAGCCAGTTTTTTGCAGCCTGTTCCTAATATCACATCATGATTAGATTCAAGTTATGCATTTTTGGCAGGAAGACCAGAGAGACATTGGGTCCTTCACAGTGCATCACGCCAGGACACAAAAGATTCCTTTTGTCCCCATATCGATGATACTGGCTTTGATCACTTGGTTAAGGTCATATCTGCCAGTTTTATCCAATGTAAAGTTACTATTTATCCTCTTATAGTTAATAAGTAATTTGTGGGGAGGTACTCTGAGCCTTTGCACACATCCTCTTTCTCACCAAACTTTCACCCACTACTTTAGCATCCATTGGTGGCTAACCACTATATGTTACTGATTCTTTCTACATACGGTTTGTTTTCCAACTCAAGAGTGGAAACCATCGCCCATTTGGAGGCTCTGTCATGGGCGTCTGAGGACAGGCAGTGTCCCACGGGGATTGATGGCACAGTCTTTGGAGTTAAGTAGGCTGGAGTTCAAGTTCTGGCAGCAGCAAAGCTAATGGTCTTGGAGGAGGCTCCTTAATCTCTTTGGGTCTCAGTTTCCTCATCTGTAAAGGAGGGTAATGATCGTATTTTCCTCCAGAGAGTTGTTGCAAGAGGCGTATATATATGACATAATGTAGACAGAGTGCCTGGACCATGGAAGTGTTGGTGATAGCTGTGCAACTATCATTGAAGGAGAAGTAGCCCAAAACACCCGGGTTGCTTAGACTTTATAATTAACCAAAATGTTCATGCCAGTTATTGAGTATCTAGTATGGCAGTGGGAGCATATAGGAATAGGGGGCGTCCCATACAAGTGAATAAATCACGCCCAGGGCAATGTGGGGTGTTTCGTCAGATGGGCGCAGGGGTGGCAGGTGTGGGAGGACAGAAGTGATTTATGTCAGTGGGAGGATCAGGGAGGACCTCACAGAGGAGGTCATAACATAAGAACTGGTGGGAGCACTTAGGGTCAACATCTCTTTGTTGAATCCCCCTGAATACTCTGCTTTCTGCTGAGTGCTTTAGGGTTCAACTCATTGAGATGAGCAGATCTTGGAAAACAAGTTAATGGAATGAGTGGCAGAATTGGGTCACTTGCTGACAACATTGAGCAAAATAGAAAGAATTGGGGATAAGCAGGTCAAATTTTGCTAACTTCACCCCTCTGCTTCCAATAGGGGCCAAATGCCGAAAACAGCAAATCTCAACCTGTTCCTCAAAGGACGACCTGTGGCTGTGATTCCTTGTAGGTAGAGCCTGGGACCTTGCAGATGCTGTTGGTTTGGAGGGAAATTGGCAACATCTGGATTTGGCCCTGTCTGGGAGAGCTGATGACGGCAGCTCCCCCATCATCTCTTGGTCTGTGATGGTCTGCTGTTGGTCACTCTGCTCACCCCAGCTTCCTTCCCCCGTGGTCAGGGATGGGAGCAGTCCACCTGGTGGCACAGAACAAGGCGTTCCTTTTCCAGAAGTCACCTCGACTGCTTACTTTTGCAGTGAGGGTAGACTGGACAGTTTTCAATAGCAGGGTCTTAGGTCCAAATAGACTAGAACCAGGAAGGGGTGGAGAGAGAGCACAAAGCCCGTTCCACCCCACGTTCATTTCCTTTCTACTGAACCATCCCTCTCAATCTTTCTAGGTGGGCTGTTGGAGAGGCTATGAGCCTCTGACAAATTGACTGTGAGTGGCGAGGACCACAAAGCAAGGACCAGATGAGTTCGAGCGGGTGTGGTCCATAGACCTTCAGAGACAGCCCCAACATGTTGGCCTATGCCAAAGCGCCCTTTGAAAGGCTGCACTCGGAGCAGTTGCAGAGATTGAGAAATATAGAGATTTAATTTCCACACAAAGCACTTTTGCCCAAGCTGTGCTGCTGTTCTCCAGTTAAATACTTTTCAAAATGATCCACCAAAAAATGCAGCAATACATTCCATTAATGATGTCTGCTTTCTTCCCACCCAGGGCCACAAGAGTCAGCCAAGAAATTTAATCTCTCGAAACAGAAATTGTTATGTTTCCTCCCCTGATGGGGAGAAGGCGCATTGAGCAGACAGGCAAGACAAGCGTGCTTTCCAGAAGGGAGATCTCATATTTTCTGAACTCTCATGGGATTCCCAAAATCAGCAAGAGCTTCTCCACTCCACTGCATTAACATCAGAGCCCCCTGCCGCAGAATCCAAAGTGCTTCTGGTGGATTTTTCTTACAGCAGAGCAAAGATATGTGAGCCCTAATTCTAGAAGCAAGGGGATTGCCTTGCCTCTCACCATCAATTGTGAGCCCATTAAAGACAGTTCTGAGGCCAATTCATCTCTGGAATTCTCATTCCTAGCAGAGACCCTGCCACCCAAATGTTCAATGAAAGTGTGATGAACTGAAAAAATAGGAGAGTCGCCTCCTGTCCCTTATATCATTCTCCAGTCAGACAACCATAAGCCAGACATTATCTGGGATATTCTTAATTTCAGATCTTTTTCTCTACTGTCTTCAGAATTAATATCATGTTGACATATGACACGGCCTGCTTTGGGGTTCAGCAAATAGGCACATTTGAATTTGAAGTTAGTATGGCGTTTGTTTGTTTTTTCAACCTTTTCCAGGGTCACAGACTCCTTTGAAAATCTGGTGAGAGTTATAGACTTTTTCCCCATTAAAATTTAAGTTTGCATACACATTTGCAGTTTTGCATTCAATTTCAGGGAGTTGTCAGACCCTCTAAAATTTCTATAAATGCCAGGATATAAGCCACTTCTATAACGTTGATATGATGGCTTGTATTTTGTTTCCCAAACTGTGGGAGCAGATTCTGCGCCGAACGTGAATCTTTCTGGGTTGTACGTTATGGAAGAGATTATTGTAGTCTTTCCCTCAGCTGGCTGTATTCTAGCTAGGAGGTGCTCAATTCAATCCAGGTCGCTTAACCTTAGCTGACACAGGCTAATGAAAATGCAGTAGGCCTGGATCCTTTCTAAAATGTAGGGATGTGTGAGTATGTAGAAAAAGAGAAGAGCCAAGTTGTGTGTATCATTAATTTTTTAAATGCTAATCATTTTGTCAAAGGCTCATAGATCTATCTTCTTATTTAAAAAGAACAAGCTTTGGCCGCAGAGCAATCATGCTTCTTAAGGCTTCCAAAAAGAACATTCTGATGAAAGATGACACTGTCCTGGGGCTTCATCAACTTCCACAGTTGACATCTCTCTTACGAGTTCCAGGAGCAGCTACCACGCCAACTATTCAAGAATGAAGGGAAAATGCGAAAGTAAATTATGTCATGCATTAAGACTGTGGTGTGGTAATGCCACATGAACTAGAAAAAAAGATTTGGAGTGGTTTTATAAAACTCAGAAGCACCCTTGGGAATATATTTAAAGTCCACCCGTTTCAGGAGCCTGCTAGATCATTGGAAACCCACTGAAATGAATTCATTGTTCAGTTCTTTATGGATGATCTCTGAAAGAAAAATAGCAACATTTGATGTGAGGCTGGGGAATGGCCCAAACTTTCTCAGAATGGAATGTGATTTTAGCAAGCTTCCACAATTCCAGATACTCATCGAAGCTTACCGAAGATATCCAGGCCTCCTGGGATGGAAATCAAGGGTGAGAATCACACAGATGGGCAGCCATCTTATGCATATTTTGGCCTGAGTCCCAGTCAGTCCTTTTCTGCAGGTTCTCAACAAGTCCTTCGAGCTTAACACCCTTTCCTTGAAGTCTTTGAACCCAAAGAAAAGTGTCCTGTTGAGGTGTTGGATGAAAGTCAAACATTGGTAGGTGAAATTCTTTGAGCTCTTTGCAAACTATTCTGGCCAGCCAGTTTTTTGAACCAACTCTTGGCACCGAAGAATGTAATTCAAATTCTTCTGGGTCCATTTCCTACCCCTGCAAAAGGAAATACCAATAGGAGTGGCAGTTTTGGGAAACCAAAAGAAAGAGCAGGAGGACACCGTGATTTCCAAATGGTAAGACATTCCCACCACCCCACCATCCATACTGGAAGTTGGTAAGCTAAGACTATTTGGTTTCTATTTGGTAGAGTCTAAAACTGGCTTGCCAACATTTTGAGAGGCAATTGCATTCTGGAAGGAGGGCTGTTTGCTGAACATCTCTCGGCCCCTGGAGACAGATGAGGCATTGGTAGAGTGCAAAGCAGCCTTTGAGGGGTTCATTGTTTATAATTGAATTGAGGAGATCAGAGTCACATAAACGGAAAAGAGAAGAAAGCAAGACTTTTGGGTACCAGATTCATGAAAAAAAATCAATGAAGGCTGGAGAAGTCTGAAAAAGACTTCTTGGATGCAATGGGAGATGAGGCAAGCTTGAAAGATAGATGGAATTTGGATAGGCACAAATAGGAAGGGAGAAGAATATAAGCAAAGGCATCTTTGTTCACTCCAGGGTCAACTTAAAGAACATTGAGAGCTGCTACTAGGGTCAAGGTTCAAATTTTGTTATGCATCAGAATGACGCGGGAAGCCCCTTAAAAGTATAGATTCCTGTAACCCAGTCTTGCAGACTCTGATTTAGTCAGTCAGGGCTTGAGCCTAGAGATATGCATTTCTAGCAAGTTACCCAAATTATTCTGACGTGGGTCGTCCATGGAGGACACTTTTTGAAACACTGACATCTACTCCCTTTTGCCTTCTTTGTTTAATCATTGAAATCACCAGGCAGGGATACGGCCCTAAGAAACTTGAGTCTATAACTTTGAGTGAAATGTACCTCAAAGAGCTCCACCAAGATGGGATAGAGGGCTGGGGCACCCAGGCGAGACACACGCCAAAGTGCCAGGAGCTAACGTCGTGCTCCACCTGTCCCCGGCCACATCACCACCCCCACTCACATAGCTCAGTTCATAGCTGACACCGATCCCCATCAAACACTCTCCTTCCAACTCAGGCTGTTCACCATGACCTGCAAGACAAGGGGAGGGGTGACTCTTGGTGACCAAGAAGTAAGATACATTTTCACTTTTAGAGTCGATAGATTTATGATTTATGTGACCTTGCCCATAAGGGACCTATGAGTAGCTGTTTTTAACCTTTTTTGGAGATCCTACACTCTTGAGAAAACTATGATCCCTCTCTCCAGGTAATTGCACATGGACACTTGGACACACCCTTGGGCATATAATTTCACGGAGTCCAGTTGGAATGATCAACTAAAACATTCTTGTGAGACCCAGGGGCCTAACCTCTGTTCATACGGTTCCCTCGACACTAACAACCTCATCCACCCAAGCTTAGGCAGAAACGCCTGTTCAGTCTCGTCACTATAAGTCCTGACTCTTCTCTGGGATTCTGAGGAAGTGTTCGTGAACCTCCATTTGAGAGTCCTTCTTGCCTGTTGATTGCGACTCACTTTCTTAAATCCTTCCTGGTGAGAGAGGGGAGACGCCATACCTGCTTCCACGTTACAGTCTGCCTTGACTTGAGAATAAGTGACAACTTCGTTATAGAACTATCCGCTCCCTCCAACTCTTTGCCGTGACTCAGGGGACTTCAGCTCCCAAACTCGTCACTCCCTACAACCACAGCCTTGAGGAGGGGAGGTTTTAGGGGAATCCTGTCAGTTCTGAAACAGGCAAAATGTTATCAATAGAAAATGGTCCTTATTTCCCCCTGTGCATATCCCACATTTTCATTCACCTTTGCATCCATCAAATGTCCAAATGTCAGTCCTGTGCTAGGTAGCAAGATACGGTCAAGGAAGAGGTCTCAGTTATCACGAAGCTTATAGTCTAACTGGGAGAGACAGATAATAAACAGGTACGCAAATAAGTAAGATTATTGTAAGTGCTGCAAAGGGAAAACAAGGTGGTATAATAGTAAGGAAGGAAGACAGGGGTCCTAACTTCTGTAGAATAGTCAAGGAAGGCCTCCTGGTGGAGGTGACCTCTGGGCTGAGACCCAGAAGATAAGATGGGGCCAGCCTTGGAAAGCAAAGACCACCTCACTGTTGATTAATCATTACGTCTGAGACCTGGCTCCCGAGAACGCCTGCCGAATGTCTTCTGTATAGAACAGGCCAGGACGGTCGTGATGTGAAGAGGTTTCTGTGTTGAATGTGTGCTTCCTGGGGCTGGCATATGTCTCGCTTCATCTCCTGACAGGCCCGGGAAGCATCAAGCCAAGTTTTCTGACGGGAAGAACAGCGTTGTCAAAGAGGGAAGCTGATGTTCCACTTCTGATATGAGTCACAGGAACAGCTAGATCCCTGTGGGCGGGGTCAGGCTCGGGGGCACTCTGGAGGGGGGTGTCTGCAGTACCCTGGGGGCCTGGTTTAGACAGCGGCCAAGATCAGTCCTGTGACGAAAGCCTGTAGGTGTTTTTCCCAACCCGGAAGGTCTGGAGTAAGGAGCGGGCAGTCGGGAGGTCTGAAGAGAGAGCCGCAGCTCTGCAGAGCCATTGGGCCAGAGGAGGGAGTGGGCCACACTTAGGAGGGAAACCTCCTGCCCGGCTTCTGACCTGTGTGAACGGCCTGTGGTCCGGGTATGCAACCTCCTGGGCTCACTGGTCAGTGAGCCTGAGCGTTCTGTCCAAGACATTTCCTCCGATTCTCTTGGTGAAGGCGTCATTGTCCCAGCATGCAGATTTTGTCAACCCTCCCCAAGACCGAGTCTGACGTTGGCATAAACGTGGCTTCTGTCCCAAGACTTGAGAAGCCACAGCTTGCAGAAGGCAGCGTCAGTCTCCAACAGGAAATATACCTCCACATCCGGGTTACACAGGGACTCTCCACCTTCCCTTCTCCCCAGCTTGTGCGACGGATGGTGTTTGCAGGTGGGACACACCCAGGGATGCGCTCAAATTTTATGAAATGCCAAACAAATCAGGAGAAGAGAAATCCTTCTTTGCTTCTCAAGAAAAGGTGTTGTTGTATCTGGCGATCGAACATCCTGCATACATGGCCAACCTGTCTGTTCCTCTCCATTGACACGGCCGCCATCTTAGTCAAGGCCGTTAGCTCTAATCCACGTTCCTCAGTGCAGCTTACAGGCACCTTTCGAACATAGAGATCAGATCACATCAATTCACTGCCTAACATCCTTAATTGGCTACCCACTGAACTTAGAATAAAACCCAAACCCTGAATCCCTGTAGGACTCTGTCCTAGGCCGCTATTCCACCCCTCTCACATCTCCCTCTCCTCCTTGCTTACTACACTCCAAGCACACTGACTCTATCATTACCCCAGGACAACATCAAGCACCGTCATGCCCCAGGACCTTTGCATATGTGGGTCTCTCTGCCAAGTGCATGATTCTCCCCTCTTCATGGGGTGGATTTCTTCTCAACTCCCCTGAAAGAGGCCTTTCCTAACCACGTTGCAGAAAACAGCCTCTCCACCCATCCGCGGTTATTTCCTTCTTAATGCTTGTGATGGATTCGATTACTGTTTGGCAAGCATTTGCTCTCCTCTTCCTGTGTACTCCCTCCCCTGCTAGCTTTGGGCTTGGCCACGTGACTTGTTTGGGCTAATGAACTTTAGCAAATGTGATCTGAGCAGAAGCTTTAAATGCGTCTGAACAGACAGCCAGGTCTGCCCTCTTGAACTCCTGCTATTCCCCATGAGAAGAACTCCTCCGAGGTGCCGCGGGGCCGAGGAGGATGAAAGACTCGTGGTGCAACCGGAACTGGACCTGAAGCCCGAGGCCAAGCCCGGCTTAGAGCAGCAGAACCACAGCTTCCCAGCAGACCACGAAGGAGAGAGAAACGCCTGCTGTGTAAGCCCCTGGGCTTTTGGAGTGGATTGTTAGGCAGCATTATTTCCGCAACGACTGATTGTAACGACTGATTAATAATTTTCTCTATTTGTCTCATTTCCTGTCTGTTTCCCCCACCAGGTTCTAAGCTCCACAACAGCAGGGATCATGTTTGTCTTTTCCATTCTGTATGCCCTAAACTGAAGACAGTGCTTGGCACACAATAGTGGCTCAGTAAACAGTTGTTGAATGGATGAATACTTTGCAAGCACCCCGACTACCACGTTGCATCAAGAGCAGCACTCGCTCTCCTTTTGGCACAGGTAAAACACGTTTCGGCTTGGGCTCAGTATCCTGCTCACATCCAGAACGCCACCCCTGCCCTCTCTCTGGAGAAAGCAGGCTGGAGTGCCAGTGACCAAGAATGCAAGGGAAAATCTTGAATTTGCTCCAGCTTATTAACAATGAAAAGAAAACATCATCCGTAAACTCTATTTTTAGTAACCAATTACACTCACTACACCTCCCATGTCGAGAACCACTGTTCAAGTCTCATAAAGCAAGGGAGAGCTTGACCCCCGCCTCCACCCACGTCCAAAGATGCGGAGATACGTAGAGAAACAACAGTAAGCAGACGCCACACACTTCATGCACCAGGTGCGCTTTTATTCCTTCCCCAAAATTCTGGTCTGCAAACTAAAAATAATCCGTGGAGTAATTAAATGAAAATAAGAGAAATGGGGAACATACAGAGATATATATCAAAAGAATGTTAAAATAACGTGCGTGTGCTAGGGGAGAGAGGAGAGAGAGGTCATAAATCTAAACTCAGAAAGAAAAAGGGCTGCATTCTCTGAAACGTAAATCAAAGGGGTATCTTCATCTTCAGCACAGTCTGAAGAGTTTTTATACACAAGCCATCTCGAGTTTCATCAGGGAGAAGACAGAGAAACACAGAGGCGACTCAGTGAGTGACACAGGCTCTGTGGCGTTTGGGCTGATTTTTAGACAATTTACAGAGAAGTCCGTTTAAAATGGGCCCCTTTAAGACAGAGCCAATTTTACCCAATTAATTCATTTATTTACTTTTAAAGAAAGCAGCCGATTTTGTTTGTTTTTTTGCAGGGAAAGATTCACCCTGAGCTAACATCTGTTGCCAATCTTCCTCTTCTTTCTTTTTTCCTCCCCAAAGCCCCAGTGCATGGCTGTGTATCCTAGTTGGGAGTCCTTCTAGCTCTTCTGTGTGAGCCACCACCACAGCATGGCTACTGACAGAGGGGTGGTGTGGTTCCACGACCCGGAAATGAACCCAGGCCACCAAAGAGGTGAGAGCACCGAACTCAAACCACTAGGCCATCAGGGCTGTCTCTAATTTTACCTATTTTATATTGGTTTCTCCCGTGTGTTGCCCAGTTCAACCTGCTATACAGAGCAGCGTGCTGTGTCTGCGTCACAACCCACGGAGGTGTCCCCAGTAATTTCTTACTCATAATAAAGCCTGATGTCTGTGCAAGACTTACATTTTTAATGTAAGTTTGAGCAAATTCAAGGCCATTCCTCTGAGTCTTTGTCTTCCAATGTGTAAAAGTGAAAGAGAGGGGGCAGGGCTGCAGCTGATGTCAAGGGCCGGGGAGTGGAGTGGCAACAGTGCTCCCTCTAGGGTGGGCAGTGCAGGAGAACAGTGTCTGTCACCAGGGTCACCACTAGGGGTGGGGGTGGGGGACGTTAAGGATGACTGTGGGCCCCACAGCACTGCAGGTGGCTCTCCCAAACTTTCTCCTGAGTGATACAGTTCCCGCCAAGGAGACACCAACAGAAATCTGCATTTGCTTTTCTGATGAGAGAGGACGGCCCACTTGTGTCTCCCTTTCTCCATTTTCCTGGTTTGATGTGAGCAGGATGCCTGGCGCTTAGCACGGTGCTGAACTTTAAGAGAAGTGGCAATCCGGGGGACGATCTGGAGGACTACGTGCACGCCGACCCGGACAAGGTGGAGGCACAGAATCCAGCCGGCAACTGCCCGCATTCTGACTTCTTGTTGGGGGAAGGCGAGCCCTTCTATCTGAGCCCCACGAGTCAGCTTCTCTGTTTCTTGTGACTGAGAGCACTGCTAATTGATATATGACTAGGCCATAGGCTCTTTGCTTCTGGATAATTCAAACCTGGCATGGCATGCCACACACACACACACACACACACACACACAACTGTGCTGTTCTCTGTGCACAACAATGGCATAACTCATTTACTAAGAATGAAATGCAGAAACTCAGCCCCACTTTATTCCAAAGGAGTGTAATTTTGAGACGAATGGCCGGAACAAGGGTCATAGTCTGTGGTCATTAACAACAATGGGGGCTCACATTCTTGGAGTGTTGACCATGAGCTAGACACTGCACAGGAGCCGAGCTGGTCACAGTACAGGTGTTCCCTCCCTCAGAACTCGAAATGAGCCCATGAGAAATGTACCAAGGCTACGGAGCCTAACGCTCTGGCTGCATGGCTAGGAATTACGGACATGGGCTTCGGATGGAGAAGGCTAATTTCCCACCCGCTGCGTGCTCAGGCCTCTCTCCCAAGGAGCTAAAATAACCGGAGGGTGATGCATATGTAACAGCGAGGGAAGGAGCTAACCATCATGACAGCATTTGCTGCCAAGTTGACCCCCATGCAGCCATAGCAATAATAATAGTAGTGGCTACCATTTATTGAGTGTCTTCTCTATGCAGACGTTCATTCATTCATCAAACAGTAATAGCTGGATCGCCTCTAAGCTCGGCACTGCTTTAAGCGCTGTCACTATATTAACTCATTTAATCCTTACAACAACCCTAAGAGGTAAGTCCTCTTATTTTACATACGGTGAAACTGAGGCACAGAGAGGTAAACATGCCCAGGGCTACACAGACGGTAAGTAGCGGAGTCAGGATTCCAACCTGTGCCATCCCCAGTGGCGAGCAGAGGCAGGCGTGGCTCCTGTCAGTGGGTAGCTGCCAAGCTTGGGAGGGGCAGGCAGAGCGGGTGATTCAGGGAGGGAGTGTGTAAACGCAAACAGAAACAAACACCACGAAGGAAAGGAATGTAGCTCTTTGCAACTGTTTAACTAAAGAATCTGACCTCAGGAAGGGTTCCCTGAGAAAGCGGGCTGAGATTTGAAGAATGTGCAGGGATTAACCAGATAATGCGCGTGTCCTGCAGGCATGCGGATGTGTTTGTGTGTCGATGTGTGTGTCTCTCTCTGTATGTCTCTGCGGGGTGTGTCTGCGTGTGCATCTGGGTCTGTGTGTGTGCTTCTGTGAGTCTGTGTGTCCACGCGTATGTCTGTATGTGTGTGTTTTGGGGTGGGGGAAAGCTGGCAGGGTCCGTGTTTCTGGCAGGGTATGGGCACAGGAAACAACATATGCAAAGGCATTTGAGCAGGAAGGACAACTGTACATTTGAGTAACTGAATAAAAGTTGTGGAAGGCCACTGTGGCTGGCGCAGGGGTTGGGCGGCGGGCGTTAGTGGGACCCGACAGTCACGGCTTTGGGGTCGCAATAAGCATGTATATTTTCTCTATCTCCTCAACTACCTTGTGAGTTAAGTATCGTGATCTTCACTTGACAGACAAGGAAACTGAGCCTCAGAGAGGTTAAATTACTTGTCGAAGGTCACACAACTCCTAGGTGACTGAGCCTGCGTACAAGCCCAGGTCTGTCTGACTCCAGAGCTCATCTCTTTCCATCACACCAAACGCGGCCACGCCTACTGGGAACCTGTGTCCGGGGCTCTGAAAGGAAGATCTGAACCAGGCTGGCCAAGGAGTTATTGTTCCAGAGGGCTGTCTATGACTAGGCACTTTGGGGTGGGCGCAGAAAAGTTATTCCCAAAGATAGCTGCTCCTTAAAGCCCTCACGGGTGAAATATACAGAAATGCTGGGGTCTCAGGCATTCTATATTGATGGCATTAGAATCTACCTGGCCTGATTTTCCAGAAATGCAAAACCTGGGCCTGTGCAGTTTTTCTAGTAAGACCCCTTGCTAGAGGTGTGAATTCCAGGTCCTTTCCTTACCAGCTGCCTGACCTTGGGTAAGTCATGTAACCTCTCTGAGCCTCTGTGGCCTCATCTGAACAAGGAGAGAACAGCAGTTTGCAACGATGCTGCAAGCTTTAAATGGAATAACGATATGCAGAACCTGGCACCGTGCTTGGCACACAGCAGGTGCCGACCATGGCAGAAACTGTTAGTTTTGTTGCACTTGTGGTGGATTGACAAGGGGACCTCAGTTCCTTGGATAGAGAACTCTGAGTGCAAGGACCTTTGCACGGTGAGTGGAGCAGGGCAGGCCAATCACACACCCTCACCAAGCACAAGGGCCTGCTGCGGTGGGTGAGTGCTTCTGCTTTGAAGGTGCACCGATGGCATCCAGGCACAAAACTAATTTGCATAGCAGTTAAGCAAATGAGCTCTGGGCTCAAACTGCCCAGGTTCTTCTGGCTCTGCCGTCTACTAGCCGTGTGACCGTGGTGAAGTTATTTCACCTCTCTGAGCCCTGGTTTTCTCATCTGTCAATGGGATGATAGCAGTACTCCTCATCAGTTTATGGTGAAGATGAGATAGTTAATTCATGCAATACAGTTAGACCTGTTTCCATCACAGACTGGCTATGCAATACCATTCACTTCCCTTGTTATTTTATCCATCTGTTGGAAGAGAATCTCTGATTGGGAGTACTTCCCGGCAGAGGCGGACAATGGACTTGTTTACGGCTATCTTCAACGCTCAGAACCTTCCCAAAGGCTCAGCACCTTAAAGAAACTGAGGCTGCATGTGGAGAAGCAAGATGCTGCACTCAGATAGGTGGTAACAGCTGTGTGGGGGCTCCAGGAAGATGTTGACCTATGAGCTTAGGAACTCCAACAAGGTTAGTCCATGCTCTCGTTTAGGACCGTTTTCCACCATGCACCTTTGATGTTTCCTGGACAAACTCAACACACTCAGGAAAATCGAATGGGGGACAGGAGAGCCTGGTGTGAAGAACAACGGACTAAGACCAGGGATCTGGGGTAATCGTGACAAAGGCGAGGCAAAGAGACAAAGTCTGCATCTTCCAAATGGTTTCATGAGCCTGTGCAGACGTATGGGAAGACCCCAGCCAACAGCGTCAGGAAGGGACTCAAACGTAACTCACCGAAACACTGAATGTCCTCAAGGGAAGAAGAAGAAGATGAGGATGAGTAAGAGGAGGAACAAGAACGAGAAGAAGAAGAAAGTTGAAGGAACTAGAGATGAAGTTCTCGGTTCCGAGGGCAGATGGCAGATGCGGACACATCGTTTCATGCTGGAGCAGCCCGTCCTGTCATCAACGGTGACTCAAGAACACAGAATCTCACACTGGATATTTCACCTAATTCAGCCTGCTTCTTGCACGCTTTGGGGCTAGAGAACGGGCTTCAATTCTGACTGTTCCGCTTAGTGGCTGATACTCAGATAAAAAATACAATTGGTTTGAGATCCAGTTTCTTTGTTTGCAGAATGGGAATAAAGCTGCCAGAGTCCTGTGAGCCTTAAAGGAGGTAACTAGGTTACTCAGTGCTGCCTCCCAGTTGGCCCTCAAGAATATTAGTTCTGCTGTCACCTCACCCATGCTGTCCCGGCAGTGCTCAGTGGTCACCAGGATCTGTTAAGTCTGCCTAATGGTATTTGACTGACCTGGCTAAGCTGCCCAGAATCTTCACGTTTACCCAGTAAAAGCCGAGGCTGCAGTGTCCATCATGGGAGTGGGGCTGGGGGGTTGGAGGGAACAGGTGCACGGAGGAGACAGCAGCATTCCAGCTCATCCATCAGTGTGGGCCTGCGGCTGACATGAGGAATGGTGCCCCCCGTGCGCAGACACGCAGAGAAGAGGAAAGGTGGGGAGGCAGAAGCCCATTTATCACCCGGATCCTGCCAACCTCGCCTCTGCACCTCTGCAGGGGAGGTGAGGCTGGGCCGGCCTGGTGGGCGGCTTTGGGAAAGTGGGATGCCCACAGGGAGGCCGCACATCAGCTCAGCACCTGCCTTTACTCACCCGACATTGATCATTCCCCGCCAGCCTGAACCGGCCCTTGGAGGGCTCCGCCTACCCTCTCTTCTTGCAGCTCCTCCTCCTCCCAGCCTTCGTGATTACTGAACCAGGCTCCAGAAGGGCCTCTGAGCAGAGGCCTCAGCCGCTTGGGTGACTGTTTCAGAGGCCACCCAGCATCTCAGCCCATCCATCTCCTCCCTGTGTCCTCTGCCCCCTAACACTGCTAGAACGCAAGGCGGCTGGACTGATCAGAAGATGAAAGTGTGCTGTGCAAACTGCAGAGTGAAGTGCACACATTGGCTGTTTTTATTGCTTCTGTGACATGACAGCATGGAGCAATGTCAGCAGACAAAACAATACATGCATACAACACACGCAGGCAGAAGTGCTGCATCCCGTTCTTTGCTCCGGCACAGCTGAGTCCACCAGATAGAAAAGGTGTTATTTTTGCCGTCATCCTGGGCTCCGCTTCTTAATTCCCTCTCATCGCCATCCCCAGTCTCAGCTGTTTCTTGTTGCTTTCTCACCGTGGAAGTATGACTGCTTCTGTTTGGGTTGGGCACACAGTGATCTGCCCAACCTATTCCCCTTGAGGCTGCCTAAACCCTAATTCAGGGGTTTCTCTGGATTATATTTTTAAAAACTTTCCCTCCAAAGCACTCCTTAAGGCATTGGATGTCCACTGACCTGCACGTGCATTAGGAATGCATGCGACTGGAAGTGTCAGAAAACCTGTCAAAGGCGGCTTAAGAAGATGAGAGTCCCTGTTTCTCACACGACAGGGAATTCAGAGTTAAACATTTGCTGCTGTCGGCTCAACTGTTCGAGCACTCAGTCTCTTCTGTCTTCCCACTCTGCCATCATAACACTTTAGCCTGTTGTCTTGTGGCCCCAAGATGACTGCCACAGCCCCAGACATGATATCTGTGTCCAAGGGTAACAGCTGAGGGTGAAATGAGAGGGACTAGTGGTGCCAGAACCTTCTGTTTCTTTTTATCCGGAAATGAAAACGTTTTCTGCTATCATCACCCCCAGAAGGCCTCTGCTTGGACCTCATTGGTCAGCATGGTGTCACATGACGCCCTCTAGCCGCTATGGAGGATGGGAAAATGAGTGTGGAGAAAGGCAAGCAGGAAGAGAGTCAGGAATGGCAATGGATGTTGGGCGAACAAGCCTACAAAGTCTGTCGTAAACTGGAAAACAGTGTCATGTAATGGAGCCAAATGTCTCAAAAAGTTCCACAGGCCAGCAGATCTCCCTTCCGCACGGCTCCCGTTATCACAGGCTCACCTGGGGAGCGTGAAGTTCTCATCCACTTCCCGGTCATTAGTTCGATCTGCAAACACTAGTAAAAATACTAGCTATAGACACTATAAAACTCAGTTGTATTCCAATTATTATCCCCTTCATCAGATTAAATTTTCCTTCAATTCATATATGGCTTCTCAGGAGGAGTAATTGCCTTTTCCCCCCACACACCAAAAAACAGTTAATATCCATTAGCACAGTTCACATAAATATGCAGAACCAAGATTATGAAAATAACCACAGGTCCACAAATGTGAAGACGAAAAATCGAGACTAACATAAAGAAAATTCAAGCAATGAGTGTCATAGTTCCAAGCTCCTTGCCAAGAAAGTTAGGCAAATTCTGTGTTAAACCAAGGATTTGGGCCATGCAGGAATGTTAACCCTGGGGCCCTGGTCGATCCACAAAGTAGACGTAAAACCGTGTCCTGGAAGCTGTGTAGCTTCTGAGGGATTATTCACCCTTAATCCCAAGACTGAACAAACAGGTCTACCCATTCTACATGAGAGCCGCAGGCAGTGCTTAACACTGGGATTATTTCTCGCGTGCCGCTGTGCTCATTGCTTTACGTCGGTTATCTAATTTAATCCTTACAGCGGTCCTCGAAAGTATCGCCATATCACAGATGTGCAAGGCTGGTCCTGGGATTGCAGAGCCTACCCTTTCTGCCATGCTCGTGGTGCCCTTGTGGGATGCTTTTCTGGATGCAACAGAAGCCGGGTGGTGGGTGAACAGAGCAGAGAACTTGGAATTAACGTGGAATTAACACAGATGTGGAGCGAACCATCTCAAGGTCCTGAGATGACATCCACACTGCCTTTTTAAGAAGCAGTCCTTGTCTCCAAGGCCATTGTTATGGGCTGAATTGTGTTCTCCCCATACGAGTCAGAGTTCTCTAGAACCAAGAGGTTCTTTGTCGATATATACATAGGAAAAGATTTAGTATAAGAAACTGGCTCACGCAATTATGGGCCATCTGCAGACCGGAGCCCCAGGAAAGCTGGTGGCGTAGTTTAAGTCCTGAGAATCTGGGGAGCACCCAGGGCAGGAGAAGAGGGATGTCCCAGCTCAAGCAGGAAAAGCTGAATTCTTCCTCGCTCTGTCTTTTTGTTCTCTTTTGGTCCTCGATGGATTGGACGATGCCCACCCACATTGGGGAGGACAAACTGATTTACAAGCATCCACTGATTCAAATACTCATTTCGTCTCAAAATATCCCCACAGGCAAACTTAGAAATAACGTTTAGCTAAATGTCTGGGCACCCCGTGATCCAGCTAAGTTGACACATGAAATTTACCATCATACCCCCAAATTTATATATTGAAGTCTTAACCCCCAGTACCTCAAAAGGTGACTGTTTGGAGAAAAGGCCTTTAAAGAGGTGATTAAGGTAACTGGAGGCCATTAGGGCAGCACTGATCCAACATGACTGCTGGCCTTATGAGAAGAGGAGATGAGGACACAGACACGCACAGAGGGAAGACCATGTGAGGACACAGGGAGGAGACAGCCATCCACAGGCCAAGGAGAGAGGTCCAGAGGAAACCAGCCCTGCCCACACCTCGATCTCAGACTTGCAGCCTCCAGAACTGCAAGGCAAGACATGTCTGTTGTTTAAGCTGCCCAGGCTGAGTTGCTTTGTTATGGCAGCTGTAGGACATTAATACAGACATAGACCGAGTTCTCAGCCTGAAGAAATACTGGGCACTGAACAGTGTGTGTGTGTGTGAGAGAGAGAGACAGGGTGTCGTTCCTGAGCCCCCTTTAAGCTCTTGATGTGGCTCCTTTGTCTTAACCTCCACCTCCTGTGCTTGCTCAGAAGCCACTGCTCGTCCCCACGGCCACGGCCCGTGCCGGATGTTCCTTGCCGATTCTAAGTCAGCTGACAGCTGATCTACCCCGGCACCACAGCTGCCTTTGCTGCTCGGAGTTGGAGGAACAATGGGGTCACGTTGTAAACCTGTGACATAACTCACAGGGCCCAGTGCAAAAGGGCAATACAGGGCCCTTCAGTAAAAAATTATTAAGGGGCCGGCCTGGTGGCGCAGCAGTTAAGTGCGAACATTCCACTTCAGCGGCCCAGGGTTCGCTGGTTCAGATCCCAGGTAGGGACATGGCACGGCTTGGCAAGCCATGCTGTGGTAGGCGTCCCACATATAAAGTAGAGGAAGATGGGCACGGATGTTAGCTCAGGGCCAGTCTTCCTCAGCAAAAAGAGGAGGATTGGCAGCAGACGTTAGCTCAGGGTTAATCTTCCTCAAAAAAAAAAAATATTAAGAATTTCAAGGCAGAGAGAGCAGATCGTCAAACCAAGCATGGGGCCTGTCTATGTATGGAGCCCTGGGCAGCTGCACAGGTTGCACACCCAGGAAGCCCACCTTGCTCTCATGCATGGGCTGGAATGGAGTGATCAGGGGCTATTTTGACAGAGAGGCTTCCACTTCTACAGGAGACATACGATGGATGAAAGGGGACAAATCCTGAGTCTGGGTGAGGGTCTTTGGATCTGTGTGCCACCTGACCACCAGAGTGCCAGCCTCTTGGACCTCTGTCCTGGTCAGTTCTGGGGTCCAGACGTTGGACCACTGGCTGCTGTACAAGAGACGCAAGAAGAGAGTTTTGCTCAGAGAGGCACCAATGAAACACTGAAGCCACCAGAGGCTGGGACGCAAGGGTACGCCCGCTGTTGTATGTTTGCTTTCTGTTCAAAGTAATAATAACTATGAACGTGATAATAATGGCCAACTTTTACTGGACACTTGCTATATCCCAGGCTCTGTTCTGAGCTCTTTATGGGGGTTGTTTTACTTCATTCTCTCAATAGTCCCCAAACTAGGTACTACTTTTTTTTTCTTTTGAGGAAGATTAATCCTGGGCTAACATCTCTGCCAATCTTCCTCTATTTTATATGTGGGATACCTGCCACAACATGGCTTGATAAGTGGTGTGGAGGTCTGCATCCAGGATCCAAATGGGTGAACCCCAGGCTTCCTAAGTGGAGTGCATGAACTTAACCACTATGCCATGGCGCTGGCCCCCTAGGTACGACTTTAATCAACTTTTTTATGTGTGTGTGTGAGGAAGATTGGCCCTGTGCTAACATCCATGCCCATCTTCCTCTACTTTATACGTGGGAAGCCTGCCTCAGCATGGCTTGACCAGTGGTGCTGGGTCTGTACCCGGGATCCAAACCTGTGAACCCTGGGCCACTGAAGCAGAGTGTGCAAACTTAACTGCTACAATCAACATTTTACTGAATAGGAAGCTGATGCACAGAGAGGCTAAGCGTCAGGCTTCGTCAGTGGTGGAGCTGGGGTTCCAGTGGAGACGTGCGTCCTTGGAAAGCATGCCCGAATATTTGGCATTGTTCCATTCACATTCAGCAAACACTTTCAGGAGGAGAAAAGTAAATCCTTGTGCTCTGGGGAGGAAGAGCAAAACAAGTGCCAACGTGGCACCAGCCAAGAGAGGAGACTTATTTCTCCAGGAGGAGATGGGGGGCAGGATTTCCTGTTACCGTTAAGGGTAAAGAGGAGAGACTCATCTCTGTTATAATTTGCTGAATGACCTCGCAGAAAGTCACTTGACTTCTTAACTTCCCAACATGTCAGATGGAGATGGAAGCTGCCGATGTGCTTACTTCTCAGATATCTGTGATGATCAAAAACTCCTGGATGCTATTTGTCATCATCACTTGAACTGCTCCATGCTCTGCCAATGGTCCTCCGCTTTCCCCTCTACCTCGTCTCCAATCCCTTCTTCACGCTGCAGCTCGGTCCATCTTTTCATAAAGTGAATCTGGTAGTTATTTTCTGAACAGCTTTCTGTGCTCTGAGGATAAAGACAGAACTCCCTTCCCTGGCCTGCAGGGTCCTCCAGAATCTTGCCCCTGTCTGCTGTCCATCGTCTTCTCACTCCTTGCCCTCCATCACTCTCTGGGTTTCAGCCCCATCAGCCTCCTTTCAGAACCCTGAACTTGTCATGCTCGCTCCTGCTACAGGGCCTTTGCACGGCTGCTGCTGGGAGGCTCTGTTCTTCTTAGCCTTGATGACTGCACTTGGTCCTCAGCCATCAGTTCAAGGGTCACTTCCTTACTTTTCATTTCCTTTTTAAGATAACAACTTGTACAGGGTTCATTGACCCCCACACCTTCTAAGGACACTGGGCCTGGGCCCTACACAAAGGAATGTGTCTGGGCTCAGGACCAAAGATGGCCACTTCGGCCTTGACTCCAAGGCACAAGTTACAAAAAATATGTCCTGCGTCATGTTCCTTGTCTGGGCTGGCCACCCCGACGGGCACCTGACAGGACTTTAGAAACATCCCATCCGTGGGAACAAAAAAGATAGAAGCACCCCATCCGTGTGAACAAGAAGAAATAACTCAAAGTATCCAAATGTCTGAAACCCTGAGTCAGAACCTAGAGAAACCTTAGGATAAAAGAGAGTCACAAGCATAGAACAATTGGGAGTCTCACTGAGGAAAGGATGCTTTGCCTCAGACCCGGACAATAGGCACTCCCACCCGCCGTACAAACTATTGGGACTTCCCGGCTGATTGTGGTGTAAATGTTGTAAGTACTGATTTGTTGTTCTCCTTTATCCCTGCTCCTTGTTCTGTTTCCCTTTATCAATAAACTTTGATTGCTTAAACAACCAAGTAGCCTTGGCGGTACCCGTCATTCCTTGCCCTTTGCGGCTGCGGGCAACACAACTGTACAGAGATATAATTGAAATGCCAGACAATTCACCTAGTTAAAGTTTGCAATTCAATGACTTTCCGCACATTCACAGGATTGTGCAACCATCACCACAATCAGTAATTTTAGGACATTCTCATCAACCCAAAAGAAATCCTTTACCCGTTAAAAGTCACTCTCCGTTTCCCCCGTTCTCCTCTTCCTCCCCAACCCCAGGCAATCACTGATCTATTTTCTGTCTCGTTGGATTTGCCTATTCTAGACATTTCATATGAATGGAATCAGACAATATTTGCCTTTTGAGACTTTCTGCTTTTACTTAGCACGGTTTTTTCAAGGTTCATCTGTGTCGTAAAGTATATCAGCACTCATTCCTTTTCATCGCCAAATAAGAGTCCATTGTATGGACATACCACATCTTATTTATCTATTTGTCAGTTGATGGACATTTGGGTTGTTTCCACTTGTTGGCTGTTGTGAATAATGCCACTATGAACGTTTATATACAAGTGTTTGAGTGGACATATGTTTCCGATCCTCTTGGGAATACACTGAGGAGTGGAATTTCTAGGCCATGTGCTAACCCTCTGTCCAAACTGTGAGGAGCTGTCAGATTGTTCTCCAAAGTGGCTGTACCATTTCCCCTCCCCACCAGCAAGGTATGAGGGTTCCATTTCTCTGCATCCTCGACAATACTTATGATTATCTGACTTTTCGAGTATAGCCATCCTAGCAGATGTGAAGGCTGTCTCATTGTGGTTCTGATTCACATTTCCCTGATGGCTAATGATGTTGAGCGTCTTTCCATATGTTTATTGGCCCTTTGTATATTTTCTTTAAAGAAATGTCTATTTAGATCTTTTGCCCATGTTTTAAT
This sequence comes from Equus quagga, assembly GCF_021613505.1. Classification (NCBI taxonomy): domain Eukaryota; kingdom Metazoa; phylum Chordata; class Mammalia; order Perissodactyla; family Equidae; genus Equus; species Equus quagga. Next base: position 38,426,495 of record NC_060271.1, read on the forward strand.
TGGGTGGACTTATTTCCTCTTGAACTCAGATGCCTCCACCATCAACGATCTCTTTAAGGGTAACCCTAGAAAATGGGCCTTTTCCCCTTAGAATGAAGAGCATATTTCTGCTGTGACAAGCAGGAGTTTGGCCTTAGAAAATAATTTAAAATCTGGGGACTTGACAAAAAGCCTTGATAGAGTCTGCAAATCCAGAAGAGAAGATTCAGACTTCAGGGAATTGTTTTGTCTGAAAAACTGCAGCTCAATTAATATTCTGCGAAAGTAAAAAAAAAAAAAAAAAAAACACAAAACAAAAAGAAGCATCTTGGAAGCGCCAAGTTCTGAGTAATATTTCTAATTGTGGTTTGCTCTCCAAATCCTCCTCTGCTCTGCGACCCTTCCATTCTGCTAGTCACCCTAGAGAATAAATAAACTCATTTGTCTGACCTCATTCCCTGGCAAGGGCAGATGGAAATTCCACAGGGAAATTACAGAAACAGCCCTCCACTTCTTGCAAGGTGATTCTCTCCCGATTCTCTCCCCGCCTCAGCTCCCCTTCTGACATTAGCATCTACTGTCTCCCTGGCTGAATTCTTCCCTAAAGGGCACTCAGTGTCCCTAGGCGGTTGCCAGTGTCAAGGAAACCTCACCAACTGTGGAGGAAGCATGAGCTCCCAGAGAACGCAGAAAAGAAACCCGGTGGAAAGATTGTGGGGTTGGTGCAAAGCTGTCGTGACTTTTGCGGTGAAACAGGTCCCAGGGGCTGGAGGTACACACCATGCTTAGCTTCTGTTTCCTTGGTAAGACAGTCTCCATGCAGGCAAGAATGCTCACAGCCACAGGGTGTCTATGTCTTTGCTGAGAGGGGCATCAGTGTCTTGGAAGGAATTAGAGCATCCTTTAATGAGGATCATTGGCCTGAATCCCCAGAATGACAGAGATGTTTAATAATACCCTTGCAGAGAGAGATGCTTGAATACATTCTGGCACGAAGGGTCTGGGAGGTAGACGGTGGCTCTGTCTTCTCAGAATAAGGTTTGGTTCAATAATAAGGGATAAGGAATCATTCAAGCACCCAGGGAAAATGAAGGGACTTCCTGCTCCTAAGATGGCGTTTCAGGTTGGACCTGTATTTACAGGCGTAAATTTCAATTTTGAATCACTGTGAGCTGTTGCGTGGGTGGGAATTCCAAGCAAGCACAGCTGACCCCGTTGCGTAGATGGAGAAGTTCTGCATATGCGTCCTGGCCAGCGAGTGTATCACATCTGGTGTAAGGTCTGAGCAAAATGTCTGTAAAATCATCAGCCTGTAGAATAGAGTATGGAGGAGAAGGTGTCAAAAAAATTTTTTTTTTTTTTAGGGGGCTGGCCCCATGGCCGAGTGGTTAAGTTCGTGCGCTCCGCTGCAGGCGGCCCAGTGTTTCGTTGGTTCGAATCCTGGGCGCGGGCATGGCACTGCTCATCAGACCACGCTGAGGCAGTGTCCCACATGTCACAACTAGAAGGACCCACAACAAAGAATATACAACTATGTACCGGGAGGCTTTGGGGAGAAAAAGGAAAAAAATAAAATCTTTTAAAAAAAAAAATTTTTTTTAGGTAACAAAAATATTTTTTTCAGACAAAACGTTCCTTGGAAATTCACTACATGTAAGAGAGAAAAGCAGAATTAAGCTGGATTACTTAAGCTGAATGTGTGCGGTGGGATAGCCAGGGTGTTGAAACAAGGGTAACCAGCAATTCCTGGACTGTCTTGATTTCAGCCCCACGTCCCCTTCATGGGGGACATGAAGGAACCCCTTCGGTCCTGAGCAAACTGGGACAGTCGGTCACCCTCGTGGGAACTCGGCTCCAGGACCAGTTCTTTGTGTCTCCCCATGGGAACCTCCAGGACTCCAGTAAGTGATGCAACAGTAGGGACCAGGGTCTCTGTTGTTCATTTCTTTATCCCCTGTGCCAAGCTCCACACTTTCCTTATGGAAGACACTTAATAAATGTTGCTCGAATCAAAATGACAGAGGACCCCCCAGAACACACTTTAAATATCACTGTCATAGAGGAAATGCCAGGAAGAAAAGGGAGGAGGGGAGGCGCGTCTATCGGGCTTCTAGAATGTTCCATATGCCTGGTCCTGATGCTTCATATGCATTACTCAGGAAAACCACAAGGCAGGATTTAGAGATAGGAAAGCGAGCTTGGCTTGGGAGCTGGTCTGATAGCGCAGGTCTGTCTGTTCTAGCGCCCTTCACCTTGTCATCACATGGTACTTCTGTGCACCTTAAAGGGACCCCAAAAGGCTCCCACCTTTCATTGCCGCCTTCCATACACGCCTCAGGTCACCATCCTTTCAGCCAAGATGACTTGGCTCCAAGTCCCTGCTGCCTGCCCGGGCTGCTGGCCAGGACACTGTTTAGCGACATGCGCCCTTCCTGCCCACCCACCCATCCATCCACCCCGGAGCTTGGAGATGCTCAGGCGCCTCTGGCTTCGGAGGAGGCCCACGTCGGAGGAAAATCTCAGATCCCAAAGCCAGTAGCTTAGGGCAGCTGCAAAGTCCTGAAATGTGGGCTGGGATGTGCTCTTCACAGCCCCCCACAAAAGCATGCAGTTCAGAGGGAGAAAACGACCTGATGAGGCCGGAGGAGGGGAGGCAGGAGAGGGCACTCAGCCTCACCCAACCTGCAGGGCCCTGCTCCTTGATGTAGGGACAGTCCCTCGGGTTCTGGATCATTTCAAGCGATGGCAGTCCCGGGATTCCCGTCCTGCTCAGCAGCACCAAAGTTCCTTCAAAGTCAGGTGGCTGCAGCTTGCCTCCTGTGTGCAGAAGCAATCTCTGAAGCTGCCGCTGCTGATGAAATATACACGTGCATCCCAACTGCCTCTGCCCTTCAGATTCTTGGAGAAACAGGGTCAGGAGATTTTCAGACTTGGAGGCAAACACAGCCCTTTCAGGGAAACCCAACTGGAGTGGCTCCTGGACTTGCGTTTTGGCCAAGAAATCAAAGAAGCCAAGGGAACCCGGAGGCCTCCCGACGTGGCATGTGCCAGTTAAAGTGGGATCATGCAGGTCTAAGGCTTCCGTTGACAGACTCTAGACGTACTGGGTTTGAATCCTGTCTACTTACTGCCTGTGTGACGTTGGTCAGGCTGCTTAACCTCCGTGCCTCTGTGTCATCCCCTGTATCAGGGAGATAATAACAGTACCCACCTCCTCGAGTTGTTATGAGGCATAAAGGAGACGAGGCACGTAATGCACCTGCAGAAATGCCTGGCACACGCACAGGGACTCGCTCAATAAAGTGGGATCTTGGCATTTCACCAAATGAAGGTCTGTACGAGTTTGTGAGGGCTGCCGTAACAACGTACCACCAGTTGGGGGCTTAAACAGAAGAAACCTATTCTCTCCCAGTCCTGGAGACTGGACGTCCGAGGTCAAGATGTCGGCAGGGTCGCTTCCTTCTGAAAGCCCTGAGGGAGAATCTGTTCCAGGCCTCTCCCCTAGCTTCTGGGGGTTTGTTGGCTTGTAGAAGCTTCACCCCCATCTCTGCCTTCATGTTCACATGTGTGCGTGTCTCTGTGTCCCAATTTCCCCTTTTTAAAATGATGTCAATCATAGTGGGTTAGGGGCCCACCCTACTCTGATGCAACCTCATCTTAACTGATTACAGCCCTGGAGGCTGGACATCCAAGGTCAAGTGATCTGCAATGGCTCTGTTTCCAAATAAGGTCACATTCTCAGGTACTGGGGGTTAGGACTTATACATATGAGTTTTTGGGAAACAGAATTCAACTCATAATGATTATTCATCTTCTAAACTTGTGAGTTCTTTGCCTGCAGCATTGAGTGGAAAGGATGGTCAGCATCCCCCCCATACCCTCCAGACCAGCAAAGACACTCC